>NC_091103.1:25718508-26045262 GCF_024713975.1 Paralichthys olivaceus
CACCTCCCCCAGCCGTGCCTTCTGGGAAATGCAGTTCTCTCGGCATCCATCTTGTGGGGATGTAGCCACTCTCAGGGTGAGGCACATAACGCCCCTCTATAACCCGCCCCCTTGTGATGCCACACACTGTATACTGTGTGTTGTATACAGTATGTGTGTTCTTTAGATTTTTTATACAAAGTTTTTTGTGCTGGAGAAGAGTCAGCATAAAGTATTTTGAGTTCACTAAAGTCATCAATCATAGGACAAGGTAAACTAAACTTGAGTTAAATATTGTCAGGCCAATTGTATGTATATAGTGGCTGCTAGCAACAGCCTTTATCTCATTTCAATTTTATATAGAGTAGATCTTGACAATAATTTTCATTGTATTATTTACATTATTTATTATTCCCAGAGCTAGAACTTGGTGGCATTGGTGGGGAAACATTTCCATGGTACAGACCAGGTGAACCAGGAGGATCCTCTCCAGGGTCTTCATCAGGTAAGAGGTGAGGGTCACCGGCCTGAAGTGGTTGGGCTCACTGGGGTTTGCAGTCTTGGGCACTGGAACCACACAGGAGGTCTTCCACAGGGTGGGCACTCTCTCTAGATGGAGGCTCAGGTTGTAGATGTACTGGATGATGTTGCACAGCTCATCAGCACAATCCTTGAGCAGATGCCATCAGGACCGGCAGCCTTCCTCGCTTTGGTCTGTCTTAGCTGCCTCCTCACCTGGTCAGTTGTGATGATGATAGGTGATGTGGGTGAAGGGCTGGGGGTCAGCTCCAGAGGAGGGGGAGGAGGGACGGAGGCAGGAGTGTCTCCTGGTGGTGTCGAGGAGTAGGAGGTGGAAGCCAGCAGGCTTGATATAGTCCGTAATGGATAATTCCATTAATGTCCTCCCCGTGGGGGCTGAGTAACACTTCCCAGTCTGTGTACTCAAAACAGTCCTTCAGCGCCAGGCTGGCCTCCTCAGACCATTTCCTCACATACATCTTGGTGTAGAGAAGCTTGCAAGTTGCCGCAGCATCGGCTGACGGTGGATGTAAACAGCAATCACGATGACTTGTGAGAACTCCAGTGGCAGATAGTATGGCTGGATGCTCACGGCCATCAGTTCAATGTCCTGTGTGCAACAGCGTTCCTTCACACTGACGTGCCTCAGGTTGCACCACCTGGTGTTCACATTAAGCACGATCCCTCCTCCTTTCTTCTTACCGCTGTCCGCTGCGCTGTGGTTCACTCTCAGCAGATGAAAGCCAGTCAGATTGACGGCGGAATCTGGAGTCAGCTTGTTCAGCCATGTCTCTGTGAAGCACAGGAGACTGCTCTCCCGGTATGGTCTCTGCAGCCAGGTCAGCACAGTCAGCTTGTCCATCTTATTAGGAAGCGATCTAACGTTTCCCATGACAACAGAAGGTACACAGGGCTTGTACCTCCTCTTGCTTTCCTGTCACTTGACTCTGGCTATGCAGCCCCGTCTCCTTCTCCTGTTGTCAGCAGGGACCATCACTCTCTCCTCGGGGAGCATCTCTTTGTTCATCAGGGCCATCAGCTGATCCAGAGTGTAAACAATGGGACTGCGGCTGAGCTTCTCTCCGCTGGTCATGTTTACAGTTAGAAAGTTGTGAAAAAACTACTTAAAGGTGCTGAGTATGTGTTAACACCTGCACGCTGATTTTTGTCTGGTAAAACTTCAGAATTTACCAAAACACAGGCACATACAAAGAGTAACTGCAACAGGCTGCTGGTCCCATCCGGCGCCACTCCTTCCCACCATGTTGTGCATGGTTCAAAAGCAAACTTTGTATCCAATTCTTCTGAGTTTGCATGCAGGTGATGTCTAGAAACAGCTTTAAAAATAATAATAAACATAATTTAGGCATAAGTAACATTAAATATTAGTGTTAAGAGTTAAGAGAGAGTGTTTGCTTACCAAATTCAAACTTGGACCTGTTATAAGAGAGGGGCCTGGTAGTTGAGGTTTCCACTGATACCTGACGCTGAGAGATTCTAGGAAACACAGGTGAATTTATTTCTGGGATTGTAATGTTCTTGTGGGAATATACTGTTGGGACGTGACCTTTATCCAATCTCCACAACCTTTTTGGGACCTACTATTTGTGAACCATAGTTGGGCCTACATGTGTAGCCGAAAGCCTGACCGCACGTCTCCTTTGCTCTGAAAACAAAGGAGAGCTTCCAGAACTCAGTCTTCCAGGGTGCTTCATCTTCACACATACAGTAGCTGGTAAAACTGCTCCTGGAAACAACTCTCAACCACTATTGGTCACTTTGTGCCCCATGACCCATGAGGTCACAAGGCCAATAAAAGCAGCGTTCCCCCTCTCCTCTCTCTCTTTCTTACTTACCGCTCCTGGAGGAGTAGGTACTGCTCCTACTCTCCCAGCCAGGGAGACCACCTCCTTTGACTATTTGGCGGCAGCTGTCTTTGTTTTTACACTGTTTTGAAGCAGCTGCCACAAGAGTTTGAGGTAGCTGCCACAGTTGCCACACTGTTTGGTGGCATCTGCCACAGTTGCCACACTGTTTGGCGGCAGCTGTCTTTGTTTTTACACTGTTTTGAAGCAGCTGCCACAAGAGTTTGGAGGCATCTGCCACAGTTGAAACAATGTTTCAAATCAGCTGCCTTTGTCACCACACTGTTTGGCGGCATCTGCCACAGTTGCCACACCGTTTGCCGGCAGCTGCCTTTGTTTTTACACTGTTTTGAAGCAGCTGCCACAAGAGTTTGGAGGCATCTGCCACAGTTGCCACAATGTTTCAAATCAGCTGCCTTTGTTACCACACTGTTTGGCGACATCTGCCACAGTTGCCACACTGTTTGCCGGCAGCTGCCTTTGTTTTTGCACTGTTTGCCGGCAGCTGCCACATAAGTTTGGAGGCATCTGCCACAGTTGCCACACTGTTTCAAGGCAGCTGCCTTTGTGACCACACTGTTTTGCGGCATCTGCCACAGTTGCCACACTGTTTGCCGGCAGCTGCCTTTGTTTTTGCACTGTTTGCCAGCAGCTGCCACAAGAGTTTGGAGGCATCTGCCACAGTTGCCACAATGTTTCAAATCAGCTGCCTTTGTTACCACACTGTTTGGTGACATCTGCCACAGTTGCCACACTGTTTGCCGGCAGCTGCCTTTGTTTTTGCACTGTTTGCCGGCAGCTGCCACATAAGTTTGGAGGCATCTGCCACAGTTGCCACACTGTTTCAAGGCAGCTGCCTTTGTTACCACACTGTTTTGCGGCATCTGCCACAGTTGCCACACTATTTCAAAGCAGCTGCCTTTGTTACCACACTGTTTGGCGGCATCTGCCACAGTTGCCACACTGTTTGCCGGCAGCTGCCTTTGTTTTTGCACTGTTTGCCGGCAGCTGCCACATGAGTTTGGAGGCATCTGCCACAGTTGCCACACTGTTTCGAGGCAGCTGCCACTGTTACCACACTGTTTGGCGGCATCTGCCACAGTTGCCACACTGTTTCAAAGCAGGTGTCTTTGTTTTCAACCTGTTTTGAGGCAGCTGCCACAAGAGCTTGGAGGCATCTGCCACAGTTGCCACACTGTTTCAAAGCAGCTGCCTTTGTTACCACCCTGTTTGGCGGCATCTGCCACAGTTGCCACACTCTTTGGTGGCATCTGCCACAATTGACACACTGTTTGGATGCATCTGCCACAGATGCCACACTGTTTCAAAGCAGCTGCCTTTGTTACCACACTGTTTGGCGGAATCTGCCACAGTTGCCACACTGTTTCAAAGCAGCCGCCTTTGTTACCACACTGTTTGGCGGCATCTGCCACAGTTGCCACACTATTTCAAAGCAGCTGCCTTTGTTACCACACTGTTTGGCGGCATCTGCCACACTATTTCAAAGCAGCTGCCTTTGTTACCACACTGTTTGGCGGCATTTGCCATAGTTGCCATACTATTTGGCGGCAGCTGTCTTTGTTTTTACACTGTTTTGAAGCAGCTGCCACAAGAGTTTGGAGGCATCTGCCACAGTTGCCACAATGTTTCAAATCAGCTGCCTTTGTTACCACACTGTTTGGTGACATCTGCCACAGTTGCCACACTGTTTCAAGGCAGCTGCCTTTGTTACCACACTGTTTTGCGGCATCTGCCACAGTTGCCACACATTCTTGGAGGATCTGCTTTGTTGCAACACTGTTTGTAGGTATCTGCTTTGTTGTCACAAGTGTTTGGCGGCATCTGCCAAAGTTGCCACACTCTTTGGAGGTTGCTGCCACAGTTGTCACACTGTTTCGAGGCAGCTGCCACTGTTACCACACTGTTTGGCGGCATCTGCCACAGTTGCCACACTGTTTGGCAGCAGCTGTCTTTGTTTTCAACCTGTTTTGAGGCAGCTGCCACAAGAGCTTGGAGGCATCTGCCACAGTTGCCACACTGTTTCAAAGCAGCTTCCTTTGTTACCACCCTGTTTGGCGGCATCTGCCACAGTTGCCACACTCTTTGGCGGCATCTGCCACAATTGACACACTGTTTGGATGCATCTGCCACAGTTGCCACACTGTTTCAAAGCAGCTGCCTTTGTTACCACACTGTTTGGCGAAATCTGCCACAGTTGCCACATTGTTTCAAAGCAGCTGCCTTTGTTACCACACTGTTTGGCGGCATCTGCCACAGTTGCCACACTATTTCAAAGCAGCTGCCTTTGTTACCACACTGTTTGGCGGCATCTGCCACAGTTGCCACACTGTTTCAAAGCAGCTGCCACTGTTACCACACTGTTTGGCGGCATCTGCCACACTATTTCAAAGCAGCTGCCTTTGTTACCACACTGTTTGGCGGCATCTGCCATAGTTGCCACACTCTTTGGCGGCATCTGCCACAATTGCCACACTGTTTAGAGGCATTTGCCATAGTTGCCATACTATTTGGCGCCAGCTGTCTTTCTTTTTACACTGTTTTGAAGCAGCTGCCACAAGAGTTTGGAGGTAGCTGCCAAGGTTGCCACACTGTTTGGTGGCATCTGCCACAGTTGCCACACTGTTTGGCGGCAGCTGTCTTTGTTTTTACACTGTTTTGAAGCAGCTGCCACAAGAGTTTGGAGGCATCTGCCACAGTTGCCACAATGTTTCAAATCAGCTGCCTTTGTTACCACACTGTTTGGCGACATCTGCCACAGTTGCCACACTGTTTGCCGGCAGCTGCCTTTGTTTTTGCACTGTTTGCCGGCAGCTGCCACATAAGTTTGGAGGCATCTGCCACAGTTGCCACACTGTTTCAAGGCAGCTGCCTTTGTGACCACACTGTTTTGCGGCATCTGCCACAGTTGCCACACTATTTCAAAGCAGCTGCCTTTGTTACCACACTGTTTGGCGGCATCTGCCACAGTTGCCACACTGTTGCCGGCAGCTGCCTTTGTTTTTGCACTGTTTGCCGGCAGCTGCCACATGAGTTTGGAGGCATCTGCCACAGTTGCCACACTGTTTCAAGGCAGCTGCCTTTGTGACCACACTGTTTTGCGGCATCTGCCACAGTTGCCACACTGTTTGCCGGCAGCTGCCTTTGTGACCACACTGTTTTGCGGCATCTGCCACAGTTGCCACACTATTTCAAAGCAGCTGCCTTTGTTACCACACTGTTTGGCGGCATCTGCCACAGTTGCCACACTGTTGCCGGCAGCTGCCTTTGTTTTTGCACTGTTTGCCGGCAGCTGCCACATGAGTTTGGAGGCATCTGCCACAGTTGCCACACTGTTTCAAAGCAGCTGCCACTGTTACCACACTGTTTGGCGGCATCTGCCACACTATTTCAAAGCAGCTGCCTTTGTTACCACACTGTTTGGCGGCATCTGCCATAGTTGCCACACTCTTTGGCGGCATCTGCCACAATTGCCACACTGTTTAGAGGCATTTGCCATAGTTGCCATACTATTTGGCGGCAGCTGTCTTTCTTTTTACACTGTTTTGAAGCAGCTGCCACAAGAGTTTGGAGGTAGCTGCCAAGGTTGCCACACTGTTTGGTGGCATCTGCCACAGTTGCCACACTGTTTGGCGGCAGCTGTCTTTGTTTTTACACTGTTTTGAAGCAGCTGCCACAAGAGTTTGGAGGCATCTGCCACAGTTGCCACAATGTTTCAAATCAGCTGCCTTTGTTACCACACTGTTTGGCGACATCTGCCACAGTTGCCACACTGTTTGCCGGCAGCTGCCTTTGTTTTTGCACTGTTTGCCGGCAGCTGCCACATAAGTTTGGAGGCATCTGCCACAGTTGCCACACTGTTTCAAGGCAGCTGCCTTTGTGACCACACTGTTTTGCGGCATCTGCCACAGTTGCCACACTGTTTGCCGGCAGCTGCCTTTGTTTTTGCACTGTTTGCCGGCAGCTGCCACATAAGTTTGGAGGCATCTGCCACAGTTGCCACACTGTTTCAAGGCAGCTGCCTTTGTTACCACACTGTTTGGCGGCATCTGCCACAGTTGCCACACTGTTGCCGGCAGCTGCCTTTGTTTTTGCACTGTTTGCCGGCAGCTGCCACATGAGTTTGGAGGCATCTGCCACAGTTGCCACACTGTTTCAAGGCAGCTGCCTTTGTGACCACACTGTTTTGCGGCATCTGCCACAGTTGCCACACTGTTTGCCGGCAGCTGCCTTTGTTTTTGCACTGTTTGCCGGCAGCTGCCACATGAGTTTGGAGGCATCTGCCACAGTTGCCACACTGTTTCGAGGCAGCTGCCACCGTTACCACACTGTTTGGCGGCATCTGCCACAGTTGCCACACTGTTTGGCAGCAGCTGTCTTTGTTTTCAACCTGTTTTGAGGCAGCTGCCACAAGAGCTTGGAGGCATCTGCCACAGTTGCCACACTGTTTCAAAGCAGCTTCCTTTGTTACCACCCTGTTTGGCGGCATCTGCCACAGTTGCCACACTCTTTGGTGGCATCTGCCACAATTGACACACTGTTTGGATGCATCTGCCACAGTTGCCACACTGTTTCAAAGCAGCTGCCTTTGTTACCACACTGTTTGGCGGAATCTGCCACAGTTGCCACACTGTTTCAAAGCAGCCGCCTTTGTTACCACACTGTTTGGCGGCATCTGCCACAGTTGCCACACTATTTCAAAGCAGCTGCCTTTGTTACCACACTGTTTGGCGGCATCTGCCACAGTTGCCACACTGTTTGAAAGCAGCTGCCACTGTTACCACACTGTTTGGCGGCATCTGCCACACTATTTCAAAGCAGCTGCCTTTGTTACCACACTGTTTGGCGGCATCTGCCACAGTTGCCACACTGTTTAGAGGCATTTGCCATAGTTGCCATACTATTTGGCGCCAGCTGTCTTTGTTTTTACACTGTTTTGAAGCAGCTGCCACAAGAGTTTGGAGGTAGCTGCCACAGGTGCCACACTGTTTGGTGGCATCTGCCACAGTTGCCACACTGTTTGGCGGCAGCTGTCTTTGTTTTTACACTGTTTTGAAGCAGCTGCCACAAGAGTTTGAAGGCATCTGCCACAGTTGCCACACTGTTTGCCGGCAGGTGCCTTTGTTTTTGCACTGTTTGCCGGCAGCTGCCACATGAGTTTGGAGGCATCTGCCACAGTTGCCACACTGTTTCAAGGCAGCTGCCTTTGTTACCACACTGTTTTGCGGCATCTGCCACAGTTGCCACACTATTTCAAAGCAGCTGCCTTTGTTACCACACTGTTTGGCGGCATCTGCCACAGTTGCCACACTCTTTGGCGGCATCTGCCACAGTTGCCACACTGTTTGCCGGCAGGTGCCTTTGTTTTTGCACTGTTTGCCGACAGCTGCCACATAAGTTTGGAGGCATCTGCCACAGTTGCCACACTGTTTCGAGGCAGCTGCCACTGTTACCACACTGTTTGGCGGCATCTGCCACAGTTGCCACACTGTTTGGCAGCAGGTGTCTTTGTTTTCAACCTGTTTTGAGGCAGCTGCCACAAGAGCTTGGAGGCATCTGCCACAGTTGCCACACTGTTTCAAAGCAGCTTCCTTTGTTACCACCCTGTTTGGCGGCATCTGCCACAGTTGCCACACTCTTTGGTGGCATCTGCCACAATTGACACACTGTTTGGATGCATCTGCCACAGTTGCCACACTGTTTCAAAGCAGCTGCCTTTGTTACCACACTGTTTGGCAGAATCTGCCACAGTTGCCACACTGTTTCAAAGCAGCCGCCTTTGTTACCACACTGTTTGGCGGCATCTGCCACAGTTGCCACACTATTTCAAAGCAGCTGCCTTTGTTACCACACTGTTTGGCGGCATCTGCCACAGTTGCCACACTGTTTGAAAGCAGCTGCCACTGTTACCACACTGTTTGGCGGCATCTGCCACAGTTGCCACACTGTTTCAAAGCAGCTGCCACTGTTACCACACTGTTTGGCGGCATCTGCCACACTATTTCAAAGCAGCTGCCTTTTTTACCACACTGTTTGGCGGCATCTGCCATAGTTGCCACACTTTTTGGCGGCATCTGCCACAATTGCCACACTGTTTAGAGGCATTTGCCATAGTTGCCATACTATTTGGCGGCAGCTGTCTTTCTTTTTACACTGTTTTGAAGCAGCTGCCACAAGAGTTTGGAGGTAGCTGCCAAGGTTGCCACACTGTTTGGTGGCATCTGCCACAGTTGCCACACTGTTTGGCGGCAGCTGTCTTTGTTTTTGCACTGTTTGCCGGCAGCTGCCACATAAGTTTGGAGGCATCTGCCACAGTTGCCACACTGTTTGCCGGCAGCTGCCTTTGTTTTTGCACTGTTTGCCGGCAGCTGCCACATAAGTTTGGAGGCATCTGCCACAGTTGCCACACTGTTTCAAGGCAGCTGCCTTTGTTACCACACTGTTTTGCGGCATCTGCCACAGTTGCCACACTATTTCAAAGCAGCTGCCTTTGTTACCACACTGTTTGGCGGCATCTGCCACAGTTGCCACACTGTTGCCGGCAGCTGCCTTTGTTTTTGCACTGTTTGCCAGCAGCTGCCACATGAGTTTGGAGGCATCTGCCACAGTTGCCACACTGCTTCAAGGCAGCTGCCTTTGTGACCACACTGTTTTGCGGCATCTGCCACAGTTGCCACACTGTTTGCCGGCAGCTGCCTTTGTTTTTGCACTGTTTGCCGGCAGCTGCCACATGAGTTTGGAGGCATCTGCCACAGTTGCCACACTGTTTCGAGGCAGCTGCCACCGTTACCACACTGTTTGGCGGCATCTGCCACAGTTGCCACACTGTTTGGCAGCAGCTGTCTTTGTTTTCAACCTGTTTTGAGGCAGCTGCCACAAGAGCTTGGAGGCATCTGCCACAGTTGCCACACTGTTTCAAAGCAGCTTCCTTTGTTACCACACTGTTTGGCGGCATCTGCCACAGTTGCCACACTCTTTGGCGGCATCTGCCACAATTGCCACACTGTTAAGAGGCTTTGTTTTTACACTGTTTTGAAGCAGCTGCCACAAGAGTTTGGAGGTAGCTGCTACAGTTGCCACACTGTTTGGTGGCATCTGCCACAGTTGCCACACTGTTCGGCGGCAGCTGTCTTTGTTTTTACACTGTTTTGAAGCAGCTGCCACAAGAGTTTGGAGGCATCTGCCACAGTTGCCACAATTTTTCAAATCAGTTGCCTTTGTCACCACACTGTTTGGCGGCATCTGCCACAGTTGCCACACTGTTTGCTGGCAGCTGCCTTTGTTTTTGCACTGTTTGCCGGCAGCTGCCACATGAGTTTGGAGACATCTGCCATAGTTGACACACTGTTTCGAGGTAGCTGCCACAGTTTCCACACTGTTTCAAGGCAGCTGCCTTTGTTACCACACTGTTTTGCGGCATCTGCCACAGTTGCCACACTATTTCAAAGCAGCTGCCTTTTTTACCACACTGTTTGGCGGCATCTGCCACAGTTGCCACACTCTTTGGCGGCATCTGCCACAATTGCCACACTGTTTAGAGGCATTTGCCATAGTTGCTATACTATTTGGCGCCAGCTGTCTTTGTTTTTACACTTTTTTGAAGCAGCTGCCACAAGAGTTTGGAGGTAGCTGCCACAGTTGCCACACTGTTTGGTGGCATCTGCCACAGTTGCCACACTGTTTGGCGGCAGCTGCCTTTGTTTTTGCACTGTTTGCCGGCAGCTGCCACATGAGTTTGGAGGCATCTGCCACAGTTGCCACACTGTTTCGAGGCAGCTGCCACTGTTACCACACTGTTTTGAGGCAATTGCCACAAGAGTTTGGAGGTAGCTGCCACAGTTGCCACACTGTTTCAAGACAGCTGCCTTTGTTACCACACTGTTTTGCGGCATCTGCCACATTTGCCACACTATTTCAAAGCTTGGAGGCATCTGCCACAGTTGCCACACTGTTTCAAAGCAGCTTCCTTTGTTACCACCCTGTTTGGCGGCATCTGCCACAGTTGCCACACTCTTTGGCGGCATCTGCCATAATTACCACACTGTTTGGATGCATCTGCCACAGTTGCCACACTGTTTCAAAGCAGCTGCCTTTGTTACCACACTGTTTGGCGGCATCTGCCACAGTTGCCACACTGTTTCAAAGCAGCTGCCTTTATTACCACACTGTTTGGCAGCATCTGCCACAGTTGCCACACTGTTTCAAAGCAGCTGCCACTGTTACCACACTGTTTGGCGGCATCTGCCACAGTTGCCACACTATTTCAAAGCAGCTGCCTTTGTTACCACACTGTTTGGCAGCATCTGCCACAGTTGCCACACTCTTTGGCAGCATCTGCCACAATTGCCACACTGTTTAGAGGCATTTGCCATAGTTGCTATACTATTTGGCGGCAGCTGTCTTTGTTTTTACACTGTTTTGAAGCAGCTGCCACAAGAGTTTGGAGGTAGCTGCCACAGTTGCCACACTGTTTGGTGGCATCTGCCACAGTTGCCACACTGTTTGGCGGCAGCTGTCTTTGTTTTTACACTGTTTTGAAGCAGCGGCCACAAGAGTTTGGAGGCATCTGCCACAGTTGCCACAATGTTTCAAATCAGCTGCCTTTGTTACCACACTGTTTGGCGGCATCTGCCACAGTTGCCACACTGTTTGCCGGCAGCTGCCTTTGTTTTTGCACTGTTTGCCGGCAGCTGCCACATGAGTTTGGAGGCATCTGCCACAGTTGACACACTGTTACGAGGCAGCTGCCACTGTTACCACACTGTTTTGAGGCAATTGCCACAAGAGTTTGGAGGTAGCTGCCACAGTTGCCACACTGTTTCAAGGCAGCTGCCTTTGTTACCACACTGTTTGGCGGCATCTGCCACAGTTGCCACACATTCTTGGAGGAGCTGCTTTGTTGCAACACTGTTTGTAGGTATCTGCTTTGTTGTCACAAGTGTTTGGCGGCATCTGCCAAAGTTGCCACACTCTTTGGAGGTTGCTGCCACATTTGCCACACTGTTTCGAGGCAGCTGCCACTGTTACCACACTGTTTGGCGGCATTTGCCACAGTTGCCACACTGTTTGGCAGCAGCTGTCTTTGTTTTTAACCTGTTTTGAGGCAGCTGCCACAAGAGCTTGGAGGCATCTGCCACAGTTGCCACACTGTTTCAAAGCAGCTTCCTTTGTTACCACCCTGTTTGGCGGCATCTGCCACAGTTGCCACACTCTTTGGCGGCATCTGCCACAATTGCCACACTGTTTGGATGCATCTGCCACAGTTGCCACACTGTTTCAAAGCAGCTGCCTTTGTTACCACACTGTTTGGCGGCATCTGCCACAGTTGCCACACTGTTTCAAAGCAGCTGCCACTGTTACCACACTGTTTGGCGGCATCTGCCACAGTTGCCACACTATTTCAAAGCAGCTGCCTTTGTTACCACACTGTTTGGCGGCATCTGCCACAGTTGCCACACTGTTTCAAAGCAGCTGCCACTGTTACCCCACTGTTTGGCGGCATCTGCCACAGTTGTCACACTATTTCAAAGCAGCTTCCTTTGTTACCACACTGTTTGGCGGCATCTACCACAGTTGCCACACTCTTTGGCGGCATCTGCCACAATTGCCACACTGTTTAGAGGCATTTGCCATAGTTGCCATACTATTTGGCGCCAGCTGTCTTTGTTTTTACACTGTTTTGAAGCAGCTGCCACAAGAGTTTGGAGGTAGCTGCCACAGTTGCCACACTGTTTGGTGGCATCTGCCACAGTTGCCACACTGTTTGGCGGCAGCTGTCTTTGTTTTTACACTGTTTTGAAGCAGCTGCCACAAAAGTTTGGAGGCATCTGCCACAGTTGCCACAATGTTTCAAATCAGCTGCCTTTGTTACCACACTATTTGGCAGCATCTGCCACAGTTGCCACACTGTTTGCTGGCAGCTGCCTTTGTTTTTGCACTGTTTGCCGGCAGCTGCCACATGAGTTTGGAGGCATCTGCCACAGTTGCCACACTGTTTGGCGGCATCTGCCACAGTTGCCACACTATTTCAAAGCAGCTGCCTTTGTTACCACACTGTTTGGCGGCATCTGCCACAGTTGCCACACTGTTTCAAAGCAGCTGCCACTGTTACCACACTGTTTGGCGGCATCTGCCACAGTTGCCACACTATTTCAAAGCAGCTGCCTTTGTTACCACACTGTTTGGCGGCATCTGCCACAGTTGCCACACTGTTTCAAAGCAGCTGCCACTGTTACCCCACTGTTTGGCGGCATCTGCCACAGTTGTCACACTATTTCAAAGCAGCTTCCTTTGTTACCACACTGTTTGGCGGCATCTACCACAGTTGCCACACTCTTTGGCGGCATCTGCCACAATTGCCACACTGTTTAGAGGCATTTGCCATAGTTGCCATACTATTTGGCACCAGCTGTCTTTGTTTTTACACTGTTTTGAAGCAGCTGCCACAAGAGTTTGGAGGTAGCTGCCACAGTTGCCACACTGTTTGGTGGCATCTGCCACAGTTGCCACACTGTTTGGCGGCAGCTGTCTTTGTTTTTACACTGTTTTGAAGCAGCTGCCACAAAAGTTTGGAGGCATCTGCCACAGTTGCCACAATGTTTCAAATCAGCTGCCTTTGTTACCACACTATTTGGCGGCATCTGCCACAGTTGCCACACTGTTTGCTGGCAGCTGCCTTTGTTTTTGCACTGTTTGCCGGCAGCTGCCACATGAGTTTGGAGGCATCTGCCACAGTTACCACACTGTTTCGAGGCAGCTGCCACTGTTACCACACTGTTTTGAGGCATTTGCCACAAGAGTTTGGAGGTAGCTGCCACAGTTGCCACACTGTTTCAAGGCAGCTGCCTTTGTTACCACACTGTTTTGCGGCATCTGCCACAGTTGCCACACATTCTTGGAGGAACTGCTTTGTTGCAACACTGTTTGTAGGTATCTGCTTTGTTGTCACAAGTGTTTGGCGGCAGCTGCCTTTGTTGTCACACTTTTTCAAGGCAGCTGCCTTTGTAGCCATACTGTTTGGCGGCATCTGCCAAAGTTGCCACACTCTTTGGAGGCATCTGCCACAGTTGCCACACTCTTTGGAGGCATCTGCCACAGTTGCCACACTGTTTGGCGGCAGCTGTCTTTGTTTTTGCCCTGTTTTGAAGCAGCGGCCACAAGAGTTTGGAGGCATCTGCCACAGTTGCCACAATGTTTCAAATCAGCTGCCTTTGTTACCACACTGTTTGGCGGCAGCTGCCACAGTTGCCACACTGTTTGGTGGCATCTGCCACAGTTGCCACACTGTTTGGTGGTAGCTGCCTTTGTTTTTACACTGTTTTGAGGCAATTGCCACAAGAGTTTGAAGGTAGCTGCCACAGTTGCCACACTGTTTCAAAGCAGCTGCCTTTGTTACCACACTGTTTTGCGGCATCTGCCACAGTTGCCACAGTTTGGAGGCATCTACCACAGTTGCCACATGTTTTTGGAGCAGCTGCTTTTTTGCAACACTGTTTGGAGGTATTTCCTTTGTTGTCACACTGCTTGGAGGCATCTCTCACAGTAGTCACAAGTGTTTTGGGGCAGCTACCTTTGTTGTCACGTCTTTGGGGCAGCTGACTTTGTTGTCATGTGTTTTGGGACAGCTGCCTTAGTTGTCACACTGTTCTGAGGCAGCTGCCTCTGTGTCCACACTGTTTGGAGTTAGCTGTCATAGTTATATACTGGTTTATGAAAGTTTATTAGATAGTTTGTTAGCTCTCGGGGGGTTGCACTCAAAATGCATCAAAAATAGTTTCACATCTATCAGATCCATATCAGTTATGGTGTGACTGATACTGTGCCTGAGTAAACTGTAATAAACCAAAGTAACTTGTACATATTATCCTTGTCTTAAATTTCACACAAGATGTTGAATTACTCCATGATAGCAATGATGCAAAGAGATGCTACTGCTCAGGTAATTTTTAGACTACAACTGTACCAAAGTAGATGGAAAGGAGCAACGTTTAGTGACGGTATTACCAAGTAAACTCTCCATTTATGTTTATGTTCTCTCTTTGCTGAATATATGTATTCAGTGTTTTTGTCTTACAAGACAGCAAAGAGAGACTCACAAAATTGTACCTTCCAATTGCATATAAAGTATTTACAGTTTTATTTGCTATCATTAGTTGTCTTTGTCCCAAATGTTTTTCTTAAGACAGGATGTCATAGGCATTCACCAAGGACTCTTAGATTAATACACTAACATCCATAAGAACATTTAAAATTAACTTATTGTTGCTCCTTCAACTTCAAAATATGTTTTATGAGTGTATATACTAGACATATGACAAACAAAGCTGTATACAACAAACAGCTACTAACCAGCTACTTTTTAACCAAGTTTTATTCTCTTGTCTTCAATATTTATATGAAGTCAGTTAACTGACAAAGACCATATGGACAGTAATATTAATACAGGCTGGCTTATCCTGTTAATAAATAAATTGAAATGTACTGATATTGAAGCTGTTATTTGTACATTCCTGGCTGACCAGTAATTTCAAGTACATCTCCACCAATTACAACTTGAATGACAAGAATTACCTTTTGATGCCAGGTAGACATTCAAAATGTGTAATCGCCTTTTATTTTTTTATGTCTGAATAATTTGTAGAAATGCAGGTCATAATATCTAAATTTAAGCATTCAATAGAATTGTCTATTGTAATGACATATTGGTGTCAGTGATGGTAAATGTTAATAATGGAACCTTAAAAAGGGCTACAGAGCTGCAATAACAGACACCAAAAGCAGGTTTTACATGTGTCAAATATAGCAAAGGTACTGTAGTAAGGACTGGGTTAGAGTGACTTTGATATGATAATGTATTTGAAGTTCACAAGGCACGTACATTAATTGGCTAATGATACATTAATAACAGCTTCTCACCATCATCATTTCAGACAGAGAAGTGAAGTCATAGCAAATTTGAGTCTTTTATTTAACTCATTGAAAAGGTAGAAACTATTCTGCATAAAACATCAGCTGCTGCCTGAGTTCTCCTTTCACCAGCTTCCAGAAAACTTCCATAACAAATTGCCATCGAGAACGTGACGCCTTGACGAGATCATAAAGATAACTTGAACATTTCTGCTATTTTGACTTTAAAACATAACAATCAAAGGCGGGTCTGTGATTTGCCTGTACTTATTTCTTAGATGGCTGGTCTCATGCCCAAGAGTCAAATCTCAATTGATCTATCAGAATCCAAACTGAATGAGCAGAAATGAAAGGAGGTGAAATGAGCTGTAGTGAAAATTGGATTACGTATATTTATAATGTCATAATGCACTGTGTCCATCGGGAAAGATAAAATAAATACTGTTAAATGTTTTTTATTTTTCAAATTGATGTGAAAATGCCAACAAGGTAAATAAACAATCCACAGCCGAGGTTAAAACTAAACTGTGAACAATTTGTTTTAAAATAAACAAAAGTGTCAAGTACAGTTAATAAGTCCACCAGTGATTAACAGGCAAAATGAGGTGCCTGCTCCAGAATGCCAGCTGGAGTCATAGACAGATAAAAAGATAGACTTACAGAATGTTGTGTCTTTTACTGCGCTAATGTGTGAGTGGACAGATGTTGAATGGTCATTCGTTGGGTTATTTGCCCCCAGAAAGTCAAAAAAAAAAGATTATTACTGATTAAAATCAGATGACATTAACTAAATTAGAGCAGATTAAGCCTTATACTCCGATATCCACAAATATCATTGACAAAATGTTCCTGTTAAATAGTGATGAATTATTGTTTGAAAGTTTCAAAAGACATGATAATGATGATAAAATGAGAAATTATTTTTACAAATGCTTACAAGATTAATGTGCTAAATCGGCAATAAAGTTTGAATGTGTATGTGTTGACATTCCTGTATGTAAGTGTTCTTTTGAGGAATTCACTACTGATAGCTGAGGTTATCACTGTTTCTCTGAGACTGAGTCTCTTGACAAAATGATGAACATCAATCAAGGATTTCAGATACATTAGATCATGTGTGATATGCTTGAGATAATTAATGAAATGTGCTATGAAGCATTGAATTAAGTATTAATTAAAATTAGTAACTCACGCATCAACAAGACATAAGTCTACGTGTAATATGTACATTGTGTGAAATCCTGATTTTTAACAGCACAAGCACACAAGCGCTATAAATAAATTTAGTCGGATGAAAATGTAAAAACAATGATATGTCAGACTTCTACTGTTCGAAACCTTTGGGTCCTACTATATGTGAACAATAGTTGGGTATACACATGTAGCCAAAAGCCTGACCACATGTCCCCTGAATGCTATTCCGGTGAATTGGGGTCTTGCAGGTGATTTTTGCTTCACTGCCCTCTCGTTTTTGAAAATCAGCCTTGCATGTACTTCTGATGCAGTTAAAATTGCTTTTGTCTGGAGTCTCCTCTCAGGGCAGGACGCTCAGTGGGCCACTGCTCTGTGGAAGCAAGACTCTCGCTTCAGTTTATCCTTCGATCAATTTCAAGCTGAGATAAATAAGGTCTTTGACCACCCAGTTAAGGGCTCCAACCGGGGACAACGCGGCAATTATGCAAAATAGTTCTGCATTCTGGCCGCGGAGAGTAGCTGGGATGCGCTCACATTACAGAGCTTATTTTCACAGGTGTCACGGTTATGGTATTATTTTGTCATGGTTACAGAGTTTTTGTCACTGGTATTGTATTCTGTCACGTTATGGTGTTTTCTGTCACTGATATTGTATTCTGTCACGGTGTGGGGGTTTCTGTCACTGGTATTGTTTTCTGTCATGGTTATCGTATTTTGTCCTCTTTTAGAAAGAGTGTTTTCAGTTCTAGTTTAAATTGCATTTTTGTTACGTTTGGAATTCATCTTTTAAGTTTGTTCTATATCCCTTCTGTGTCCCTCACTCATGTTCCCTTCTGCTCTCCTCTGTGCTCCATCCTGTGTTGTTCTCTGTGTCCCTCTCCTGTGTTCCCCTCCTTGTCCCTCACTATGTTTCACCCTGTGCCTCTCCTGTGTTCATCCCTGTCTTGGTTATTGTATTTTGTTCTCGTTGTTTTAAGTTTGTTCAGTGTTTCCTGTTTTATTTTGTAGTCCCTGCTCCCAGTGCGTTTTCCCCCTTTGATTTCCTGCCCTCATCAGGTTCACCTGTTTGTCTTGTGCAACCTGTCCCCACTTACTGATTAGTTCAAGTGTGTATATAAGTCTTGGGGTTCCCCCCATGTGGTTGTTGGTACGTCGTCGATTCTTGTCTTAGTCATGTTCATGTGTCCCGTCACCTCTCGCCACGTTTCCCCATAAGTTATTTCCTGTCCTTCCTTTTTCCACTCCTGTTTTTGAGTGCGACTTTTGTTTCTTGAAGATTTCTTTTGTTACTTTTACCTTTTAAATAAAAGACACTTTTTGATTAAACAATATTTAGTTTCTGCGTTTTGGTCCTTCCCTTCCCTTTTTCCTACCACGTTCGTTCTCCTCCCCACACCCCTCTAAACCTGACAACAGGGTCTTGCAGACAGTATTAAAGAATTTGCCATCAAAGATGTTGTGATTATGTACTCTCATTAAACATGGCACCATTAAATGGTGTAGCACAGTTGAAGGATATGAAGTTCTTGACAGTGTAGAGGTTGGCAAAATTCACACTTATGCAACATTAATAAAGACGTGTTTTAAAGAAAATAAACATTCATTATGAAAATAATAAAAGTACAAACACACTCGTTCTCTGCTGAACTTATGGAGGAGCCTATGCAGCTGGGAAAGGCTCGGCTTACTGCAGCAGAGCGATAATGGACGTTTGGAGAGAATCTCTGTCTATCTGTCCAGCCTGGCCCCACTCTTGCAATGTTAATCACTAACTCTCTTTCTCTTCCACTCAAGACTCTGGTGGATTAAGGTGCAGATGAAAACTTTATGGACGCTAACCTGGTGTCTCAAAGTAACATTCTAGTGAACCCACTTTCCAAACCCAAAAAGGTGAGTGCTCTAGATGGTAAACACCTGGCACTAGTCACCCACCAAATCATCCCCATTACCCATATCACCTTCTGGTAACCACTGTGAGATGATTCAATTTCTAGTCATTCCCTCACCTGCGGACCCCCCTGACCTGTCCCAAGTTCCCCTAGCTTACCATGACCTGGCAGAGGTATTCAGTAAGGACAAGGCCCTTACACTACCCCCTCACTGACCTTATGATTGTGCCATAAAACTCCACACTGATGCCACACTACCCTCCAGCCGGCTGTACAATCTATCCAAACCTGAGAGAGAAATGATGGAGCAATAAATCCAGGAACTGGAGGGCTCATAAAACCGTCATCATCCGGGTAGGTGCAGGGTTCTTTTTTGTTAAAAAAAAAGATGGTTCCCAGTGACCCTGCATTGACTTTCATTCACTTAATAACATCATTGTAAAAATTCTCAAAATTACAATTAATGCTTATTTCCTGGTCTGTATTAAAGAAGGTGACGAGTGGAAAACACTTAGAGTACCAGGTAATGCCAATAGGCCTCACCAATGCCCCAGCCATGTTTCAGAAACTGGTGAATGAAATACTCAGAGATATGCTGAATAGCTTTGTGTTTGTGTAACTGGACAACATTCTAATCTTCTCCAAAAGTCTGCAAGAACACCAGCAACATGTGAGGTTGGTGTTCCAGAGACTTCTGGAGAATAAACTAGAGAATCTGACAAGACATTCAAAAGACATAAGACTGTTTTCCACATGTACTTATACATCCATACCCTTCCCTACAGTTTTTGGTGGAGGTGGATGCCTTGGACACTGGGGTGGGGGCTATCCTCTCCCATAAATTACACCCCTGTGCCTTTTTTGTCCCTTCATCTCCCACAGGCCAAGCATATTTACGATGTTGGCAACTGTGAGCTCCTGGTGGTGGTGTTGGCCCTAAAGGAGTAGCAGCACTGGTTGAAGGGGGCAGAGTTTCCATTCATCATGTGGACGAATCATAAGAACCTGGCTTATCTCCAGGCTGCAAAAAGGTTAAACTCTTGGCATGAAAGGTGGGCTCTTTTCTTTAGGAAGGAGTTCCTCAGATGGTCTTTTTGGTGGCCTATCGCCCTGTACACTCAGGCATTGTGGCGTGGCCGTCTCCTCTGTCCAGTCCCACCTGGCGGAGGATTTGGGGGGTGGCTCGGGCAGCATTAGTCCGCTCTGCGACCAGGAGTGAGAGGTTGGCCTGCCATAGACACACCCCTGCGCCCACATACAAACGAGGACAGAAGGTATGGCTGTCTTCACGGGACCTTCCACCCAGGTGGAGTCACGCAAGTTGGGCCCCCTATTTGTAGGTCACTATGAGATTGAGAGGGTAATTAACCCCATAACTGTTCGCCTCAAGCTCCCATCTGCCCTCAAGATCCATCCCACTTTCCACACCTCCCTCATCAAACCTGTTTCAACCAGTCCTCTGAGAAGAACCTGATGAGCAGAAAAAAAGGCTCATGTATTGCCATCATGGCACCATTACCAAAGCTGCACCTGTAGAGGAAAAAGCAACATAACTAGTGAAATAACTGCATGAAAACTTATTGTCATGTGTACATGACGACAACAATAGGAAAACGCTAATTACGTAACCACACAATTATGCACAATGAAATGTGCTTTATGTTTTCAACCTTATAAAGCAACTGGTATCATATCAAATCTAGTGTTTTCTAAATTAGTGTTTTCTAACGTGAACTGAGCTTTCAAACCAAACATTATCGGAAACCGAGTCAACTATTTCTACCTGCAGTGGTGCTAAAATGTTACTCTTACATCCCACGTTACTACATACTCTAAATCGGGACTGTAATTGTACTGAAACTCCGTACTGAAACTATGCTGAAACTCCCTACTGTAACTCAGGACTTACTCCTACATTGGCTCACAGTCTAAAACTTGAACTAACATGAGAAGGTGTAACTTACCGTTCAGAAACATCCTGTTGTGGACAACTGTTAATGTTTGTCTGGTCTTCTACAGCTGTATCCAAACATAACAACATTGTTGTTTACCGGGGAGTTCGTCAATGCTCCAGATTGAGACTGGTGATAGGCCTGGTCGCATGTCATGTGTCAACTGCAGTCAGCCAATTAGCGAGCTCTACCATATGTCTCCAACAGGCTTCAGGTTATGGGCCTGGTCGCATGTCATGTGTCAACTGCAGTCAGCCAATCAGCGAGCTCTACCATATGTCTCCAACAGGCTTCAGGTTATGGGCCTGGTCGCATGTCATGTGTCAACTGCAGTCAGCCAATCAGCGAGCTCTACCATATGTCTCCAACAGGCTTATGGTGATGGGCCTGGTCGTGTGTCATGTGTAAAGTGCAGTCAGCCAATTAGCAAGCTCTACCGTATGTCTCCAACAGGCTTCAAGTGATAGGCCTTGTTGCGTGTCACTCAGAGTGCTCCCTACCCAAACTCTCCAACTTCAAGCAGGCCTGCCTGGAGCAGACTGCTAAAACCTTCCAAAAGGCAGTGACGCGAGAGCCTGCCTAAGAACTTTAGCATGTGCAATTGGCTACAACACAAGGTCTAACCAGCAGATGCATGACAACAGGAGTCACAAAATGTTGTAAAGTTTTTTTAAGTTTTAGTCTTTATTTTCTTCATATTTAAATTTATTATTCTGGTAGCAGGAACAAAAACTATTTCACTAAGCATCGTACTGTGTATGATTGTGGATGTGACAAATAAAACAATCTTGATCTTGAATCTTGAACCATTAAGACCGTTTTCCTGGACTTCAAACAGCACATACAAAAGGACCTTTCCCCTTTTCATGGACAAGTAACACAAATGGAGCAAACCCTGCAAGCTAGTTCAGGCAGCCAACTCGAGTTGCGCTGCTCCAATCATGTGACACACATCATGTGACATACCTCATTCTCCACAATCATCTATTATACACACCCACCTTATTAGGCAGCCTATTCAAGCAGAGAGAAATTTCCCATCAACCCCTTTGTTCGCACTACCACTGCAGTATCACTACTGGTTGCTTCAGCCCCTCCAGCACCCCAGTAGCCACCTGTAGCCTCCGGGTTACAGGTTAAATATTTGCTTGTCACTCCCATCATAACCGTGTAATCATATCGGGGGAGTGACTGAGTCAGAGCCTAGACAGCATACACAAACTATGTTCTAATGCTGCAATAAACATTTGAATGTGAGTTGTCTGACTACATGTGACATCATCCACATGGTGTAATCATTCCATGTGTTCTTTTGTTTCAACGTGACCAGCCACCATTTTGAAAGCACACTTCCTCACTCACTCACACATAGACACTGTTACGGCCCCAGCCCATGTCTGTGTCCTGTCTGTGTATGGTGTGTATGCTGTGTGGGTGTGTCTTGCAGGTTGCTGATTGTTAGCCGGCTGGAGGTTCTTGTGCAGGGCTCCCTGATTGGCTTGCTGTTATAAACCCCCTGCCGTGGGCTGTCTCTCTCTCTCACTCATCCCTGAGATCTCCATCCTGCTGCATCTACTTTTGTTTTGTTCTGCACCTGACAACATGCACCACACATACTACATAGCACTCAAACATCCTCACACACTACTGACGCTCACTTTCACACTCCATCGCTCATTTCCGGTTATGTTAAATCAATAAAGCATATTGTAATTCGCTACATCACGCTGCCTTGTCTGTGTTGTTGCGGCCTCAGAGCCAGGCGTAACAAAGTTGGGGGCTCGTCCTGGATAAGTGCTGGGCGTTTAGTGGATTTTTTGCCTTGTTGGTACGTATTTCGTCTTTGACGTTCTGAGTGAGCGCAGTAATTGGGTACTGTTGTCTGTGTAATTAGCGGCGCTTGTTGGATGTGATTGACTGATCTTGTGCGGCGTGTGACGTCGGGTTTGTGGGGTTCCCTTTGTGGGGATTCCCTAGGTGAACGGTGACGTGTTTCTCCCTTTGTGCGTTGGCGCGCATGCGTTTGTGAGTTGTGAGCAGGTGTGTTTTTCCTGGAGCCGGTTTTCATTCATTCATGCGGAACGGACTTTGGCGGAAGCGGAGAAAGGTGAGTGTCGGACAAGGTGTGTGTGCAGTGTTCTGTCGGAGTTTTTCCTGGTAAGTTTAGCGGTGTCTCCCCTTTGGGATTCGTCGGCGGGGGTTGTTAGTGTTGGGGTACGGTGGTTGAGAGCTTCCCTTTCCCCTTTTCCCATAACCTGCTCGGGAGCACTGTCCGTGGTTTCGGGGTGGTGACCAGTTTACTGGTGGCTGCTTTCGAACCAGCAGGCTCTAGGTGCATAAATACCCGCCGCTACGCCTCATGAAGACTAGGGGGGAGTTAGGTAGGCAGATAACTAGCGGGGGAACTCCGACTGAAAGCGCACAGGTGGGTCTGACATTTTACTTTTTCTGTTTTTCTCGCAAGTGATTGAGATGGATGTAATAGTGAAGGCGTTTTTGGAGGAGCCGTCTGAGCAGTGGTTGGATGAGTGTTCTAGGGAGCAGTTGCTTAAAATAGTGGACTATTATGAGATCGATGTAGGGGACAGACGTGTTAAGGAGACCATTTGGTCCAATTTGAAGGTGCATTTGTGTAAAATGAAGGTTTTGGGCACCGTGAAAGAAGCTGGTGCTTCTGTGTGTGATGACTCGGTTGCGAGTCTTGGTGTTGGTCTTGGGTTGTCCTTCGAGCAGCAAAAGGAGTTGCTGGAGTTGTGTCTGAAGTTTGAGGCAGAGTAGGAGCTTTCTTTGGAGAGGATTAAGCAGGAGACTGAGTTGGCGAAACTGGAGCTGCAGAGGCAACAGCTGCAGGTGGCTCGTGAGGAAAGAGCAGCGGCTGGTTTGTTACCTGGTGGTCCCTCTGTGTCTGGGGGAAATGCGGTACGTGCTGATGCTGGTAATGATTTGAGTGATTTGAGGCTTGTGCCCAAATTTAATGAACGTGATCCGGAGACGTTTTTTCTAATGTTTGAGCGTCTGGGGGATGCACGGGGGTGGTCTGAGGCCACACGCGCATTGTTGTTGCAGTGTGTGATAACCGGCAGGGCCCAGGAGGCTTATTTGTCCTTGAGTAGCAGTGAGTGTGGGAATTATGCAACAGTAAAATCAGCTATTCTGAAGGCGTTTGAGCTTGTCCCTGAGGCTTATCGCCAGCGATTTAGGACTGGGAAGAGAGGTGAGAAGTCTCACATGGAGTTTGCACGTGACTTGTCCACTTATTTTGATCGCTGGTGTGTTGCTACAGAAGTTGAGTCATATGATGGTCTGCGGGAGCTGGTTATTTTGGAGCAGTTCAAGAACTCGCTGTCGGAGCGCATTGCTACTTACATCAGTGAGCGCAAAGCTAAAACGACAGCTGAGGCCGCTGCCTTGGCCGATGATTATGTGCTGACGCACGGGGGGGATGCTCCTGTGGCTCGCGGTGGCGGGCACAGGGACGCTTTCTCCGGTGGCAGTGCTGGGTCTGGGCGCCCTGTAAGACCAACAGACCAGCAGAGGGACGAACGTGGTGCACGTGAGTCTAATAAAGTTTGTAATTATTGTCACAAACGGGGCCATTGGAGGCGTGATTGTTATGCGTTAAAGTCCAGGCTGAAGCACACTGAGTCCAGTTTTACCCCCAAGCCAGCAATGTTTGTTGCGCCGGTCTTGGAGGATTTGACGGCAGGTACTGAGGCGGGGCCTCAGGTAGCCGGTGTGGGGCTCAAGTCTTTTAAGCCGTTTATCAGTGACGGTGTTGTTTCCCTGGTAGGTAGTGACAAGAAAGTGTGCGTAAAGATACTGCGGGATACGGCTGCTTTCGATTATTTTATTTTGACGTCAGTCTTACCGTTTTCAGATGAGACTTACACCGGCTCATTTATCCCTGTGCTTGGGATGGGATTGAAAGTTTTGCGCGTGCCTCAGCATAAAATGATGTTGTCTTGTGATCTTTTTCAGGGTGAAGTGGTGGTTGGTGTGCGCCCGGCTTTACCTCTGGATGGAATTGAAGTGATTCTGGGTAATGGCATATGCGGTAGCAAGGTTTGGGGGGATGTTCCCCCTCCTATTGTGGTTCCGGTTTCCCTCGTTAGCAGTGAACCTGATAAGAACGAGAGGGAGTTCCCTGATGTATTTACTGCATGCGCTGTGACGCGGGCCATGGCGCGCACGCAGGCGGATGGGAGTTCCGCAGAAGAAGTTGACAGTTCACTGCAGCATGATGTAAAATGTTCTGATGTACCTTGGTCTGTCTCATACAGTGAGTTGGTGGAGCAGCAGCAAACGGATGTCTCCCTTAAGGCGTTGCGGGAGATGGTTTGCCCTGTTGGTGAGGTGGGAAATCACGCTCAGTGTTATTTTATTGATAATGGTGTGTTGGTGAGGAAATGGGTGCCTCAGTGGGAAAATTTTGTTGGGGATCCTGTTTACCAAGTTGTTGTTCCCACTAAGTTTCGCAGTTTGGTGTTGCAGATGTCCCACAACGAGAGTGGTCATTTGGGCGTCAGGAAGACGTACGACCGCATCCTGAGGTATTTCTTTTGGCCCCGACTGAAAAGAGATGTGTCGGCCTACATTAAGTCTATACATACATACATGCCAATTTACCAGTAAACCTAATCAGACACTCAAGCCTGCTCCTTTGTTCCCAATACCAGCTGTGAGGCAGCCTTTTGAACACCTTGTTATTGATTGTGTGGGGCCCTTGCCTCCTTCGAGGTCAGGAGTTTGTTACTTGTTGACAGTGATGTGCCAGAGCACAAGGTACCCAGCTGCCTATCCACTGCGCACAATCACAACCAGGTCTGTGGTGCGTGCTTTGTCACAGTTTATAGCTATCTTTGGTGTTCCCAGGGTCATCCAGTCCGACCAGGGGTCTAACTTTTCATCGCATCTATTTTCGCAGGTCCTGAAGCAGTTGCGTGTTAAGCACAATCAGGCCTCTGCCTACCACGCACAAAGTCAAGGTGTTCTGGAGCGATTTCACCAGACCTTAAAGGCGATGCTGCGTGCGTATTGTGTTGAGATGAAGGGTGACTGGGAAGAGGGTTTACCGTGGCTGTTGTTGGCCGCGAGGGAAGTTGTGCAGGAGAGTATAGGGTTTAGTCCCAACGACCTTGTATTCGGCCATACTGTTCGGGGCCCTTTGGCCCTGTTGCGTGACAACTGGAAGGAGGCGGATCCTCCACGAAACCTTCTGGAGTATGTTTATGGTTTTAGATACAGGTTGTATAGGGCTCAGGAGGTGGCTAAGAGTAAGTTGGAGAATGACATGGCGGAGCCGTCCTGCTCTTCTTGGGCCTCGCCTTGCTTGCTCGTTCCAAAGTCGGATAACACGCCAAGATTTTGTTCAGACTTTCGTAAAGTAAATAGTGTCACAAAACCTGATTGTTTTCCCCTCCCTTGTGTGGAGGATTGTGTCGTCCAGGTTGGGTCAGCTAAATTTGTGAGCAAATTTGATTTGCTCAAGGGATATTGGCAGGTCCCACTGTCTGAGAGGGCAGGCGTATTGCAGCATTTCAGTGTCTATGTTAGTTCTGGACCTGTTGTTGTTTTCACAGATCACAACCCCTTGACATTTCTGAGTTCACTGCAATCTCCGAACCAACGTTTAATTCGGTGGGCCCTGTTGTTGCAGTCATTTTGCCTTGAAATCCGCCATATCAAGGGCTGTGACAATGTGGTAGCTGACGCCTTGTCAAGGGCTCCATGTGATTAATCTGTTTGCTGTATATTCATATTGGTGTCTGTTTTATTTGTTTCAGGTATCGCCTGCTCCCTTGACCTTTTCCCTTCTACCTCTTGGGCTGCCAGGGTTCCGTGTGGGACCCTGTCTTTATGGGGGGGGGGGGGTGTTACGGCCCCAGCCCATGTCTGTGTCCTGTCTGTGTATGGTGTGTATGCTGTGTGGGTGTGTCTTGCAGGTTGCTGATTGTTAGCCGGCTGGAGGTTCTTGTGCAGGGCTCCCTGATTGGCTTGCTGTTATAAACCCCCTGCCGTGGGCTGTCTCTCTCTCTCACTCATCCCTGAGATCTCCATCCTGCTGCATCTACTTTTGTTTTGTTCTGCACCTGACAACATGCACCACACATACTACATAGCACTCAAACACCCTCACACACTACTGACGCTCACTTTCACACTCCATCGCTCATTTCCGGTTATGTTAAATCAATAAAGCATATTGTAATTCGCTACATCACGCTGCCTTGTCTGTGTTGTTGCGGCCTCAGAGCCAGGCGTAAAAACACACACTCACATACACATGTATATGATCAGTACCTTTAGTTGGTTTGTGCGTTTATACTTTTATTATTTTTGTAATAAATGTAACCGGCCATTGGGTTGAAGTGAGGAAGCCTGGAAATCAATTTTTACAATGGCTTTTTGGAACCAACATCTGGGTAAATTTCTCTCCTGTCACTCTATACAGTCTGTCCTTTATCAATGAAAAATGGGGATATGCCGGGGGTTGAGGCAGCACGGAGCACATGGGACACAGAGCATTTATTCAGGATTGCTCACTTTACCACTCCACAGCCCTAAGCATCTTAATTTCCACGGTTAATGTCCTTAACGCTCATCTGTGTTTTAGTCAGCAGCCCTCTCTCAGTCCCGCCACTGTTGCCTTTAAAAGAGATGATTAGGCAGCTCAATGCAGCTGTGCCAATAGACTCACCTGTTACTGCTCCTGCTGAGCCAGCTCCACACATTCCCACAGCTGAGTGCCCAAACCAAAATTGAGTATCAACAAATGGCGAAAACAAATGCATCCTGCTAACACCATCTCTCTGTTATCAGACTAAATCAGTCCAAGGACATAACTTGTAATTACCACCGTGTCTTTTGAATGCTACTATATAGTACTATGTTTAGAACTTCATATGTTGGGTTCTTATATGTTCTGTCAACGTATTTGTTGACACTGGGGATCAGAGAGAAATGGCATTTCAATTCCATCAATGTCCTGTAAATAGCAATTATGAGAATAAAGTTGACTTTGACTTGACTTTGCTAACGTCAGCTTGCATTAACATTCAAACAACTACCTAACCTTAGTAATACACGGCTACCACAAAGCAGCAAAAAAGTTACCATCTTATCCAAAACTACAGTTTTAGGGTTCATTCACATTTCAAAACCTTTTCTGCAGTAAGTAACTGAGTTTTTTCAGCTGTTTGTACAGCAGATTGATTTGAAAAAGTGTGCATCTTAAGCAAAACTCACTGTTTGAAGTGTTTCCCTCAGATTGTGTTTTTGTTTTTTTAACAAACTTTTTATAATTAATTTCCAGATAGTGCTGAAAAACTTGGGTGAGAGTCTGGTTTTCTGGTGTGTCCGTGAAAAGGTGAAAGGGCCTCTGAGGAGGATATCAGTGGACCTTGAATCTAAAAACATTGTGTAAACAATGCTGTTTCAAGACAAATATGAATGTCGGGGCTTGAGGACACTTGGATGACAACACACAATCAGTATGGAGGCATGTTTTTGATGCTTCAAAATAATAAAAAGACCCAAAACTCTTTTTTTATTTTATTTTATTTATTTATGCTGCTAAAATTGGAAACAATGTTATTGTGTATGTCTCAATCACTGTTACAGTTGTGGGAAGGGTATATAGCTGCATTTGGGGTACCAAATTTCTGGGCCCAGAACTTTTGTTACATATGAATAGCCTACCACAGTTTGGGGGGGGGGGGGGGGTCAGGCTTATCACATAGTTCAGATCATATGCTTCCTTCTATTTTTTTTCAGGATATAAAACAAGATGTTGAATATCCCTTGTATGATGGAATTACATCTGCACAATTTAGGTTGATCATAGTAGGTGTTAGCGGCCACCAGTGAATGTTAGGGTCATAACTTCAGTTGTGCACCTTAGGGTCATCAGGTTTTTCAACCTTTTAATCACAAGACACCCTCTTCCAATGATACAGGCCGAGCTTGAGGGTATGCTGAGGCTAAAGTTAAATCTGACTGGCCATATGGCTTGCTCAGTAGATCAGACACCATTACCTCTATGCCTCTATGCCTTTTTAGACTTAACATTGTTGTGGAAATTTTGTCATTTGTTGATGTGATATTGCATGCGCAGGCAAATGAATGTGGAAGACTGACCAAATTGTTTATCTAAAAGGGTAACTTTAGGTTGACAATTATTGCTCAGAGATTTTAACTCTATGGCCACTTGCAGCCTTAACTTTATAGTAGTTTGAGGTGGCACTATGACCCTGAGTTAATATTCACACATTGAGCTGTTCAGGCTGGGACTATGATCATTGGTTTAAATGTTGGTGCTGATTGGACAATGCACAGTGGTGTTAAAAATAATTAAATTTTCCCATTGATCAGCAAGTGGTGCTTGACCCTGAGTTAGCCTGCGAGGTGACAGCGAGGTTACGGCGAGGTGACAGCAGCCGACCTCACCTCGCAGGTGAGGTCGGCTGCCGTCGTACCTGCTCCTGACGTTTTCTTGTACATAGTCGTTTTTAGTAATATTTTTAATTTGAGAATTACTCCTGCACTAGGTCGTAACACATACGACAGACAGACGCTACTTAAATTAGGAACACAGTACTCTAACTGTGCTCCTATCAACTTCAACCCAGACCCGACCTGGGCCGCCGACATTCTAAGGGGCCCTCACAACAACAACAACAACAATGGCCACGCAGGCCGTAGGCTACGGAGGAGGCCCCGAGGGAAACTAGCCGGCATTAGGAACAGACTGAGATGCAGAGCACACCACCCACCTCTGCCCAGCATCCTTCTTGCCAATGTCCAGTCAATGGAAAACAAGCTCGACGACCTCAGGGCCAGAATTAAGTTCCAGAGAGACATACGGGACTGTAACGTAATCTGCCTTACCGAGACATGGCTGACCCCCCAGACCCCGGATCACGCCGTTCAACCAGCGGAGTTCTTCACAGTTCACCACAGGGACAGGACCAGTGAGTCTGGTAAATCAGGGGAGGTGGTGTATGTCTGATGGTGAACAACAACTGGTGTGACAACAGGAACGTACAGCCTCTCAGACACTCCTTCTCCCCTGACCTGGAGCCCTTGACCATCCAGTGCCGTCCTTTTTACCTGCCCCGTCAGTTTACTTCAGTCATCATCAGCACCGTTTACATCCCTCCTCAGGCGAACACAGACACTGCTCTCACCGAGCTACATGAGGCTATCTCCACCTATCAGGCTAACCAGCCTGATGCAGCCTTCATCGTGGCTGGGGACTTTAATCGCGCTAACCTGAAGAAGGTGATACCGGAGTTTAAGCAACACATCGACTGCCCCACCAGAGGAGAGAGGACTCTGGACCACTGTTACTCTCCTTTCAAGGATGGTTACAAGGCCACGTCTCTGCCTCCATTTGGTCTTTCGGACCACAGTGCCGTACTTCTCATACCGAAATATAAACAATGGCTGAAGCAGAAATCTCCTGTAGCCAGAGAAGTGATACGGTGGACTGACCAATCAGAGGCCGCTCTGCGGGGTGCACTAGATTCAGTGGACTGGGACATGTTTCGGTTCAGCTCGGGTGGTGACATCAACGAGTTAACGGAAGCAGTTGTGGGATTTATTGGGAAAATGGTGGAAGACGCAACACCAATATACACCATCAGAACCCTTCCCAACCAGAAGCCGTGGGTGGATAAAACCGTCCACGACTCGCTGAGGGCCCGCACTGCCTACAACTCTGGACTCGCCACCGGAAACATGTCGCCATACAGGGAAGCCACCTACGCTGTCCGGAGGACTGTGAGGCCAAACGCCGCGAGACTGGAGCTGCAGATGGAGGGGAACAACACCAGGGCGCTGTGGCAGGGACTACTTTTACACCTGCACCATCGAGAGCATCTTGAGTGGGAGCATCAACACATGGATGGGCAGCTGCAAGAAACAGGCCCTCTTGGCCCTTAGGGGGGTGGTCCGCTCAGCCGAGCGGACTATCAGAACAACTCTAACCGACCTGCAGGACATTTACACCAAACGATGCAGGTCGACAGCTGAGAGGATCCTGAAGCAGCCCCACCACCTTGGACACTCACTCCTCTCCCTGCTGCCATCAGGCCGTCGGTTCCGGTGCCTGAGAACCAACACTGAGAGGATGAGGAAAAGCTTCTTCCCACAGGCCATCCGTCTGCTCAACAGTGAGCATTGAACTGGACTATTTCAATCACCTGCACTGTAATACTGTATATACTGCAATACTGTCAATTTCACATGTCAATATTCAATATCTATTATTATTATTCACTGGACACTTTATAGCATTAAGGCAAAACACTTTTTTTCTTTCCTTTTTTGTCAGTTCTAGTTTTATTTTCTACATATTTAAATTTATTATAACTATTCTGGTAGCAGGAACAAAAACTATTTCACTATGCATTGTACTGTGTATGATTGTGTATGTGACAAATAAAACAATCTCAAATCTTGATCTTATAATTTAATTTTGGTGATGACTGGACAATCCACAATAGAGTTAAACAAAAATTACACAATCTCTTGGGACCCTTTAAGAAAGTTTTATGGTTGTGATCAATGGTTGAGGAGGAATCAATCAAAGCGTATGACTTGCAAAAAACGAGACATTTTCCCATTGGCACCAGGGAGGGCTTTGATTTTAAATCATGATTTCTATGTAGTTGTCATCCGGCCTTGACTCTTGTCTTCCATGTTCAGTTTGGAGTAGATTGAACCATGTATCTCCGAGTTACAACAACCTCGTATTTTGATGGCATGTAGTCAAACTTTGACAACACGGTCACACTCTGTGACGAAAACTCAATAAACAAGGTATTTTTAATCTCCATCTTGTTAAGATGATATTCACCGAATTTGAAATTGATCTGATGAAAGCTCTAGGAGAAGTTCGTTAAAACACACAACCTGTAAAATGGCAAAAATGGCCACTAAATCCAAAATGGACAACTTCCTGTTGCTTTTTTCATAATGCTTCTCGGACGTTTTTGTTCGTCTGGTCATGATACATGTTTGTACCGATTTTCGTGTAGATCGGTGAAAGCAAACTACGGGCCACTTTCTAGTGCGTTCTAGGCGGCGCTGTTCAGCCATTTTGCCATGCCCTGATGTTTGCCTTTCAAGTCACCTCGAGCTCTAAGAACATGGTCAGAATTGTGAAATTTCCTCAATACGTGTAAAAATTGAAGTGCAGCAAGGGATAATCCTTTGCCAAGTAAAGATGAAGTTGTAACAACTCCACTGTGCATTGTCCAATCTGCATCAAAATTTAAAGAAATGATCACAGCCTAAACACATCCATGTGTCAATATTGACTCATCACAACGCCAGCTGCTGGTGAAATTATGTCACATGTTTTATTTCATGATGCACTTCTGCTCGCTGCTTTACAATATACTGCTCAAATGAGCTCAGACAAGCAATAAGAACATGGTCAGGATTGTGACATTCCCTCAAACCATGTAAGCATTGAGGTGAGGCAGAGATTGACCCTTAACCAAAGGTGACAAAGTTGTCATGACTCCACTGTGCACTGTCAAATCAGCAACATTTAAACCAATGATCACAGTCCCGGCCTGAACAGATCCATATATCTATGTTATGTCTCGTCAATTATGTTAAGTTTATTCATGTTCATGTTTAGAGTTTTGTCATGCCTGAGTTTAGTTCATGTTTAGTCTTGTGTGTTTTGAGCAATCTAGTCTTGTTGTGCACTTCCTGTTTTATTTTATACTCACCTTTTCCTTCTTGTGTCAGACCCCGACCTCCTCCCATTGTGTGATTTTCCTGCTTTGGTGATCGTCTTCCCCACCCCTGATTGGTTTCACCTGTTTCCCCCTACCTCATTTATAAATCGTCCTTGTCTCCCTTTGTCTTGTGCCAGTTCATCTTGTTCTGTCCATGAGTGTTTATGGGAGTATCGCTGTCAAGCCAAGTTTATGTTCTTCATCAAGTTTATGTTCTTTTGTTCGATTCATAGTTTTGTGAGTGTATATTTTGTTACTTTGTTCCTCCCAGAGAGCACCTTTTGTTTGTACACCTTTTTTCGAGAAATAAACCTTTGTTGCATTCACTACATTTACCAAGTCGTGCACCAGCATTTGTGTCTGAGGTTGTTACACAGAGCCCTGACCTGAAAAGATATATAAGTCTGTATGTAGTGATAGTGATAACTTTCACCCTAGTTAATCTAGTTAACTATCTGACCTTTTCTTAGATTAAAGAACTGAAGCTTCTTTGATTCCACAGCGGTTCCAAACTTTGCCCTGCTGACACATTTGTCACTCAACACCCAGTGGAGAGAATTGTTTCCCTTCTGTATTTCCCTTCCCAGAAAGACAGTGCGTCGGTGCTACTTGGTCCGGTGGATCACAGCAGTGAGCGCACCCCTGGTTCTCAGACATCAGACTTCTCTACCCTCTACCCCAGACTTTGTGCGCAGGTTTAACCTTTCAGTCCTGAGATTCAGAGTGTCCTCTCACATAAGTGATCTTGCCAACAAAGCTGTGGTGGTAATTTCTGTAACTCAAGCACAAAGTCAAAGACTTCTTTCCACAAGTTTAATTCAGCATCTGCAGATGGACTCAGTTCACATCACCTGAATGACACGTACAAATGAGCAAAGAACAGAGGAGAATCTGTGTACTTAAAACTCACAGCCCCCTCCCATTGGGTGTGTAAAGGTATTAATTACCCTCCTGGTGTCAGTGGAGAAGACAGCCTTCCTTCATGTTTCTGCGGATGACCCATAGAGAGAGACCCAAACCATATGCCAAGAGATACCATAACGTTAAGGCTTCAAGAGGCCTGACAGTTAAAGTCTCTGAGCAATAATAATAATCGTAAACCTACAGTTACCCTTTTAGATAAACAATTTGGTCAGTCTTCCACATACATTTCTGCTCATGCAATATCACATCCACAAATGACAACATTTCCATAACAGTGTTTAGCTTAAATAGGCATAGAGGTAATGATGTCTGATCTACTGAGTAGGTTGAAACACCTGATGACCCTAAGGTGCACAACTGAAGTTATGTCACTAACATTCACTGGTGGCCTACACTTACTATCATCAACCTAAATAGTACAGATGACCTCTAAATGTACAAGGAATATTCAACATGTTGTCCTATATTCTGAAAATAATTGAAGTAAGCATATGATCTGAAGTATGGGTTAACCCTAACCCCCTCCCCCCCAAAATGTGGTAGACTATTCATATGTAACAAAAGAGTGTCAGTTCTGGGCCTAAAAATTGGGCACCCCAGATGCAGTTATCTACACTCTCCACAACTGTAACACTGATTAAGACATACACAATAACATTGTTTATATTTTTTTGCATCAGCGGGGACAGCCCCCTCCCCCATACCATCAATAGAGTTTCGGTTATTTTTATTATTTTGAAGCATCAAAAACATGCCTCCATACTGATTGTGTTTTGTCAATCAAGTGTCTGCAATCCCAGACATTCATATTTGTCTTAAAATGGCATCATTTACACAATGTTTTTAGACTTAATGTCCACTGATATCCTCCTCTGAGGCGCATTCTGTTATGTCTCATCAGTTATGTTAAGTTTATTCATGTTTATGTTTTAAGTATACCATGTTTGTGTTAGTTCATGTCTAGTCTTGTGTGTTTGGGAGCACTAGGTGTTAAGTTAAACTTCACTCATGTCTAGTCTCATCATGCACTTCCTGTTTTATTTTGGTACTCACCTTTTCCCTCTCATTTCAGACCCTGACTTCCTCCCTTTGTGTGATTTCCCCGTCTTCCCCGCCCCTGATTGGTTTCACCTGTTTCCTACTTCCTCTTGTATAAATAGTCCTTGTCTCCCTTTGTCCTGTGCCAGTCCGTCTTGTTCTGTTCCCACGCTTGAAGTTTTGTCAAGGCAAGATTTAGCTTCATTTATGTTTAGTATTCTTGAATATCTCGAAGTTTTGTTAGAGTGTTGTTTTGCTACTTTCTTTTGTTATCCTCTTCGTGAGCGCTTTTTGTTATGCACCTTTAGAGACGGAAAATAAACCTCTTTCTGTTATATCCAAGTCTTGTCTGAGTTGTGCATTTGAGTCGACCAGTTTTCGTGCCTGAGGTCGTTACCATTGTGACATTCACCTTGTCACAGACATATCAGAAAAACGTACTCACTCTCACCCACATTTTTCAGCAATATCTGGAAATTAATGATACAAAGTTTGTTAAAAAGAAAAACACAATCTGAGCGAAACACTTATAACATTAATAGCTAAAGATACACTGTGTTAAGGTGGACACTTTTCCAGTGATTTAACTGTGGAAACTGCAGGAAAAGACTTGATTCAGAGACGAAACCTACAGACCAGGTAAAGTTGAGTTATGGTAAAGACTTTTTTAAACCTCTCTGCTGTACAAACAGCTGAAAAAGGCTTTGAATAAACAGTGAATAAAGGTTAAACTGCAGTTTTGGTTAAGATGGTAACTGTTTTAATCACTCAGTTATTTAAACTGCAGGAAAGGTTTTCAAATGTGAATGAACACTAAAACTGTAGTTTTGGATAAGATGGTAACTTTTTTAGTCACTCAATTACACAAAATGCAGGAAAATACTTAAACTGCTGTTTTGGTTAAATGCTCAAGTGGATACCTCTCACTTACCTCTCCCTTTCCAAGCACCACTGCACCAAAATGTCAACAACCACTTTAATCAGTCTTCTAACAAGTGATGAGGTGTCTTTAGATAGAAATATTATTATTATTTAGTCTGTACACGGGATTAGAGGTAGCGTTGATATATAGAAAAGTTGTAGCTGCTAAGTGGTAGTGATGCATTATGAAGGTTAGGTAGTTGACAATAACAATAATCTGCACAGACCATAACTACTACATATTAATTTCTTAAGTTCTGAGGTAGGTTCTTAGATGAGAAGTGAAACATCTTGAAGAAACATGTCCAGTTGTCTTTGTACACTTGTACATCTTCTAAAGGACATGCATGGCTCAAGTATATGTAGCCAGGGGTGTCAATCTCTAGGCACCTCACAATTTGATGATTAAAGCATTATTGATGCATCTCAATGTATGAAAGAATTTTATTGCTATACATCATACTTTTTTTTTATCACTGACTACTAAAAGTGTGCTTCTTCACCAGCTTCATGATTTGTGCTGTTAAAAGGTGTTTTACTGTTACTGTTGTGACACACTTGCTGTACAAAATAAGGTTTTCAATTCAAATATCACAAAACAGTCAGTCTATAACAGTGATCAGTGCTGCCTTTATTGTATCAGTATAGACATGCCTGGCCCCTGATAACCACATACATAGGGTTACCTAAGGCTATGCTTGTGTGTAGCAAAAGAACTACGTGCACATGGTGCATAATACTTGCATCAAACTCTGAAGCAAATCAACAAACACAAAGTAAACATCAATACTGTTCACATCCTCTGATTAGTGTAGATTTATTGTGTAAGTGAATGCAGATAGTCCTCCCTCCACTCTCCCACTGACCTTCACTCACTTTATCAACAGGAAACTGACTCGGTAAAAGACAACCAGACTTTTAATGTGCGTCTGTCCTGATCCTGAAACAATGGTGGTCATATTTATGCAGCAACAGGACAATACATGAAAATTAGGCTATCCCTTTAATTTTCTTTAGATTTCTGCAGTGAAATTATTTGAAATAGTGGGGGTAATCCTGAAAAAGGGGAATGTGAAAGTTCTTCATCACCTGTTCAGGATTATTTTTAAATAATATTTCATAGGAGCAAGTTATGAAGGCTGTGAATGAAAATTAGCAGACTTTCCCATTAATTGTCTATCGATTTCCACAGTAAAATCTCTGAAACTTGACATACAGACAGTGGGGGTCACCTTGAACATGCATGAGTTTAAACAATGTATGTCACATACCCTTACCCTACAAAAATATATTAGCAAGTTATGAATAATATGATGAAAAAAATTGCCAAATTTTCCATTCATTTTATCAGAAATTCAACAGTAAAATCTTCTAAAACTTACAATACAGAGAGTGGGGGTACCAATAAATATTGGTGAGTAGAAATATATGTCTTGTATGTGAATACTACTTTACTACTTTAAATAATATCATCACCCTGAACAGGTGTGGGTTGGAATATCTGTGTTACCTTGCAAGAGTTGTTTTAGAATAATATATTAGCAAGTTTTCAGTGCCATAGTTAAAAAATAACCAAATTTGCTGATTATATTCTTAAAGAGAGAAGCCTAAAAATGGTGAGCAAATAGGCAGGCACTGTGATCTCTAGAACAGAGATTATTGACATCAAATAGTTTATAAACAACAGTTTATTAACGCAAAGACATTATTAACATCAAAGACTCTGGTAGTTGACAGCAGCGCTGGCTCTCTGGCCAGTCTAAATGCACTCTGGGTCTTCTTTGCCTTACTTTATGAATACAGTTTTCTTTAGAGTTGAACAAAATAAACATAAGAAAAATATAAATATGTGAAATAAAGCTTGCATCCCATAAATGTAAGAAACATTTCAAAATATAAATATTTAGTGCTCCAAAATGTTTCAAACTGTAACTTGCAGCCATGGGTGAAGACTGGACTGGAAAGCTTAAGGGTGTTTCCCTGGGATCTGCAGGTGCTCAAGGTGGGTGTGGTTGGTTCCCCGGGGCTAGTGGAGACAGCACCTGGCCACACTTTGGATAGGCTAGTGGCGCCCCTGAAAGCGACATGGTTCTCAATTGTCAAATTGGCCCTGAATCAAAGCCCCGACCTGAACAGATCTTTTAGTCTGTATATAGTAATATTGCCACCTACCGTCATCAGGAAGTGAGCCTCTTTTCAAAATTTTAATTTGATTGACATCAAATTTTCACCTTTTGGTCTGCAATTGATAGCGTGGATGTGGATTGGTGGGTGTGGTTCAGCATTGAGTGACAGACACAGAAGTGAAGCATTTATTCTTCCCACGGTGCACAAAATGCTTGCAACATAGTGCTCTAGTTAGGGCCAAGGCCCTATTGAAATTGTAATGTTCATTATTATTATTTTTCAGGCAAGTGATTTGCCTTTTTGAGGGCTTAAACCTACTCAAAAATTCATGAAACTTTGCAGGCTATCAAAAGTTGTGAATGTTTACGAGTTCTGGACTAATTTGAAATGGATGTGGCAAAATGGTTGAACAGCATCACCTAGAACGCATTAGAATGCAGCCCCTTAGATTGCTTTCAACGCTCTACATGAAAATCTGTACAAACATTTTTCATGACCAGACAAAAAAAAAAGCCCCAAGAAGCAGTATGAAAAACGCAATGGGAAGTCGGCCATTTTAGATTGAGCCATTTAGCCATTTTACAGGGTTGTGTGTTGTAATGAACTTCTCCTAGAGCTTTCATCAGATCAACTTCAAATTCTATGAATTTCATCTTAACAAGATGGAGATTAAAACTACCTCAATTTTTGAGTTTTCATCACAGGGTGTGACAGTGGCCATCAAAACACAAGAAACATGCATATGGTTTTAGGAAATGGGTGTGGAAAAATAGCTGAAAAGCACCCCTAAAGTGCAGCCCCTGCAGCATGATTGACTGGTATGTACAGAAAATGGAAGGGATGTGTTTTTTCGTTACAAACAAAAAACTCACTTTGATCGATACGCTGGTGTAACAGAGTTAAAAATGCACTTTTTAGGAAAGGGAAAGAGGAAGCTCTCAGAGAAGTAGCCCCTCCCCTCTGCCCACACAGTCCCGTTGTGTTTTGCTGAGGGAGCAGAGGTGTAGGAAGGAAGAGATAGAAGATTTATAATCTGTGTTGATGTCTTCTGCAGGAAAAAAAATAAATACAGGAAAGTAGCATCTTGAATCCTCTTCCTTCATGCCCCAAACACACACCCGTTACACTAGTCAAAACAGGAAGTCAACCATTGAATTAAGTGGCCATTTTTGACCATTTACACGTGTTGTATTTGAACAAACTCTTCCAAGAGCTTTCCTCAAACCAACATTAAAGTTAGTAAAGTGTCATCTCAACAACATGGAGATTCAAACTACCGTGATTTTTTTAGTGTGCTTCACACAGTCTGACCGTTTCATGGCGTCAAAGTTTGATGATTTGCCAAAAATAAGGGATTTATTATAACTCCTCTGTGCCTTGTCCAATCGGCAACAAAACTTAAACCAATGATCACAGTCCGGGCCTGAACAGCTCCATATGTCTATATTGATTCATTGTCACAACACCACCTGATGGCAGCATGAGGTGACATATTTTATTATTTAATGCACTGCTGCTCGCTTCTTTACAATATGCAGCTCAAATGAGCTCAGACAAGCTATAAGGATATGGTCAGGATTGTGACATTACCTCAAATTATGTAAACATTGAGGTGCAGTGAAGGTTGAGCCTTGGAGATGAAGTTGTCATTACTCTACTGTGCATCGTCCAATCAGCCTCAAAACTCATTAGCTTGATGACAGTTTTGCCACACAAAAACTTTGCCCTAAGATCAGACTCCAAGCCTGAATAGTTCCCTATGTCAAAAGTAGGTCAGGGTCAATGCACCACCTACTGATTCACCATGAAACAGGAAGTTTTTTTTTTAACTCTGCTATGGATTGTCTTATTGGCACCCAAATTAAAACCTAAGTTTAGAGTACAGGCTTGAACAGCTGCATATGTCAAAACTAACTGAGACTAATAGCACCACCAACTGATCAGTGGGAAAATGTAATTTTTTTTATCACCACTGTGGATCTTGGTAGATTTCACTTAACTATGTTTAGCAGATCCTCCCGTCTTTCAGAAACACTTTGAAGACCAGTTGATTTACATGTGAGGATGTTTGTGTTATTTATGAGAATGGTCAAGTGCCCGACATATTTTTTTAGGGTTTCAATTTTGTATTCCAGTCAAAAAAGAATAAAGACTGAGTAACAAAGGAGGACGAGGACAACCAACTGCCACATCATTGAAGACTGAGTGTTCTTGAAGCCATACTGTATTTGAGGAAGAAAATAATTTCTGGTTTTGTTTTCCAGTGAACAAACGTTGGATAGCAGGATGGAAGGAAGTGCAGGTCTGTGGGGGTTAGCTTTTAGCCTGGTGCTGATACCTGCTCGGCTGCCTCACTTGCCAGTTCTAGCACAACGCTTGCGGCGCAAGCAAGGTCTCTCACGCCGCCTGCGCTGCCTCCAGAGCCGGCTGGTGATGGTAGGGGAGTCTGCTGCCTTGCAGGCTGCTGGGTCTTGCCGGTGTAGGATGCCTAGCTCGCAGAGTGCCTCAGGATCCAAAGTCAGTGTAACTCCAGAATGGTTCACGGAAAAGTTGGAGTTTCTTAGTCCAAGTAGTGTAGTTCTCTCATAGCCTATTCTTGCACAAGACTGCGATGGTACAGACAATATATTATACATAAATCACGCATCGCTATCGAGAGCTGGAGTGACTGCAGCCATACAGGGCACCACCATCTTTGTTTTAGCCCATATTCACAAATCACAATATGTCTCATCGGGCTTTTACTAAGGTTTGACATCCTCTGCACTTAACCCTCTACACGAGTAAGGAAAAACTACAAAAAAACCTTTCAACAGGGGGAAAGGAACATAGAAACCATAGACCCGCATGTGAGGGATCCCTTCTCCCAGGACAGACAGAGGTTCAATAGATGCCACGTTTAATGGAGAACGTCAGGAAAAATAAGAGGATTTACAGCATTGGTTAAAGTAAACAGTTTGTAGCATAATGGAAAGTAAGCCTGATAGCTGAAAGCTCTGGCTCTTCTCTACTTTTTGATACTTTAGGGACAAGAAGTAAGCATGAATTCTGGGGGCTCAGTGCTCTAGTAGGTTGATAAGGTACGATGAGCCTTTTAAGGTATGATGGTACCATATTATTAAGGGCCTTGTAGGTGAGGAGGAGAATTTTAAATTCTTTTCTCGATTTAACTGGGTGCCAGTGTAGTGAAGGTAATATAGGAGATATGTGGTGTCTTTTCCTGGTTCTTGTCGGGACACATGCTGCAGCATTTTGGCTGAGTGGTAGAGTGGTCGTCCTCCAACCAGAAGGTTAGCAGTTCAATTCCCATCTGCATGCCAAAGTGTACTTGGGCACAATGCTGAATTCAAATTCAATTCAATTCAAAACACTTTATTGTCATTGCACAGTTGTACTTATACACTAGCACAATGAAATTGTGGCACAGTCCTCCTCCTCAATACCGAACATACAATTAACAAGACATAAGACACAAACCACTGCACGAATTGAGATAAAAATAAGGGGATTACAGGACTAAAGGCATTTAACGAAGTGGATGTACTATACAAAAAAGAATAATTGTACCGATAATGTATCGATACATGCAGATAATATGCATGACCCTCCCGGTCACTCTGTCTGGTCCAGCTGCCTTCCTGGGGTTCACCGTCCCTCAGTGTGGGCTTCACCTGGTGTTCCGGCACCCTGAAGCTGGAGCTGCTACATTCCGGTGGTCGGGGTATAGCTACCTCAGGTCTTTCAACCTCGAAGCGTGCGAAGAGGTGGTTCAGCTCCTCTGCAAGCCCAGCATTTCCCTCAGCCGTTGTGGTGTTGTCAGACTTATAGTTGGTGAGTTGCTGGACTCCCTGCCACACCTACCGCGCGTTGTTGTTGTTGTTTACTCTTTCTGCAGTGCATAACTGTAATGCACTGCTAACATATAAAAACAGGCACTTTTGGGCATCGCTAATTCAAAAAGCATTTTTGAATTTAGTGGATTTTTACCATCGGAGCTTCAAGTCATTGTTCGCTCACGCTCGGTGCGAGCTCGAGTGAGTATGCTGACCCCAGAAGAATGCTCCGCAGAGGGTTACGAAAGCGAGGCAAGAGGGGGGGGCTCCATGCTAGACTAAAAGCTTGTGCTAGCCAACATGAGGTCTCTGGAAAACAAACTGGACGAACTTAGAGCACGGATAACATCACAACGGGAAATAAGAGAGTGCTGCGCTCTGATTTTAACCGAAACGTGGCTTTCTGACAAAGTTCCAGAGTGCGCCATCCAGCTACAGACTCACTCCATACACAGAGGAGACCGGACCGCAGCCTCCGGTAAGACCAAAGGAGGGGTTGTGTGTGTGCTCGTCAACAACTCGTGGTGTGGAGATATACAGACTGTTCATAGAAACTGTTCATAGACACTGTTCACCAGACGTGGAGTTTTTACTGCTGAAATGCCGCCCCTACTATCTACCGAGGGAATTCACTGCTGTGTTTCTGGCCGCTGTTTACATCCCTCCGCAAGCCGACTCCACAGTAGCGCTCAGCAAACTCCATGACGTCATCAGCGCGCGAGAGACGGCTCACCCTGATGCCGTCCTTATCACCACTGGAGACTTCAATCAGTGTAATTTACGGACTGTATTTCCCAAATATTACCAACACATCGACATCCCCACCCGTGATAAGAACACCCTGGATCACGTGTACAGCAACATATGCGTGTTCAAAGCTGCAGCAACAAGGGAGGACTCTTCTGTCAGCGTACAGGACTATGCTGAGTATGTGACTGGGTACATAAGCACTTGTGTAGACAACATTGTGCCCACCATACAAGTCAGGAAGTTCCCCAACCAGAAGCCCTGGATTAGCAGTCAGGTACGTCAGATGCTGCGTGCTCGCTCTACTGCATTCAGATCAGGCAATGAGACTGAGTACAAAGCTGCAAAGTACCAACTGAGAAAAGCCATCACAGCGGCAAAGAAGCAGTACAGAGAGAAGCTGGATGGCTTCTACTCCACTGCTGACTCTGGGCGGATGTGGCAAGGCCTACAGCACATCACAGACTACAGGACCACCATCAGCTCCACAGACAGCCTCACTGCCCTCTCTGCAGAGCATTTACCACCGCAGGGTTCACAGGAGAGCTGCCTCCATTCTTAAAGACCTCACCCACCCCCAACATGGACTGTTCACACTTCTACCCTCAGGCAGGAGGTACAGAAGTGTTAAATCTAGGACAACCAGACTAAAAAAGTCTTTCTTCCCGACTGCCATTAAACTCCTCAACAGCTGACAGGAGTCTACAACCTCCAACTGTAACACTGGTCTGCACTTTAACATAAAGTATTCCATTTGTACTGTTTACATTTATTTTGTACACATTTTATTTAATCATTCATTGTTACTGTTCAATTTGCACTGCTCAGTTTGCACAATCCTTACCTTATTCACTTCATTCGCCTTGTTTCTGCCTTATATTTAACACGTTCATAATCCCTTATTGTATTTTATGTAAATATTGTATTTTTATGTAAATTTTGGTCGGTATTCCAGAAAGGACAGCACAAGAATTTCAATTCATAGGGAAATGTGTGTTCTCTGTGTATTTGACATATGTGTGTTCTCTGTGTGTTCGAATATACTCCAGTCTGTGCTTTCGAAACAGTCATGCAACTGAATTAATGCGCCCTGTGGCCATGTTTTTATGTTTTTTGTAACTGGTGGGGTTCTCTTCCTGATGGGGGTGTATGCAGGAATAAGCAGTATGGACAAATGGTCAGACAGACCCAGATGTTTTAAGGGGGTTGCCCTGTAGCCTTTTGGAATGTTACTATAGGCTTTGTCCAATGTGTTTACACCCCTAGTTGCACATTTATTATGGTGTTCAAATCTGGGGAACACTGACTTTAAGTCAGCATGATTAAAGTCCCCCAATATATGTGCACAGCCTCAGGATAAGAATTCTGGTGGCTGCTCACTGCTTTGTGCAGCTCACCCAGGGCTATGTTAGCATTAGCATCGGGTGGTATATACACGGCCATTACCATGACGATGGTAAACTCATGGGTTAGATAGACAGGTCTGCATTTTACAATCAAATATTCCAAGTTCAGGGAACAATGGCTGTTTACAGTGTTAGCATTTTTGCACCAGCTATTGTTGATGTACATGCATAACACTCCTCCTTTACTCTTACCGGAGTTGCCGTTTCTGTCATAGCGGTGGATCGTGCGATCTGCTAACTCGATAGCTGGATGGATGGATGGAGCCACATCTCTGTGATGGTTAAAATGCAACAGTCCCGAGCCACTTGTTGGCCGCAATCTGTAACTTCAGTTCGTCAATCTAGGTTGTTATGGATCTGGCGTTGGTGAGGAAAATGCTCGGAAGCGGGGGCTTGTGTGGTTGTTTCTTTAGCCACGCTAGCAGGCCGCCCCTGCAGCATTGCTTTTGCTTCCTTTGTTTACGTTTCCTCTTGGGCCTGCCGCTGGGGAGGGCCATCCACGTAGACCCCGGGGGCCTGGTAATGTCCTCCAGTATGTCATGGAAACGGTGATAGTTTGACGTAATCGCACTTTCACAGTGGAATCCAAAGCTCAGAAGATCCTGACGACTGTAGGTAGTCTTTACCAAACATGTGGTAGTGTTTACACACATACACAAACAGTAAACAACCCCCCTCATAGAACAAAGAGTGCTGCTAATAGCACTGTATGAATGTGTGTGTGAATGGGTGAGTGGAAAACTGTACTGTCAAGCGCTTTGAGTGGTCATCAAGACTAGAAAAGTGTGTTTAATACAAACTATTTACATTAAGCTCAGTTTTAGTATAATTTGTTACATTTCATTTGAGTAAAAACATGACACATAGTTTGTTCATAGCATCTTTATTTTCTGAGTTGGGTGTATAAAATATTTGCTTGACTTAATCAGTTTCTTTTTAGTTTGCAATAACACTTACCCTTTTTTTGCATCAAGCTCCCCTGGCAAAAGGTCTTAAGCCTGCAGGAAGTTGAGGAGACCAAAGCATGATTGAAGAGGGGGGGTATTAGATTTAGAAAGGGTTGAAAGTTGTTGTTGTGGTATCTCGGTATATATACCCCCTGTGTGTCATTTGTGTTTGGTTGGTTTGTTTTGTTGAAAATATAGTTGTCACGGGTGCTGTATTTTGTCACATTATGGTATTTTCTGTCACAGGTATTATATTTTGTCACAGGTATGGTGTTTTCTGTCACAGTTATTGTATTTTTGTCCTCTTGTATAAAGAGTGTTGTCAGTTCAAGTTTAAAGAGTGTTTTTGTTACGTTTTGAATCCATGTTCTAAGTTTGTTCTCTGTGTCTCTCCTGTGTTTGCCCTCTTTGTCCCTCGCTATGTTCACCCTGTGTTCCTCTCATGTTCCCTTCTGCCTTCCTCTGTGTTCCACCCTGTGTTATTCCTGCATCCCTCTCTGTGTCCCTCTCCTGTGTTCCCCTCGTTGTCCCTCGCCACGTTCATCTCTGTGTTCCTCTCGTGTTCCTTTCTGTGTTCCTCTGTGCCCCATCCTGTGTTCTCTCATGTTCCCTTCTGCGTTCCTTTATGTTCCACCCTGAGCTTCTCCTGTGTTCATCCCTGTCTTGGTTATTGTATTTTGTTCTCGTTTATGAAGAGAGTTTTCAGTTCGTGTCTCAACAGTGTTTTTGTTACGTTTTGTATTCATTTTTTAAGTTTGTTCAGTGTTCCTCTGTTTCCTGTTTTATTTTGTAGTCCCTGCTCCCGGTGTGTTTTCCCCCTTTGACTTCCTGCCCTCATCATGTTCACCTGTTTGTCTTGTGCCACCTGTCCCCAGTTACTCATTAGTTCAAGTGTGTATTTAAGTTATGTTGTTCCCCCCATGTGGTTGTTGGTACGTCGTCGATTCTCGTCCTGTTCATGTATCTCGTCGTTCCTCATCATGCTCATGTATCTCATCATTCCTCGTCATGTACTTGTGTCCCATCACCTCTCGCCTCATCCCTCGTAAGTTCTTTCATGTCTTTCCCTTTGCCATTCACCTGTCTTGCCTGAGTTCAAGATTCTTTAGTTACGTTTTTACCTTAAAATAAAGGACACTTTTCTTTATAAACAGTATTTTAGTTCTGCGTCTTGGTCCTTCCCTTTCCCTTTTACTTCATGTACTGATCAGGTTGGTCCTGATAACTAGTGATGAGTGTTTATTAGTTATAGTGACAGCAGGTCAGAGTGGAGGAGGAAACAAAAACTCCAGCTCGATACAAACCAAATGCAGCTTCTGCTCTGATCACTCAGCAGCTGATCACTCAGCAGCTATGACCAGAGAGAAACTGTTTTTCACTGTTCTTGAACTAAGTCTCTGACCTGCTGCTTCATGTGAACGAGTTCTGATCTCACTGTGTGTGTCGCTCTGTTGCTTTACAGTCTTCCTGGGGCATCCTGATAATAAAGAATTACAGTAATGTAGTCTAGAGCAGTGGTTCCCAAACTTTTTGTGCCCAAGGCACACCAAAGGACAAGTCAAAATATCAAGACCTATTGTGCAAAATAGCCCTTATAACACGTGTCATCACTCATATCATGTAAAATATCTGTAAATGTGCATAATTATTTACTAATGCCAAATAAAATGTGACAAAGAAAACTATATTACTCATGAAATATTTATTAACGAAATATTTCGAAAATTAACTTGAAACTTTATCAGAATAGGCTTCATCAAAGCAGCAACACACTCATTTAAACCAGACAGGTTACAAAATTGAAAATGAGGCAAAGAAACTCAGCAAAAACTTAAGCACAGAGAACTGTCAATGCAAGCATTGAAACATGTGCTACTGTAAATATTTTGCCTACTTAAAAATTAATGAGATACATGTGCCTGTTGGGACGCGCAGATTTTTTAAATCCTTGGTAGCAATGAGGAGAGGGCCACTCGCAATTCCTGTTCAACAGAGAGCCGTGACCTCCTGTTGTTCTTCATGTAAATCAGATTAGAGAACGCCAACTCACACAGGTAGGTAGTGGGGAAAAAAAGAAGTTGCTCAATCGCGTGGTGGGAGATGCTTGGGTACTCCGATGCAGAAGCCAACCAAAACTGATCCAGTGGGAGCTCACTAAATTTGAGTTTCAGTGTGCGGTTTCACACGGAGCTCTACACACTCCTCTCTCTCTTTCATAGTGAGGTTTTCTGTTGAGGATTCCTGGTTGAATGGGTCTCGGATCCAGTCATAGTCCTCGATTTCAGCCACACGTGGAAAATAGCGCTCAAACCTCTCTTTTAAGGTCTGAAGGTGTTCAGAATATACAGCGCGCTCCCTAGCTGCCTGTGGCGCAGCAGATGCCAGCGGGAACATGTCCATGGAGCCCTGTTCCAAAGCCTCGCGCCACAGGATAAGTTTGCCCATAAACCCCCGAATCTTGTCTGTGGATGATAAAATGTTTTCATTCCTGCCCTGAAGTTTGGCGTTTAACTCGTTGAGATGCCCAAATATGTCTGCAAGGTAAGCCAGCCTGGCGCACCACCTCTCATCCGCGAGCTTGTCCTTATGTGGGACAGCGTGTTCACATGAAAATTCTAAAAGCTCTTCCCGAAGCTCATAAAACCGGGTTAGGACTTTCCCCCGTGACAGCCAATGTACCTCTGTGTGGAGGATCAGGCTTTGTGGTCGGCTTCCATCTCGGCGCACAGCTGGGAGAAGAGGCGAGATTTCAGGGGCCTTGATTTGATGTAATTCACCTTCTGCACAGCTTGATTCAGCTACTCAGTCAACTCCGGGGGCATGGTTTTGGCAACTAATGCCTCTCGATGCAAAATGCAGTGGTTTGTCACAATATGTGGGTTTTGTGCTTTTACCTTAGCAATAAATCTGTTCACTCTCCCCGTCATGCTTGCCACACCATCTGTACAAAGACTGACGCACATATTCCAGGTCAAACTGTTCTCTTTTAAATAGTTATTAGTTACCCTATTAGCTTTCCATTTCTTTGCAGAAGAAAAAAGTCTCTTTGATAGAGTCTCCATCAACATATCTGACGTTTGCCAGAAGTTGGGCAGCCGCACTTATGTCGGTGGATTCGTCTATTTGTAGGGAAAATCTGCCGCTCGCCTGCAGTTTCTCTGTCAAATGTTGCTCAATGTCTTCTGACATGTCGTCGATTCTTCTTTTGATTGTATTATCAGACGACGGCACTTTGGATAGCTCATTTGCGGCATCTGGACCCAGCATGACACCTACAATTTTTTTGCAAGCGGGGAGGATGAGTGTCTCGCTATTGTGTGAGGTTTCTTCTGCTTTGCGATGAGCTCCGCTAGCATGTAACTAGCCTCCATTGCCTTTTCAGACACTTTCACACAATCCAACAAACAGTCTTGCTGCCTCTGGTTCACATCGTGCGCTCTTTTAAAGAAAGCCAAGTTTCTTTCAACATGGAAGGGATGTTTGGTTTCCAAGTGCCTCTTTTGCTTGCTTGGAACCATGTTCGCATTAGCTAACTTCTCCTGACAGACAACACACTCGGGCTGAGGATTGTTGACATCCCCGGTCCAACTTAAGCCATAGGACAGGTAACTTTTATGATACTGTCTGCTGACCGTTTTTTTCCCTCTTTTCTTTCGGTGGTCGGTTGTCGGCAGTCTCTACACTGGTGGTTTGCTCCGCACAAGAAAGCGCTCCATTTTCCCTCTTGCATGTTTCTTTTTTTAATGTTGTCCTTCAGCCTATGATCTGTCACGGTCTTAAGCCTAGTTAATGCTTCTGCGTCGCTGCGGACCCCTACACTGTAGCCTGACGCGCGCCTCCAAAAAATCCTAACTACGCGTTGCGTTGACGTGGACCGCAAGCGCTGTGATTGGTCTGCTCAGAACGTAAGTTCCGGCAGTTGCTTTTCCGGTCTTTCTTCCTCGTCGTAAAAACCACATCTGCAAACGTTTTCTCTGTCGCCTGCGCTTCAACATTTGCAATATAAGCATTTGTTCTTCAATATTAATGAGCTCCAACAACAAATACAGCTGCTCCACCTCAGTCGCCATTGTTTACTGTTGTTTACTTTACAGAAGACAAAGCGAGGATTTGGCTATAACCACACAAACACACAGCTACACCCCCTAGCGGCATGGCGGTGAATTGCAGAGCAACGCGTTCCCTCGACGCAGAACTTTGAATGCTTGCACCAATTTATACTACTGTAGATATTGTCCCTCTGCTCGAATTAACTCTGCTGTTAACATTATGAATGAAACAATTCAGTCTACACAAAAATAACGTCATCTCCCCTGCACGTGATCAACAACACTGGTGAGATGGCAGTGCTTCCTGGTGACGTCACTCCCACAGGATTATGGAAGCTAGTAGTCCCAGCTCCATGGGTTCGAAGTTCCAGGTAATCTGTATTGTTATTCTGGAAACATTCATATATATATATATATTTATTTATTTTTAATTTCCAGGTGCATATATGCACTAAAAAAAAAGTAATTTGCAATTTAAAAAAAATAAAGCCTAGAACCAGGTATGGACAGGCCTCTTACATATAAATTATATATAAATTAATTAATCTCTTTGACAGGCCATGATGTCTACTAAGAAAACAATGGTTTGATTTGAGGGATTTTTCATAGTTTCTAAAATCTATGGCTATTTTCAAAGCTAACTTTGGGAGAGTCCAGTGTCACCTCATGTATTGAGACCAAGTTTAACTGCAACACAAGGAGAGCCTCAATACTTTCTCAGCTAACATTCCTGAATTCGCCCTTTCACCAATCAATCAACTTAATAAATAACAACCTGACATGTAAGGATGGGAAATAAAACAATATCAACAATCACCGCAGTATAAATTATTTTATAGTAAAGGTGCAACGTATATGTTGTTCAATCTTCTCAGGTGGGTCTCAAAGTTGTTTTTCAAAAGTTATTCTCTCTCATTCCTTCAGCACCGCAGACGAGGCACAGACATTTTATCACCAGCATGTCGGTGAATCGTTAGTAACTCATACACTGACTGAACAGATATACAGTAGGACTGACTGACTGTCCCCTTAGGCTAAGGTACCATTGCTATGAAACAATACTGTAGCTGTTTCACATAAACATGATTAATGTTGGCTGGCCTTTAGTATTTATAGCATGCAGCATTTCAGTTGATATTCCCACATATAAAGGTTGTTTGATCAAGTCTAAATGGACTTATAAGCAATGGTTAGAGGTATAGGTGTACTTACTGAGTAAGCCTTTGGACATTGGACAGGTACAAGACACTGTTACACTGCTTTTTAATTAAACTCTTTTCTAAATGCTCTGCCAGCTTAATTTTGTCTCATGGAACACTTCAGTTTTGACATCACTGGTGTAACTCTGTAATATTAACTGTCTTTATTTCTATCTGATGTGCTTATACATTATGTTTGTTGTTTGTTGTTGTTTGTCATAAATGCTATTGTTATAATTTACTTCCTACTATCCGTCTGACTGTTATGTGGGAGACCCCCTTGTTCTAGGTCATGTTTTGGGTAATAAGTGAGGCAATGCACCGGAAGTTTAACAGTAGTTTTTTCCTGCGGTTCTCTTAGATTGGAGAAATAGACCTACTAGACGTGTTGTTTCTTTGTTTTTTTTGTTTTGTCTTTATATGGGGTTAGGCTACAACTCAAACCGTAGTACAGACAAACTACAGCCATTAAAAGGACAGATCAAAATGACAGAGCCAAGAACACATTTCTTTTGGACCATTTTCTGACCCCCATCTTTCCAACCTTTATGTCTGTGTCTCCCTACTTTAAACCAAAAAACCTTAAATGGTTAACAATAAAAACTTCTGTGATGCTCTAAGGATGGGAGATAACTCTGTTAGATTTATCTCATGGAACATTAAGTGGGTAAACGGACCAATAAGATGCTCAAGAGTGTGTTCTTATCTAAAAAATCTAAAAGCTAATGTGATTTTCTGCCAAGAGACACATTTGAAGGTATCGGATCATGTTAGACTGCGTAAAGCTTGGATTAGTAATGTGTTCCACTCCAATTTTAATACTGAGACAGTGGGAGGCTACACACTCTATGTTGATCCCTGAGGCAGTCATTTCACTAGATGCTGTGAAGGCCTTAGACTGCATAGAGTGGGAGTATTTATTTGCAGTCTTGCAGAAATTCGGCCTTGGATTCATTTCCTGGATTAGACTCCTGTTATTCGTCTCCACAAGCATGTATAACCACCAACTCACTATACTCTCCATATTTTTCAATATCAGGAGGCATGCCACATGCTTACCCATGTTTTTACCAAAATCCTTTTTCCACTCTATTGACAAGGCTATCTTGATCTTTATCTGGGCTGGTAAAATCCCAAGATTCGACAAGATCTTTCTCCAATGCCCCAAAATATGGTGGTGCTAGCCCTTCCTACATTTATTTATTATTTAATTATTATTAATATTATTATTGGGCAATTACCATTCAAAAAAATAAATAATTCTAGTTTAATGCTCTTGAGATAGACTGGTGCATTTTAGAGGCTCTGTCATGCCACTCATCTTCAGCTTTGATATTTTCATCTCTCCCCGTGAGATCGTCCTGCCATTCTTCTAACCCAATTATTCTTGCTACTACTACATTTTTCCTTCACTTTAAATTCTCCACAGCCTCCTCTCTGGGTCCTATCATTATAAATCACCTTTTTCCACCTTCTATAATGAATACAACTTTTTTTCAGTGGAGAATTAAGAGACTGATGTGCTGCATAGACCTATATGATGATGATGATGACGATGACCACTTTTCCAGCTTCCTTATGTAAGAAATATGATTTGGCCCATTTGAACCTCTTCAGATACTTTCAGATCTGCCACTTTGTACATAAACAGTCCCTTTCACACCCCAACTTTTGTAAGACATTATGGGAAAGACTTCTAGAAACAAACCCAACTCAGAGGGGACTGATTTCTAATTTTTACAAACAGACTATTGCTGTCGTAATTTTTCTGTAATTATTGTAATTATTTGGAGATCTAGCAGAGGATTGGTGGGTAAGTTCATTGAACAAAGTGAACACCTACATATTGTGCCAGACTGAGTCTATTTCAGTTTAAAGTTGCCCATAGGATGCATTTTAGTAAAAGCAGGTTAGCTAAATTATTTCCAGATCATTACCCAAGCTGCAATCATTGTGGTTATCCAGAAGCAGGACTACTACACATATTTTGAGACTGTCACAAACTTGGGGACTTCTGGTGCTATGTTTTTGACACCCTGAAAACACCTCTCTTCTGGCACACCGTAGAATACTGCTTGTGTGGAAATCTCCTATCCCACCATTTCAGTCGGGTCGGCTAAAGGATGTGATGTTTTTCTTGAGGCTTGAAAAAATGTAATATGCACTCATTTTATATTTTAACAACCCGTCTATGTTGCTCCCTGACCAACCTGGCTAGTATGATATGTTTATTAGTTTGACTGGTCCTCTGTCTGTCTAACAGATATCACACTGTAGCTTCACAGCACAACTACTGCACTACAGAACTTTATTTAATTGTCTAGGCTATCTGAGTGGCTCAATGGTCCTGTTTGTATCTGTTCTTTCTCTTTTATTTATTTATTTATTTTTTGTGCTGTTCTTTATGTAAATTGAACTTAAGTTGTAAAACAAGGCTTACTTCCTGTTGCCGGTAGGTGAGGCTATCACTATCACTACATATAGACGAATGGATCGGTTCAGGTCAGGGCTCTGATGATGCCTGACCATTTTGAGGCCAATTGGACAATGCACAGTGCAAAATTAAAGGCAGATTTGGTTACTTTTTCTATATGGCACTCATAACTTGCAAATATGTATTATTTTAAAAACACTCTTGAGAGGTGACAGATATTTCAACTCACGCATGGTCAGGGCGATGCCCAAAGTCTGTATGTCACATTTCAGAAGATGTTACTAAGAATTTAGGGGCAAATTTACAGTGTAGTTACTTTTTCAATATTGCATTCATAACATGCTTATATATTAACCCTTTTTAAAACTCTTGAGAAATGGGGGTCACATGACGCAAATGGCGGAGTAGCAGCTCATCGTTTGTGCTCCGGCAGCTTATTTTTTGCCAAAAAAAAGAGAAAAAAACGTTGTCACAGTGAGCAGACGTCAGAGTTTATAAGTTCGAGAATGCCTGGTACTCAGAGAAAACATAATATCGCGGTGAATTCTGCTGAATCAGCCTGGAGTCAATCGCCTCGACGCAGCCAATGCTGGGGCAAGTTGACGTCGACAGCTTGGTGGAACAAATATCTGCTAAAGTGCGTGAAGGTGTAGAGGATTCCTTTGATAAAAAGATCGACCCGGTTCTGCAGAACCTTGAAGCCTGCTTGTCTGAAATCACCTCACTGAACACACGAATGACAGAGGCTGAAGGCTGCATCTCAAACTCCGAAGACGCAGCAACGTTCACCACGAAGCCCTCCGAGGTCGAGAGCAAGCTGGAGACAGCCTTGGACAAGATTGACTACCTGGAGAACAGGAGCCGGCGGTGCAACATACGGGCTCCCTGAAGGCAGTGAAGGTACTGACCCCGTTGCTTTATTCAAGACCTGGCTACCGAAACTACTGGAGATTAGCGCAAAAGGAGGATCTGTTAAGGTGGATCGTTGCCATCGTGCCCTCACACGTCGTCCACTCCCCGGTCAGCGGCCCCGGGCTGTCATCCTGAAGCTCCACAACTTCCAAGATAAAGCCCGGATCATGCAAGCGGCAAGGAAAGCACAGTCCCTGGCATACAACGGCACCTCGATCATGATCTTCGACAATTTCTCTGCTGCCGTTATACAGAAACGTCAGTATTATTACGTGGTGAAACAGCAGCTTAAGGAGAGAGGGATCGTCTTCGCTATGATGTACCCAGCCGTGCTCAGGATCAAACACAATGGGCAGGAAAAAGTCTTCAAACATCCTAAAGAAGTGGCTGCCTTCCTGGATAAAGAGTCACAGCGTGGAGGATCGACCTCCACGCTCTCTGATGAGTGAGAGTTTTTGTTTCTTCAGCTGTGGTCATCTACTGATCTTCTCTGCAAATGTCAGGTTTGCTCTCTATAGCACTGAGACGGGTTGACTGGTAACTTTTCTTTATTTTTCAGTCTATATTTGTCTCTTCTGTTGTTGTTAGGAGATTTTTTTATGTCTCTGACTATGCTATATGGATATTCTAGTTACATGATCTATAGATTTATGACTATGGATCCTTTTTCTTTGTTTCATTTTAGTTTTCTCCTCACCGTTATACATTTGCAGTTGCTTACAAGCTCACTGATGGCTTCTTAATAATTTTTCTTCTCTTATTTGAGCTGCGGGCCAGCAGTTGAGGTGTGTTACTAATTCAAGGTTTGAAAAGAGTTTAATAGCTGGTCCAATATCCTCCTCTATTTGAGTAGGGAGGTTAGCTTGCACCCCTGATGGGTGTAATAGACCTAAGTCTGACCCCAATGTCTATCTGTTATCTTTGCTTGTTTTTTTTGTATATGGTTATCTTCTAAATGTTGGCAAAGCAGTTTTTTCATTTTCTTTTTATGTTTTGCTTTTTGGTTTAGCTTCAGGGAGCTCTGGTGGCTTTCAGTATTTTTATGCACAAGTTGTCTGTATGGTTTCCTTAACTCATGATGGCCAGTGACAGACCTACACTGAAAATGTGTAGCTGGAATGTGGGGGGTATACATAATCCTATTAAGAGGAAAAAGATTTTAAGTTCTCTAAAAAAAGAACATGTTCATATAGCTCTCCTGCAGGAAACACACCTAACCGATAATGAGCATTTAAAGCTGAAGCGTGACTGGGTGGGGCAAGTGTTTAGTTCATCTTTTACTAGTAAGAGCAGGGGTGTCGCCATTCTAATACATAAGCATCTACCTTTATCTGACGTCCGAACTATTTCTGATAAATCTAGTAGATATGTCATGCTAAGGGGCCGTCTACATGGTCAACTGGTGTCATTCTTGAATATTTACTTTCCCCCAGTCCAGTCTAATGACTTTATCTCACAAGTGTTTTCCTTGTTTGCTGATTGGATTACTGAGAATACAGTCATTGCGGGTGATTTTAATTGCTATTTCTCCTCAGTAATGGGCAAATTGCCGTCAGTACAAAATTCAATGTCTAGAGGGGCTAGAGTCATGGTAGAAACCTGTGACGAACTTAATATAGTGGATACCTGGCGTGTTTTACATCCTAAGGACATTTTATTCTGGTGTACACAAAACATCCAGTAGAATTGACTTTGTTTTCACCCCTAAAATTTCATTGAGTAACATTAAGAGCTGCTCTATTGGAGATATAATTGTATCAGATCATGCACCCATTTATATAACCTTAAATAATTTGAATCCTGCATGTCAAAGCCGACCCTGGAGATACAGTACGTTTCTGAACCATGACCCTAATTTTGAGAAATCCCTAAAAGTGCAGTTAGACTATTTTTTTAAAGAGAATAAAACTCCTGATGCTTGCTATGGGATACTATGAAAGCCTATGTGTGAGGTCTCATTATATCTTACACTACTAAATTGAAAAAGAACAGTAGAGCAGAGCAAAGGAAGCTTGAACTCGAACTACACGAACTTCAAACTAAATACAACTTATCCCCATCAGAAGAACTCAGAAATGATATACATGTGGTTAAGGCGGCACTGGAGAGTGTACTAACAAAGAAGGCTGAAAAATCTATGTTTTTTATGAGACAGAGGATGTATGAGTATGCTAACCAACCTAACAGATATTTGGCTAATCTTCGAAACTGAGCTCCAGCCCAGAATATCTCGTTTATCAAGGATTCAACTGGCACACATAGCTATGACAACAGAGTAATCAATGACACCTTTAAAACTTTCTATAAGCAGTTATACTCTTCACAGCTCAATCCACTCTCAGAGCAAGCTATGATGGATTTTTTTGCAAAGCTGGATTTACCAAAAATTACAGATGATCAGAGAGGTGATCTATGTAAACTAATAACCCTGAGTGAAATTAAGAATTGTATCCAGCTACTCCCCAACAACAAAGCCCCAGGTCCTGACGGTTGCAGTGCAGAATTTTATGAAAAGTCTTAGTTAATCCTTTATTGGACATGCTGCAATCCTCATTTGCGAGGCTAATATCTCTCTGGTACTAAAAAAGGGGAAATTCTCTGAAGAGTGCTCTTCATACAGGCCGATATCTGTTTTAAATCTAGATTTGAAGCTTCTTGCAAAGATTCTGGCCATGCGTTTAGAAAAAGTTCTCCCCACTTCAATTGATAACGACCAGACTGGTTTTATATGTGGAAGGTATTCTTCACACAATGTTAGACGCCTGCTAAACATTATTCAGCATTCCTCTCTGTACAGTGCAGAATCTCTGGTTATTTCTCTCGACGCAGTTTGACAGGCTGGAATGGCCCTATCTATTTTTCACACTCCAAAATTTTGGCCTAGGAGAGGAGTTTATTAAATGGATTCAGATCTTGTACACATCAACCCTTTCAGCTGTAATCACAAAAGGGCTCAGGTTTTAAGATTGAACGGGGTACTAGGCAGGGCTGCACCCTAAGCCCACTTTTATTTGCGCTAGCTATGGAGCCTCTAGCTACCACCATTAGACAAGACACAAGTATTAGAGGAATCTCCCTAAATAATCATGAGCATAAAATTTCGTTGTACGCTGATGATGTGTTGATTTTCTTAAGCTCCCCTGCACAGTCCATCTCTAAATTGACAGAACTAATTAATAATTATGGCTCTTTTTCTGGCTATAGAATACATTTTTCTAAAAGTGAAGCCATGCCGCTCTGTGACTCGCAGACATTGGATCCTGGCATTTCACAACCATTTTGCTGGTCTCCAGCAGGAAGTTGCACCATGTCTAAATGACCTATATAAATTAAATGTTGCCCCTCTTTTACAAACTATTAAACAGGACCTTGATAGATGGTGTGGCCTGCCCCTATCCCTTTTAGGATGTATTCGTTTTATCAAAATGAACATCCTCCCTCGTCTTCTATATTTCTTTCAAATGTTACCATTGGTGCTGTCAAAATTTTTTTTACAAAATTGAATAATGCTATTATATCATTTATCTGTCGTAAAAAGAGACCCAGGCTGAGATACAGTTATTTATGTCTTCCTGTTAAAAATGGTGGCCTAGCAGCACCGTTGTTTTCATATTACCTGTGGGCTGTACAGTTTGAAGTTTCTTTTGAAATGGTTCACAGGCGACCCTGATTCTATATGGCTCAGTTGTGAATCAGCTTCTTTAGGAAGGATCCCTTTGCAGAATTTGTTATATATTTCTCCAGGCAGAGTTGCGACCCTAACAAAAGACAATCTACTTTTAAAGAATATGCTGATCATGTGGCGTAAAGTCAGAAAATTGGAAGGGTACAGTAACTGTTTCTCTTTGTTAACTCCTATTCACGATAACCTGGACTTTCACCCTGGACTTCAGGGCAGTCTTGCTGATTGGAAGCAAAAGGGTATCAAAGTTGTTGGGGACTTGATTCAGGAAGGCTCAATTCTAACATTTCAGCAAATGAAAAGTAAGTATGGGGTCACCAATAAGGATTTTATTAAATTCCTACAAGTTCTGAGCTTTATTCAACATGGCTTGAAAGATTTCAATGGGCCTGGCTATCTCACCAATATAATCCCTTTTGGTAAATGAGGTGCAGCATAAAGCTTTCACTAAGAAGCTCTATAAGATTCTCTGTAGTCTCAATGTAGATAACTCTGTTAGAGTAAAAGGCAAATGTGACTCTGACCTGGGTACAATAGAGCCTGATGACTGGGATGCCCTATGCAGCCATCCCTCAAAGGTCTTGGTGTCTAATTCTGCCTGGGAAAGGCAATTCAAGATTTTACATAGGCTGTATGTCACCCCTGAAGACAGACACAGAATGAACCCAACTTTGTCTGAGTTTTGTATTTAATGTCAATTTGCTGTTGGATCCCTTATTCATTGTTTGTGGAGCTGTCATCTCATCCAGCAGTTCTGGACTGTAGTTGTTCAACAGTTTAATGTGATTTTCAAGAGTCATCTACAGTTGAGTGCAAGGACCTGCCTGCTGGGACTGGAGGACGAGTTACCTGCAGATTTTCACAACAGAGACCTTTTACACATTCTGCTACACTGTGCTCGGAAATGTATCATGGCCTTATGGATCTCAGACAAAGCTCCCACTCTCAATCAGTGGAAACAAACGGTGACTAGTATTATTCCATTTGAAGCTTACTCTACAGCATTGAAGGATGAACCCTTTTTATTTTACCGGACATGGGATCCGTTTCTTGACTATCTTGGTGCCACTGCACTTCGTAGGATGAGGTCAGGACTTATAGACCTGGCCTGGGAAAAGGATCAATCTCCCTGAACTTTTACTTTTTTTGTTTGTTTGTTTGTTTGTTTGTTTTTAATTATTGTTTACTAATTCAAATTTTGCATTGCTCCTTTTTCACAAATGCTTTGCAAAAAAGTTTGATAAAAATATGTTTGAAAAAAAAAAAAAACTCTTGAGAAGTGTTTAATGGAAATGGTGTCATTTGTGGATGTGATGTTGCATGGGCAGAGGTGTGTGTGGAAGATTGACCAGTGTTTATCTCAAAGGGCAACTTTAGGTTTACTATCTATTGCTCAAATATTTTAACCTTATGTCCTTTTTGAAGCCTCATTTTTAATGGCATTTCTTTGTATATGGTTGGGATCGCACACCCGCTGTCTCACTCCAGGGTCTTCCACAGAATCGTCTGGGCAAGATGTATCCTCGACTGATAAGTCATCAGAAGAGTTACAAATACCTTTACATACCTAAAGGCAGTGTTGTGGAAAATATGCTGATAAATGGTCAACTCATCAATGAAGAAAGTGTTCAGGAGCCCTTTGATGTCTTATGCTGAAATATTTATTGAAGCTTGGCCAAGGAGAAAATCAGAATTCATCCACACAACATCTTTACATGATGCTCTTTCATATTCTGAAGTCTGCTCTTAACCCCAACAGATCATTTAATCTATGGGTGTGCTTGTTCCTAAACAATCAAATGTATTTTCTAGTTATGGAGACAGAATTGCCTGTTTACGCAGTCTCATATCTGTGATGTCTAAGGAGTGAAGGCTTTGACCTTCGCCAAGCTCTCACACTTCCTGAACACAACAGCCTGTTGCACTATGCCCCAGAGAGACAGTGTCTATGAAAATTCCATAACAGGCAGGAGTCTGTGGATTATAAGAACGCAAATCTCACCTTTGTTTTTTGCTCATTTGTCAAAACTCAGGTGAGTCCATCTGTAGATGCTGAATTAAACTTGCAGAAAGAAGTGTTTGATTTCAAGACACGCATGTTCAGGGTGACCCCCACAGTCCATATGTCAAGTTTCCGAAAATCTTACTGTAAACGTTTTGGAAAATCTAGTTCTTTTTTCACTGTGGCACTAAAAACGTGTTAATATATTATTCTAAAACAACTCCTGCAAGGTGACACAAATATTTCAATCCACACCTGTTCAGGGTGACCTCCTGCTATCTGTATGTCAGTTTTGAAGATTTCACTGTAGAATTTCAGAGAAAATGAATGGCACGTGGCTACTTTTTCATTGGAGGACTAAAAAATATTCACGAGCGATGATACTGATATTTCTACTCACATTTTCATTGGTACCCCCACTGTCTGTATTGCAAGTTTTGGAGGATTTTACTGTAGATTTTCTAAGAAAATGAATGGCAAATTTGGCCATTTTTTTCATTATATCACTCATAACTTAATAATATATTTTTGTAGGAAAACCCTGGCAGGTGACATAGCTATTTCAATCTCATGAATGTTCAAAGTGAGCCCCACTGTCTGTATGTCAAGTTTCCCAAGATTTTACTGTACATGTCCATAGACAGTTAAAGGGAAAATCTGTTACGTTCTTAAGAAAATGAAAGGGACAATAAGCTCAATTTTCATTATAGCATTCATAACTTGCTCCTTTGAAATATTTCAAAACTAATACACTACATATTGATATAGTTTAAATGCAATTCTTCACTTTGCATTGTATTGGTCTTGTTGATATCATGCAGATCACATAGGAATATAATACACATTTGTTTTACAGATACAAACCTGCAATTATTTCACTCTCATCTTCTTCCTTTGCACCTGCTGCTCTGGTAACTCTCCCTCGTCTTGCCCAGACAGATCCCTTCCCTCTCCCTCCTCCCCTGTAGTGACACCTCTGATAACTGTATTAATACTATGTAGGGATTAGGGCTGCAATGATTCTACAACTGAGACCAAAGTCGCAGTCCAAATGTCCAATCTTTCACCTCTCCCTGCCTAACCCAATATGATGCCAAGTGGGGGTTCATAAAAAATAAAATAAAATAAACAAAACAGAGGGGGGCTTAAAAACCAGATACGGGGTGAGGTCGGAGAGGGCACTTTGTTGCAGGAGAACTCAGTATGTAAAACATCCAAAGAATTTTTTATACAACAGGTCTGTATGTATGGCTCCTCTCTACAGACAGAGGCCCAAATACGTCAAATGATGCAGAAAAATAAAAAAATAAATGGGTAAAACAGCCAATGAGAGACGGGGGGCGTGTGAATTCAGTTTGTACGATTCCTTTAGTTCGAGTGCGCGTCCGAGAACGATATTCTTGCAGACTTTTATCAAATCATCAGTGCCAGAGGATTGTGTAGTAGCCAGACAGGAACAAGGGTCCAAGTTGACTTTCTATGGCTTTGACTGTCTCAGATTTGGTCAAGCTTGTCTGGGTGTGTTATCACAGATCAAAAATGTTATGACTTTTTATTTTAAGGCTGGAGGTTCCCTATCTATCTATCTATCACAAACTGAACTGAACTCTCAAACACTTCCTGTGTGCTCAAAAGTCCTGTTCGTTTAATAGAGTCTAGAGCTCTAACTACTACCACAAACTAAATCCTCCAGGCTGCTCGTTTACCAGCCAGCTCACAGTATGTAATGTGTAAATCAGACAGTGTTAGAGTTTTAAAAAAAAAAATATTTACACTATGTAGCTAGGCTTGCAGTTCCAGTCTTTATGGTATCAAAGCTTATCATATCCTAGACCTGACACTGTTTGATGCACAGAGCTACAGTATCTTCTCATGTGAGTGACGTTGCTGCAAACTAGTACTTTTCCAAAGCTGTCCGTGATAATGTGGGGTGCAGTGTCATACTGTGCACTTTGAGTATTCTCAAAATAAATCCACTCAATTTACCAAAAATCTGATGAGCCATCAAATGCACTCATCAAACAGAATCAGAACAAGAGATTGATGTATACACAATGTATTTGTATCAGACAAACTGAAAGGACATTTTGTTACTTTCTAAATATTAAACTCTAAAACATTACACAGCCTTTTATCACTATACTTTGCTCTTAATTTCATATTGTTTCAAATAATTGTATATTTTATTTTCAGATATGTTGAACTGTTTTCTGTTATTATTATTAACAACATTTTTTTTGTGCTAATTAAACTCATGGATCTTGTGAAAGATCATGCTGATTACAGATAACCCCCTTCTGATGTATGTAGCAAAGGGCCAGGAGTGATTAGGCAGCCAACTAGTGTGGGAAAAGTGGTGACTCACAGGTTATGCAACTGAAAATCACCTTAAGTAGTGGTTTGAATATGATTATATATGTTATCTAAATTAATGGGACCTCTAGTCTGAGTTATTCTTCGACCCTAAATAATAATAAACCAAGGGCATGGAAGTGCCTAATCAATGATTAACTTATTTTAATTTTACTTTTACTTTAAAATTGATCCTTGAACACAACTTTTGTTCCGGGTGAAGACTCAGGTACAGTTTAAGCTAATTAATTGATTTTTATAAGGACATAGATTTTTGTCTGTGAGCACTGGATGTGTGCTAATTGTTATCTTGGGTTTCAATGGAACCTTATTAAACAATTGGACAAATGAAGTCTTATATTTATGTTTTTGTTACATAGCCAATGTTAGCATTAGCGGCTGTCGACCTATCACTATCTTTTAAAACATGCAAGTTCAGCATCAAACTTTGTCCCTTTACTTACAATGGTCTGTCTCTAGCAGTGGAAAGCAACACCAATGTTAACTTTCATTTTGCTTCTTTTTCTATCACTCCTATATGAACTGCAATACCGATCAACTCCGCTATAAAGCACTGGGTATAATTTCAGACTCACTCAGGCATTTGAGGTGATATGTTTCTCATTATCCAATTTATGTGGATGTGAACAGAATTTATGAAAGCAAATCTGAACAAATAATTAAAGATATAAATTAACTGTATATTTTATTGTGATAATATATGATATTGTATCTGTACTATATGCAGTATATGCATTCTGGAAGGTCCCAGCAGCTGCTTTGGTAAATTTCACTGTTGACTTAATAACATACTTTCAGTAAAAATGTAAATGTGCCTTGATTTGTTCATGTAAGTGCATTTAGCAATTAAAAATTCAGAAAGTTAGCAAACACATGCACATGCAGAATATAAATGTCCATTAGAAATGTAAAATAACGTGGGATCTGTCACATGTTTAATGTCACATTTAAAGTAAATGGCGGTAAGTTGTCCTGATCATGGGAAGCTATGGTGGAGGGGTAGAGCGGTTACCAGAAGGGTAGCAGTTCAATCCCCAGTTTGCCTCATCTGCATGCTGAAGTGTCCTTGAATAGAAAAAAAAAGTTCTGCTAATAGACGCACTGTATGAATGTGTGTAAATGGATGAATGGCAAACTGTAGTGTAAAGCGCTCTGAGTGGTCATCAAGACTAGAAAAGCTCTATATGAATACAAACCATTTACCATCACTTGTCATCCTCTCCCTGTCAGAGGCCGGAGAGAAGTGAGGAAAGGCATGGGCACAATAAAGATAGGCATGCTGCAGATCATTGCAACCAACCTCCACCACCATGGTAGTCAATAATTACCATCTCTCCTGAAGTACTGTGGTTTCATTTCTGTCCGGGTGTATTTGTCAACCTAAATGAGCTGAAACCAACACCAAGGTTACTGGCAGCACTGCTTGCACACAGCAACACAGCCATTCACCCAATCAAGTTTACCTGGGTTTTAGTCAAGGTATATATGCTTCAGTGGGATACAGCTGACAGGCCTAATGGTCAATTCCTTTTGAATTGACCAATTGACCTTAGGAACAAATCATTTAACCAGTACTTCACATACTGCGAAGTAACACTATGAACTGAAAAACATTAGATGCACAAGTTACCATTTAAAATAAACACTATATAACAAGAAAACAATGGTAGCCTTGTCATAGCACCACATTACACCGCTTACACATATATAAAGTTTTACCTTAAACAGACCATTAGTTTTAGCCATTAATTTTCAACAATTTTTTATAGTATTAAACAGTATAGTAGATTACATACAAATCATTAAAAAAAACAGTAATACAAAATCTGTCTGCAGGCGGAGCATTAATCATTAATCATTAAGGAATGATAAAGGAATGATAAAAGAAATGTAAATGTTTTCTTTCCAGTCACTGTGACCTTTGGCCACTGAAATCTAACATATTCATATTTGAATCAAACTGGATCAAATAAATTAACTCTTGAGTCCAACTAAATGTGAAATGATTCCCTCAAGGTGTTCCGGAGATACTGTGTCATGTTCACAAAATAATTTGCTTGTGAGGCTACAGTGACATTGACCGTTGACCACCAAAATCTAATCAGGTCACATTTAAGTCCAAGTGAATGATCTGTGCCAAATTTGTAGAAATTCTCTCAAGACGTTCTCGACATATATGACAAGAATGGGAAAAAAAACCTAAAACATATTGACACTGGCTGTCAGGACAGGAAAATAGAAATCTGAAGCTGTGAGATGGTCATTATTTATGAAGCATCAAATGGCATTAAAATGACATTAATTATCCCTTCTATGTAGTCTTATGTTTTGCTTTATATGTGGGTTTTAAGATGGGAGATGATTGTACATAAATTTGCAGAGATAATAGTGTAACTTAAAAGATTACATGAGCTAGTCCATTCATGTGATAGATAATAAACTCTACAGAAACTCAGTCAATTCCCTTGAGTTTCAGTTTGTCTTCAACTCGGCTGAGGTAATCAGGATCTGGGTATCCATAGCTGCAAAGACAATGACAGAAAATAAATGACTTTATATGGACAGTTTCCTATCAATGAAAATCTGTACGCATGATTGGTGGTCATTAGCCCTGTAGCATGCTGCCAGTAAAAACACAAGACTTGTGTACAGATGATTACATTTAGGTCACATGAATAAGTTTCTCTTTTCACAAATACACAGATTATATACATTTTATTATATACATATTTTATATGTGATTTGCGGCTGTGGCTGCAGGGGTAGAGAGGTGGACCTCTAACCAGTAGATCGGTGGTTCTATCTGCATGCCATACTGTCCTTGGGCAAGATACTGAACCCAGAATTACACACTCATAGAAAAAGTGCTGCCCATAGATGCAGTGTATGAATGTGTGAATGGGTGAATGGCAATAAATTGTACTGTAAAGCTCTTTGAGTGGTCATCAAGACTAGAAAAGCTCTATATAAATACAGACCAATTACCATTTCTGTCACAGCCCTCTTACTTAGGCTCCGGCCATAATGAACTGATTACATGGAAGGCCGTTTCGTTCTTGTGAATGTGTCTGAGCATAGAATCTCCTGCTACGTTGTTTATATGTGGAAAACAAACTGGGGAATGTCTTTGCACATTCAAAGTGACAGTCTTGTGAAAACACCTCCTACTTTTCACCATCGCTGTTGGTCGTTCGTAGTATTATAAGCAACCAAGTGCGGAGTAGACAATCTACTTCCTGTTCACACTGGCCTGGTGTACGTAACTGGTGTCATGATAAACATTTTCAAGGGCACATTAAATCTCAAAACGTTTTTGTACCAGTCAGATACAGGCTACTTAACTGTTGTTAAATGTTTAAGATAAAAGTACTTGTTTGAACTATTATTCTATCATTTTATTCATCTACATTATGTCATTAGACCATTTATACTGAAGTAGCTGAGTAAGCAGCAAGTGAAGCTACAGTAAAATACATTATAAACTGTTTTATAAACAGAAATGTTAGATATATTGTGGGAGCTTGTTTCTCTTTGATTTGTGGTGAGTTACTGGATCATTTAAGCTTCTGAGAACTTCAGATGGAGAAAAAAAAAAAAGCTTTAAACGACGAGAATTATTTTTCAGAAACAAAAAATGTTCAAAACCACTCGTAAAGTCTTTAAGAACGTGTTTAACAGCTCGTTATATTATGTATTATTTGAAATCTTCATTTTAAAGTAAGCTGTCAAATAAATGCAATGCAGTATAACATACAATAATTCTCTCTGAAATGAACAAGAGTAGAATTTTGAAGTAGTGTTAAGTGCTTTTATATTGTGAAATAAAAAAGAAATATTGATATTTACAGTATTTGTATTTGTGAGTATTTTATGTGTAGTGTAAACTGTCCAGCCTGCAGGAGAGGAGTTATGTACATCTTGGGGTGCATATTCTTCTCTTAAGTGGAGAACAAAATATGCTTATTTAGTGTATAAGTATGTTTATTACTACACTAACAAACAACTAAGGCCAAAATATTGAAATCTACATTTTCTCTGTCTATTGCTACAATTTGAAGTGAAGAGGTGAGATCTTGAATCTGTCAATGAGCAGCGTGTCTCACACTGCTGAGCTGCGCTGATCACTCAGGCAGTGGACACTCTAAAATATGTTAACATGAGTGCCAAAATTATTCATTTTTCTTTTAAGTTCATAATGATCATGTTTTTTTTTGCCATAATCGAGCAATCCAAATCTGTGTCACAGGTGTGTGATCTACATCCATAAAAAGTGTCCTCACCAAGTTGGCCCCCCGTGTGTTGAGGTTTTGTGGTGAAGATCATTCCCAGTTGTCGGTGGTGTAGCATTAACCAGCAGTATTCTACATAAACATTCTTTATTCTCACCCTGTTCTTCTCATGAATTATGAGTTCTCTTAAATCATCCCACTGGAAAAGAAATCAATCATCTGTTGGTGGAAATCTACCGACCCAATTTATAAGGCTAATTAGTTAGCCTGATATTATTATTTTCTGAAAAAAATTGGAATATCTGTGTTTTGTCTTTTACACTCTTATTTAATTCTCCTCTTTCTTTCCTTTTTGTACTCAGACATTATCTATGCTTATTATAGTGATTTATCAGCATCAGTATGTTGCTGGAAATTTCTTATTTTCAATTAATATTTCTAATGAATAAACGATTAACCATAAAAGTGTGGACTCAGAGTCACTCTTAGCCACATAATAATGGACATCTTGGAAGAACATAATTAGATGGAGAAACATTTACTGTCTGTCTGCATGCGGAGCATCCTAATCCTGGTCAGACATATGAAGGTGTATCCTGCATGGCCTATCTCCCAGACTCCTCAGAGGGCAGGAGGATCCTGAAGCTGTTGATACGTGCCTTTGATCAGAGACTCATCTTCACCGTGGGTCGCTCAACTACCACTGGCAGGAATAATACAGTCACATGGAATGATTATTTCAGTCAATATTGTGATCATTATGAACTTAAAAGAAAAATGAATAATTTTGGCACTCATGTTAACATATTTTAGAGTGTCCACTGCCTGAGTGATCAGCGCAGCTCAGCAGTGTGAGACACGCTGCTCATTGACAGATTCAAGATCTCACCTCTTCACTTCAAATTGTAGCAATAGACAGAGAAAATGTAGATTTCAATATTTTGGCCTTAGTTGTTTGTTAGTGTAGTAATAAACATACTTATACACTAAATAAGCATATTTTGTTCTCCACTTAAGAGAAGAATATGCACCCCAAGATGTACATAACTCCTCTCCTGCAGGCTGGACAGTTTACACTACACATAAAATACTCACAAATACAAATACTGTAAATATCAATATTTCTTTTTTATTTCACAACATAAAAGCACTTAACACTACTTCAAAATTCTACTCTTGTTCATTTCAGAGAGAATTATTGTATGTTATACTGCATTGCATTTATTTGACAGCTTACTTTAAAATGAAGATTTCAAATAATACATAATATAACGAGCTGTTAAACACGTTCTTAAAGACTTTACGAGTGGTTTTGAACATTTTTTGTTTCTGAAAAATAATTCTCGTCGTTTAAAGCTTTTTTTTTTTTCTCCATCTGAAGTTCTCAGAAGCTTAAATGATCCAGTAACTCACCACAAATCAAAGAGAAACAAGCTCCCACAATATATCTAACATTTCTGTTTATAAAACAGTTTATAATGTATTTTACTGTAGCTTCACTTGCTGCTTACTCAGCTACTTCAGTATAAATGGTCTAATGACATAATGTAGATGAATAAAATGATAGAATAATAGTTCAAACAAGTACTTTTATCTTAAACATTTAACAACAGTTAAGTAGCCTGTATCTGACTGGTACAAAAACGTTTTGAGATTTAATGTGCCCTTGAAAATGTTTATCATGACACCAGTTACGTACACCAGGCCAGTGTGAACAGGAAGTAGATTGTCTACTCCGCACTTGGTTGCTTATAATACTACGAACGACCAACAGCGATGGTGAAAAGTAGGAGGTGTTTTCACAAGACTGTCACTTTGAATGTGCAAAGACATTCCCCAGTTTGTTTTCCACATATAAACAACGTAGCAGGAGATTCTATGCTCAGACACATTCACAAGAACGAAACGGCCTTCCATGTAATCAGTTCATTATGGCCGGAGCCTAAGTAAGAGGGCTGTGACAGAAATGGTAATTGGTCTGTATTTATATAGAGCTTTTCTAGTCTTGATGACCACTCAAAGAGCTTTACAGTACAATTTATTGCCATTCACCCATTCACACATTCATACACTGCATCTATGGGCAGCACTTTTTCTATGAGTGTGTAATTCTGGGTTCAGTATCTTGCCCAAGGACAGTATGGCATGCAGATAGAACCACCGATCTACTGGTTAGAGGTCCACCTCTCTACCCCTGCAGCCACAGCCGCAAATCACATATAAAATATGTATATAATAAAATGTATATAATCTGTGTATTTGTGAAAAGAGAAACTTATTCATGTGACCTAAATGTAATTATCTGTACACAAGTCTTGTGTTTTTACTGGCAGCATGCTATAGGGCTAATGACCACCAATCATGCGTACAGATTTTCATTGATAGGAAACTGTCCATATAAAGTCATTTATTTTCTGTCATTGTCTTTGCAGCTATGGATACCCAGATCCTGATTACCTCAGCCGAGTTGAAGACAAACTGAAACTCAAGGGAATTGACTGAGTTTCTGTAGAGTTTATTATCTATCACATGAATGGACTAGCTCATGTAATCTTTTAAGTTACACTATTATCTCTGCAAATTTATGTACAATCATCTCCCATCTTAAAACCCACATATAAAGCAAAACATAAGACTACATAGAAGGGATAATTAATGTCATTTTAATGCCATTTGATGCTTCATAAATAATGACCATCTCACAGCTTCAGATTTCTATTTTCCTGTCCTGACAGCCAGTGTCAATATGTTTTAGGTTTTTTTTCCCATTCTTGTCATATATGTCGAGAACGTCTTGAGAGAATTTCTACAAATTTGGCACAGATCATTCACTTGGACTTAAATGTGACCTGATTAGATTTTGGTGGTCAACGGTCAATGTCACTGTAGCCTCACAAGCAAATTATTTTGTGAACATGACACAGTATCTCCGGAACACCTTGAGGGAATCATTTCACATTTAGTTGGACTCAAGAGTTAATTTATTTGATCCAGTTTGATTCAAATATGAATATGTTAGATTTCAGTGGCCAAAGGTCACAGTGACTGGAAAGAAAACATTTACATTTCTTTTATCATTCCTTTATCATTCCTTAATGATTAATGATTAATGCTCCGCCTGCAGACAGATTTTGTATTACTGTTTTTTTTAATGATTTGTATGTAATCTACTATACTGTTTAATACTATAAAAAATTGTTGAAAATTAATGGCTAAAACTAATGGTCTGTTTAAGGTAAAACTTTATATATGTGTAAGCGGTGTAATGTGGTGCTATGACAAGGCTACCATTGTTTTCTTGTTATATAGTGTTTATTTTAAATGGTAACTTGTGCATCTAATGTTTTTCAGTTCATAGTGTTACTTCGCAGTATGTGAAGTACTGGTTAAATGATTTGTTCCTAAGGTCAATTGGTCAATTCAAAAGGAATTGACCATTAGGCCTGTCAGCTGTATCCCACTGAAGCATATATACCTTGACTAAAACCCAGGTAAACTTGATTGGGTGAATGGCTGTGTTGCTGTGTGCAAGCAGTGCTGCCAGTAACCTTGGTGTTGGTTTCAGCTCATTTAGGTTGACAAATACACCCGGACAGAAATGAAACCACAGTACTTCAGGAGAGATGGTAATTATTGACTACCATGGTGGTGGAGGTTGGTTGCAATGATCTGCAGCATGCCTATCTTTATTGTGCCCATGCCTTTCCTCACTTCTCTCCGGCCTCTGACAGGGAGAGGATGACAAGTGATGGTAAATGGTTTGTATTCATATAGAGCTTTTCTAGTCTTGATGACCACTCAGAGCGCTTTACACTACAGTTTGCCATTCATCCATTTACACACATTCATACAGTGCGTCTATTAGCAGAACTTTTTTTTTCTATTCAAGGACACTTCAGCATGCAGATGAGGCAAACTGGGGATTGAACTGCTACCCTTCTGGTAACCGCTCTACCCCTCCACCATAGCTTCCCATGATCAGGACAACTTACCGCCATTTACTTTAAATGTGACATTAAACATGTGACAGATCCCACGTTATTTTACATTTCTAATGGACATTTATATTCTGCATGTGCATGTGTTTGCTAACTTTCTGAATTTTTAATTGCTAAATGCACTTACATGAACAAATCAAGGCACATTTACATTTTTACTGAAAGTATGTTATTAAGTCAACAGTGAAATTTACCAAAGCAGCTGCTGGGACCTTCCAGAATGCATATACTGCATATAGTACAGATACAATATCATATATTATCACAATAAAATATACAGTTAATTTATATCTTTAATTATTTGTTCAGATTTGCTTTCATAAATTCTGTTCACATCCACATAAATTGGATAATGAGAAACATATCACCTCAAATGCCTGAGTGAGTCTGAAATTATACCCAGTGCTTTATAGCGGAGTTGATCGGTATTGCAGTTCATATAGGAGTGATAGAAAAAGAAGCAAAATGAAAGTTAACATTGGTGTTGCTTTCCACTGCTAGAGACAGACCATTGTAAGTAAAGGGACAAAGTTTGATGCTGAACTTGCATGTTTTAAAAGATAGTGATAGGTCGACAGCCGCTAATGCTAACATTGGCTATGTAACAAAAACATAAATATAAGACTTCATTTGTCCAATTGTTTAATAAGGTTCCATTGAAACCCAAGATAACAATTAGCACACATCCAGTGCTCACAGACAAAAATCTATGTCCTTATAAAAATCAATTAATTAGCTTAAACTGTACCTGAGTCTTCACCCGGAACAAAAGTTGTGTTCAAGGATCAATTTTAAAGTAAAAGTAAAATTAAAATAAGTTAATCATTGATTAGGCACTTCCATGCCCTTGGTTTATTATTATTTAGGGTCGAAGAATAACTCAGACTAGAGGTCCCATTAATTTAGATAACATATATAATCATATTCAAACCACTACTTAAGGTGATTTTCAGTTGCATAACCTGTGAGTCACCACTTTTCCCACACTAGTTGGCTGCCTAATCACTCCTGGCCCTTTGCTACATACATCAGAAGGGGGTTATCTGTAATCAGCATGATCTTTCACAAGATCCATGAGTTTAATTAGCACAAAAAAAATGTTGTTAATAATAATAACAGAAAACAGTTCAACATATCTGAAAATAAAATATACAATTATTTGAAACAATATGAAATTAAGAGCAAAGTATAGTGATAAAAGGCTGTGTAATGTTTTAGAGTTTAATATTTAGAAAGTAACAAAATGTCCTTTCAGTTTGTCTGATACAAATACATTGTGTATACATCAATCTCTTGTTCTGATTCTGTTTGATGAGTGCATTTGATGGCTCATCAGATTTTTGGTAAATTGAGTGGATTTATTTTGAGAATACTCAAAGTGCACAGTATGACACTGCACCCCACATTATCACGGACAGCTTTGGAAAAGTACTAGTTTGCAGCAACGTCACTCACATGAGAAGATACTGTAGCTCTGTGCATCAAACAGTGTCAGGTCTAGGATATGATAAGCTTTGATACCATAAAGACTGGAACTGCAAGCCTAGCTACATAGTGTAAATATTTTTTTTTTTTAAACTCTAACACTGTCTGATTTACACATTACATACTGTGAGCTGGCTGGTAAACGAGCAGCCTGGAGGATTTAGTTTGTGGTAGTAGTTAGAGCTCTAGACTCTATTAAACGAACAGGACTTTTGAGCACACAGGAAGTGTTTGAGAGTTCAGTTCAGTTTGTGATAGATAGATAGATAGGGAACCTCCAGCCTTAAAATAAAAAGTCATAACATTTTTGATCTGTGATAACACACCCAGACAAGCTTGACCAAATCTGAGACAGTCAAAGCCATAGAAAGTCAACTTGGACCCTTGTTCCTGTCTGGCTACTACACAATCCTCTGGCACTGATGATTTGATAAAAGTCTGCAAGAATATCGTTCTCGGACGCGCACTCGAACTAAAGGAATCGTACAAACTGAATTCACACGCCCCCCGTCTCTCATTGGCTGTTTTACCCATTTATTTTTTTATTTTTCTGCATCATTTGACGTATTTGGGCCTCTGTCTGTAGAGAGGAGCCATACATACAGACCTGTTGTATAAAAAATTCTTTGGATGTTTTACATACTGAGTTCTCCTGCAACAAAGTGCCCTCTCTGACCTCACCCCGTATCTGGTTTTTAAGCCCCCCTCTGTTTTGTTTATTTTTTTTATTTTTTTATGAACCCCCACTTCCTACCCTAGCCCCCCCCCCACACTCTTTCCCCCCCTCACTAGGTAAAAGTTCAAAGTCGTAAAACTGTCAATTTGACAAAAGGTGTTAAGTATATCTCTCTCACATGGTTCTCAATTGTCCAATTGGCCCCAAATTGGTCTTGCTTCATCATAGCCCCGACCTGAACTGATCTTTTAGTCTGTATGTACTGATACCGCCACCTACTGGCAACAGGAAGTGAGCCAAGATGGAGATCAAAACTACCCCGATTTTTGAGCTTTCGTTACAGGGTGTGTGACCGTGGCCATCAAAACACAAGGTTGTTATATCTCGGAGATACTGTACATGGTTCAATCTACTCCAAACTGGACTTGTAAGACAAGATGACAAGATGACAACTTCATATGCCAACAGAAAATGTTTTGTTTTTTGCACGTCATAAGCTTTGATTAATTCTTCCTTGGCCATTGACCTCAACCATGTCAAACTTTGTCCGAAGGGCCCACGGGCCCGTTGGCTGTCCCTGTGTGGCCCGTCTGAGGTCAAGTAAATTATAACATAAATCAGAGCACGCAATACGGCTGTGTTGCTTTTATTTTGAGGTTTTTATTTATTTACGAATAAAAAATGTCAGTATGAGAGCCAATGATCGCTCATTGTGTGATGAGACAAGTGACAGATGTTACCTGACAGTTTTCAACAAAACATGGACTGTATTTATTTCCTGAAATCAGTGGCAAAGCCGTGTGTTTAGTTTGCAGAGAGTAGATTGCCGTTTTTAAGGAATACAATTTGAATCGACACTACAAGACGAAACATGCAGCGAAATACAAAAACTTGACCGATGCTGAATGGGCACGGACATTCGAAGCTTTGCCAGCTAAGCTACAGAGGCAACACCGCTTTTTTACCAAGCTTCACATATCCAGTGAGGCAGCAACCAAGACCAGCTTTGTAATATCCCACAAAATCGCTAAAAACAGCAAGTCAGTCTCGGAGATGGAGTTCATTAAAGAGTGCTTGGTGGATTCTGCAGCGCTAATATGCCCCCACAAAACAGAAGCATTTGAGAAAGTCCCGCTGTCCAGGCAAACAGTGACGAGGAGGATCGAGGACATCGCATGGAATATGGAGCTTCAGCTGCAACGTGAGGTGGCAAATTTTGACTTTTTCTCCTTGGCTTTGGACGAGAGCTGTGATGTTCGTGACACAGCCCAGTTACTTATATCTTATAACGAAAGTCTTCAAGATTATGGAGGAGCTGGCAGCACTGCGGCCAATGAAAGGGACGACAACGGGGAGCAATCTGTTTACGGAGGTAAATGCATGCATGGACGAACTAGGACTGAGATGGCACAGACTGGCAGCAGTCACTAATGATGGTTGTCCAAACCTGACAGGGAAAATAACTGATTGAAACGGATGCAGATAAAGTACCTGAAATCGACCCAGAGCCGAAATTGGTATTATACATCAGAATGTGTTGTGCAAGTCAGTGCTTAAAGTGCACAGTAAATTTCATTAAAATAGTAAATTTCATTAGCATCATTTCATTAGCATTAAATCAAAGATAGTTTGTTTCGCTTTTGGAGGAGCATGAGACTGAACATGGTGACATTGGTTACCATACAACTGTCAGATGGCTCAGCCTGGGCAAAGTGCTGAAAAGATTTTGGGACCTGAAAGCAGAGATTCGGGAGGTTTGTGAGAAGAAAGGCAAAGACATCCCAGAGCTCTCAGATAGGGAATGGATGGCAGATTTAGCATTTGCTGTGGATGTGACTGCACTGCTGAATAAACTGAACACCATGCACAGCCTGGTGAAGGCTTTTATGAGAAAGTTGCAGTTTCTTTCAAGCCAACTGGAGAGCAACACTCTCACTCACATGCAAACCCTGAACGAAGTCACACTATCAGCTGATCACCTCTGCAAGTACTCATCCATGTTAGGAGCACTGCATGGTGAGTTTTCAAGGCGATTTGAAGATTTCAAAACAGTTGAGGATGAAATGCACATGGTCTCTTCTCCCTTTACCTGCAGTGTGGATAATGCACCCAGTGATGCTCAGCTAGAACTCATTGACTTGCAGTCTGATATGGCACTGGCAGAGCACTTCAAGTCAGAATTACTGCTGGATTTTTACTCCTCTCTCAAGGAGGAGAACTTTCCAAACATGAGGAGACATGCTCAATGCTTGGTTCTCTTTAGTTCTACCTACATATGTGAACAAACATTCTCAGTGATGAAATTTAACAAATTCAAGCATAGATCCGCTCTCACTGATGATCATCTGTAAGCTGTGCTTCGCATAGCCACCTCAGACATTCAGCCTGACTTTGACACACTTGTTAAAGCCCAATAGAGACTTGATTTCTCTCACTGAACAAGAAAAAAGAACTGAAAAACAGCAAATTAGAAGGTTAGACTGCTTAATGTTTGGAGTACAAAGACAATATTGATGCTTTTAGAAAGCTATGGATCTCCTCTTTTCAACAGTACTGTATATAATTAAAATGTGTTTTTGGTTCAGTGTGACTGAGTGGAGAAATGAGCAAGTCACAAATGGTAAAAACATTATTATGTATACCATTGTTTTTGAAAATGTGATTGAATAAATTACATTTCTTATAAGGCAATCTCACTTTTTCATTGCCTAATAATCACAACATTTACTATTACCAGTCACAGCTTGTCGAAACAATGCTATATAGCACTTTTTACGAAGAAATAAAATTAATATGCAGAAATTTGTTCAGGTTATTGGCCCAGCCCTCCACAATATTTTCTGTTCCTCATGTGGCCCCCCGGGAAAAATAATTGCCCACCCTAGAGCTTTCATCAAACCAACTTTAAATTCAGTAAAGTGTCATCTCAACAACATGGAAATTAAACTACCTCAATTTTTTTGTGCCTCACATGGTTTGACTGTGGCATGGCGTCAAAGTTTGATGATTCACCAAAAATAAGGGATTTATTTTAACATATATAGTGCCACATGACGATCAGTGGGAAAATTTTGTTTTTAACAACACTGTGCATTGTCCAATCGGCACCAAAATTGAAACATATGATCAGAGGAATGGCATAGCACCACCTACTGAACAGTGTGGAATTAAGTTGCCTTGCCCAATCGGCAGAAAAACTTTGCCCTAAGATCAGACTCCAGGCCTGAACACCTCCATGTGTCAAAAGTAAGTCAGGGTCATAGCACCACCTACTGATTCACCATGAAACAGGAAGTTGTTTTTAACGCACCAAAATTAAAAACCTATGATCAGAATTGCATCCTGAACAGCGCCATGTGTCAAGGTAAGTCAGGGTCCTAGCGACACAATCCGAACAGCGTGACAATTAAGTCAGAGGAGAATGGATCCATTGTTAATGGCATGACAGCCCGTAGTGAAGCAAATGTATTAGCGAGCAGGCTTTAGTGCTGTGTACATGAATTACAGTTGTACTTAAACCAAATTTCTGTCTTTGTTTCCCTTGAATTAAGAAATCTCATGCTTCATATTTATTTTATATTCTGAGGACAGACAGAAGTGTAAAAGATGCCACATGTAATGGAGAACATCAGAAAAATAATAGGATTTACAGCATTGGTTAGAGTAAAGAGTTTGTAGCATAATGGAAGGTAAGTGAATCGAGGAATTATTGTCAGTAATGGTAGAGTATCTGAGTAGACATATTGTATATCAAGTAGTCCTGTTGGAATCATAGTCCACGATCAGGATACACCATCATTATCCATCGTCATGATCCACTGCCGCCATCAGGATCCACCATCAGCTGCCACCATCAGCTGCCACCTCAATCATGGTCTACCACTATGGTCAGATGCCAGCACAATACAGCAACCGCCAATACTATCATGATCAGCCAGCATGATACAGGATCTGCGATCTCTGATTCGCAATCCATTATCATAATCCATGATGTGATCCTGGATCTGCGAACAATGAGGTATAGGGACTCCGGGAAAGAAGTCAAGTCAGTAACATGTTCTGATGAGACATTCATTTCTTTGAAGTGATAAGGTGGGAGAATAGGAAAGGGAAGCTCCATGTGTCATATGTCCCCCGAAGTTCTTGACCTATAGCAGCATAACTAAGAGCAGGTTGAGAACAAGCCCGGACTAGTAGGGTGATAAGGCCCGTTCTAGTAGGGTGATAAGGTACTATGAGTTTTTTAAGGTGTGATGGTGCCATAATATTATTATTATTATTGTAGGTGAGGAGGAGAATTTTAGATTCTATTCTCAATTTAACTGGAAGCCAGTGTAGTGAATGTAATAAAGGATATATGTGGTGTCTTTTCCTCGTTCTTTTCAGAACACATGCTGCAGCATTTTGGACATATACAGTATATTAAGGAATTACAATAATCAAGTCTGCTGGGTCAGCTGTGGCTGAGGTGTGGAGTGGTCATCCTCCAAGTCGGCAGACCAGAAAGTCGGCAGTTCGATCCCCAGTCTTCCCCATTGCATAGAACAAAAAGAATAGAAAACTGTACTGTAAAGCGCGTTGAGCGGTCATCAAGAATAGAAAAGCACTATATAAATACAAACCATTTACCATAAGCTCGGTGTTAGTATAATTTTTTACATTTCATTTGAGTAAACATGACACATAGTTTGTTCATAGCATCTTTATTTCTGAGTTGGGTGTATAAAATATTTGCTTGACTTAATCTGTTTCTTTTTAGTTTGCAATAACACTTACCCTTTATTTACATCAAGCTCCCCTGGCAAAAGGCCTGAAGCTTGCAGGAAGCGGCCTTTTAAGACCAGCCCACAGGAAGTGGAGGAGACCAAAGCATGATTGAAGAGGGGGGTATTTAGAAAGGGTTGAAAGTTGTTTGTTTGACTTTGTTAGTATTTGTTTAAAGCTAATCTCGTTTGTTTGTTTATCTATTTATTTTGATAAATTTGGTTTTTGGGTAGTTAATGTGGTATGTTGGATTAGAGACGTCTGGCCCCATTATCAGCAGAAGCACCAGCTGCCACAGGCCCCAAAAGCTAACACAGGTCCAGGGGCGCCTCCAAAAAAGTTTCATAGGGGTGGCCAGTAGGGCCACTTATATTCTTGGGGTGGAACACCAAAACTAAAAGCCATCATTTCAGGATTTTATTATAGTGTTGTAGTATACAGGCTACTAGAAAAAAATCAGAAATACTTAATCCTTAAAAAGACACATACCGCTTAATTTAAAGGTGTACATTTATTGTAATCAAAACAATTGAAGGTAGTGGCAGATACAAACAAGCAAGCAAGAAACAAGCAAGTACAGAAACACTCAACAAGAATTTCCCACCAGGGATCAATAGTCTCTGATTCTGATGGCTATACAGCATGTTTCAGAACAGTTTTATTCGCCTGTTGCTGTGTCTTTTGGCAAACACATCCACAAAGTCATCAAGATTTATGACCCTAGCACTTCTTGTTTCTACACTTAGCACAACCAAATTACTTAAACGCTCATAAGTCATGGTACTTCTCATGGCAGTTTTGATTAACTTTAGCATAGAAAAACTGTGCTCACAGGATGCAGTGCTCACAGGTAATGGAAGTGCAATTTTGCACAGTTTAAACATCTGGTGGAAGACCTCCTTATATGGCTCCAGAAAGACAGTGAGCTCTGTTAAATTCTTTGGTGTTTCCTGACCACTAGTTTGCTTCCTCTCAAGAATTCGAGGCCTGCATCCCTTTCATTATGACACAATTTTCTTTAGAAAATCTTCTCTTCACCTCAGAGCGAAGCACATCAATAACTGGAATGAATGAACCTGTCCGAGAATACTCCTTCTCTGTGCTGACTTGTCTTTGGACTATTGGAGTGAACATGTAATGCCCTACAAGCCTAGAGCTTGGTCTGACCTGATGGCCTGGAGGTGTAGCACTGATGTTTGCTCAGTAAGAGTTAGAGTATTGCCCCACAAGTCATTAAAGAGAGAGCCTTCTCTGTAACTCTGCAATGTGTCAAGAAGAGAGTCCACAAGTGTGACAGCTGTGACCAAATCGAGTTGTGGGGACTATAAAATATCTGACAGATATTTTAACTCACCAAGAACACTGGTGAATGTTACAAGGAGGCTAACAAACTTGCGATCTATTTGGGCTAATAAACCTCTTGCCTCTATTGCTCTGTCGCCATTTTGCTCTTCTGATATTTCTTTTAGTAGACGTACGATGGGTGGCAATCTGTCTCTCACGGTCTTGCAAGCATTATACCTACATGCCCACCGTGTCTCTATCAGCCTTTGTAACTCTCTTGGGGCCCCCCTGAAACATCTCCCTCTGTACTGCAAGCCATCTTTGGTGCACATATGACCCTGACACAAAGACATACAGTTTTTGCAAATGAGAAAAGATGCAATTAGCTTCAGGGATGCATTTCACACTGTCAGCTAATACTATATTTAAACAATGCACATTGCAGTGCACATAAAAAGCTAATGGGGCCTCTGATTTAATGCGTGTTTGCACACCTGTGTTCTTTCCACTCATGACTGAGGCTACGTCATATGCTTGCCCTACAAGGTGGTTTTTGTAGTTAAGACCTTGCTTCTGCAAAATTTGTACTATTTTCTGTGAAAATGCTGCAGCATCCAGGTGCTGTGCTGCCTCATAGGCGAGGAAGCTTTCACATACTGACCCATTGTAATAGTATCTAATTATAAAGGACATCTGTTCCTTCTTGCTTAGGTCTTTAGTCTCGTCAACCAAAATGCTGAAAGCTTCACTTTGGGCAACTTCACTAGTTACTGAGGTGCGGACCATTTCAGCTAGACAATCAATTATTCCATTTTGAGTATCATGCCCAAGGTATGTTGCATTTCTTTGACCTTTCTCTGTGCAATGTTCTGCGAAGCTGTGAGGAGCAAGGTTTCTCCAACAATTTTTATGTATTTTCCTTCACTAATTTATTATATTCTGAATTTAAGGAGGCTGAGAGAGAGGATGTGCTTGCAGTGGACTTTTCATACTCTGCCCATGCTAACATCGCATTAGTATGTGCTTCAGATTTGGCATGTCCTAAAAGTCCCCCATCTTTGAAGGTTGCCTTTTTCCAATTTTTGAACCCCTCTTCAGACATAAATACTGAATCACCTGAGGAGGGGAGACTGAAGTGCCGGCAGGCATAACAGTAGGCAGAGTCTTTACTCTGAGAGTATTCCAGCCATTTATGGGTGTTGTACCAGTCTTTGGAGAAGCTCCTGTCCCCTTGATAGGTTCTAGGGAAGAGTTTCAGTTGTGGGTGCTTGGGCTGCTCTGCTCATGACTGGGAGATATCTATGATGAAACAAGAGGCAAAATCAGTTATTCTGACATTAAAATAATGATAGTAATAATAATACTTAGCCCCTCTCCATAGTAATTATCAATTATAGCAATAATAATAGCGGGGCCTTCATCTTCATCACAGGTGACTTTAACCATGTTTCCCTCTCATCCACACTCCCAACATTCTGCCAGTTTGTCAAATGTGCAACCCGTGAAAATAAGACTTTGGACCTGCTGTACGCAAATGTTAAGGATGCATACAGCTCCACTGCCCTGCCACCACTAGGCAGGTCAGACCACAACCTAGTCCTGCTCTCACCATCATACAATCCTGTGGTTCAGCAGCACCAAGTCACAGTGAGGACAGTGAGGAAATGGTCTACTGAGGCCATGGAAACACTGCGTGGAGAGCTGGAAGCTACAGACTGGGATGCTCTGTATGAGCTACATGGTGAGGACATTGATGGCCTGACTGACTGTGTCTCTGAGTACATTGGGTTCTGCATAGACAACACCATCCCCACTAAAGAGGTCCGCTGTTACCCAAATACCTGCCTCTCCGTGTGTCTGATCAGTAACATCGGGGCCCCCCAGGGAACTGTACTGTCCCCCTTCCTCTTCACCACATACACTGCTGACTTTAAGCACTGCACTGAGTCGTGTCATCTGCAGAAGTTCTCTGATGACACGGCCATTTTTGGGTGTGTTGAGGGCGGGAGGGAGGCTGAGTACAGGGACCTGGTCGACCGCTTTGTGAAGTGGTGTGGAGAGAACGCTCTGCAGCTCAACGTGGCGAAGACGAAGGAGATGGTGGTGGACTTCAGGAGGAACAAGCCCCTGCCCTCTCCTGTCTGCATCGGTGGGACAGATGTGGAGGTGGCACCTGCATACAAGTACCTGGGTGTCACACTGGACAATAAACTGGACTGGTCCACCAACACAGGGGCCGTCTACAAGAAGGGCCTGAGCCGGCTTTACTTCCTGAGGAGGCTCAGGTCCTTCATTGTCTGCAACAAGATGCTGCAGATGTTCTATCAGTCTGTTGTGGCGAGTACCATCTTCTTTGCTGTGGTGTCCTGTGGTGCGGGCATCAAGACAAAGGACGCCAACAGACTGAGCAAAATCATCAAGAAAGTTGAGTCTGTGGTTGGCTCTAAGCTTGTCACCCTGGAGGAGGTGGTGGAGGACAGGATTCTGGCAAAACTGCTGGCATCATGGACAATCCCTCTCACCCCCTCCACAAAACACTGGACAAACTAAAGAGCAGCTTCAGCCACAGGCTCATTCAACCCCGCTGCTCTAAGGAACGATACAGGAAATCATTCCTCCCAACCGCAATAAGACTCTATAACTCATCTACCTCTGTCAGAGCCACCATCAGAGAACTGCACTAAATATTCCTGTTTCCTTGCACTGTGTACCCTGTACAACACTCCGCTCCATATACTGGAACATTTACTTCACATCATATGTGATATGTGTTAATTTAAACCATATTAATATTATATATCATTTTATACAATAATACTGTCTTTTTGCACACTCTGTCTACATATTCTCACACTCATAGTGTATTATATTATCTATTATACAGTCGTATACTTATATTTATACCTCTATATATCATATTATATCATACTCTTTGTACATATGTCTATATACACATATTTATACATGTGTACATGTTATTATTATATTTACTATTATTATTATATATACTGTTGCTGCCATTATTACTATATACTGCTATTATATTGGTATAATTACTATTTATATAAATATATATGATTGTAGTGGTACGAGGCATCACCAGCACACCTAACTCCGCTGCTGCCCTATTTGGCTTGTCTGCCAATCACCAGGGAGACCGAAGGGATAAAAGTAGGCCATGTCCCTCCCCTTGACCTCTCGCTTCGGGCCCTTCCGCTTCCAGGGCATTGTTGACTGCTCACTTCAGGGCACAGGTAGGCACACCTTAGCGTGCTTTTCGCGCACATTCGCAAGCATTGCATCTCGCTCACACTTTAATTAAACTTTCTGATAGGTCCGGCGTCTCCACTGCGACCAAGGCGATACCATCGAGTCATTTATAGCTGCTGATCAGCCATAGGTGAGTTACGAGAGCTCCCCGTTGCTAATTGTTTTTAGCCAGGTGCTAAGTCCTTTTTTTACCCCTCTCCCTCTAACAGTCTGCTAGTCTGCATGTCGTGTGGTGGCTGTCTCCCCCCGCTACGCTGACTCTCCTTCATACCTCTTCTTCTTTGGACGGGACTAAAATCCACCGGACTAAGAACCGGACTTGACGAGTGTTAAAGTAAAGTCAGAGCCCTGAAGTAGCTGAGTGGTGACCGTTGCTTCAATGCCGGTCTGCTACCTCGCTGCTACATCGCTGCCATCTCGTTGCTATATCGCTACTACCTCGCTGCTACCTCGCTGCTTGGTTCGGGGTCCTGTCGGCTGTCTCCTGTCGACTCGCTTTTTGTTATTGACGCTGTTTCCCTCTGCGTGTGTGGTGCGTGTGAGAATTGACCAAGGTCTGGTGTAGGTTTGGTTATTTCTTATTAGTTTGGGTTGTTTATTGTTTTGTTTAGTTATTGTTTATTTTGGTTTATTGAGTTGGTGTCTCTGACCAGAGACTGATTTTCTTTTCTTTGCGTGATTTCTGATGAATTTCAATATTATTCTTCAGTTCTTTAAATTGATCAGTTATTAATTTGCTTTGTTTTTTTTCGTTATGGGATTTGGTTTTCGTTGTTTGTGAGCCCTTTTTACAAGTGTTTGATTTCCCCCCTAGATTGGAAGACCGACGGTGGTGGTGGTGTTCCCCCCCTGGGTGGTGGCGATCCCTTGTGTGTGTGTGTGTGTGATATCCCCCATTTAAGATTTCCTTTATGCATGTCACATTTTGCTGTGTGAGTGGGGTGTTCTCCTTTCCTTTGGATGTCATTCTCCTTGTTGACCACTCCTCCAGCCTGTAAGCCTTCATCCATCAATTCCCCCTTTTTGGTTGGGCTCCTTATTTTGTTTCCTTGTGCCAAACCCTGTGTTCATTTTAACTAATAAATTATTGTATGTGATTATTTAACTCCGTCTCCTGCCCTCCCTGAGTGAATGAACCTGAGTGTCCTTGTGTAAAGGTGATTATTGACCTTAAGTATGGGTCCTTGGGCCCTAACCCAAGGTGGCGTTGTTGGTGTTTTAAAAGAAAGATCCTCTGATCCGAACTTAAACTAATTTAATTATGCTCGTGCCGCCACATTATGTTATATTATATACTATATATACTGTACTTTTTATATACTGTCTAACAATAACATTACCATCATATCATCAGTACTATTACCATCATATTGCCACTGCACCTTATCTTATTTACCTATTTATCTTGTGTTTCTGTTTTTATTCTTTCTATCTCAATATTTTGTTTTATTCTGTTGTATTGTATTTTATTGTATTCAAATATACCGGCTGCTATGATTACTTAATTTCCCTTCGGGGATGAATAAAGTAATCAATCTATCTATCTAGGCATTTCTATTCAGACTAATCAAACTGAACTACCAATAAACATGAATCAGAAAGCTTTAAGTGATGATATGATTTGTAATTTAATGGAAACGCAGTATATACATTTCTCCAGATGATGTTACTATCTGTCCTAGCCATCGATTTCATTATTAGGGCCACACAGTCATAAATTCACCTGTTGGTCCACAAACAGGTCGAACACCTGCTTTACCTGCCTCGCTTCTGTGACCATAGTTGGTGCTGACTGTCCCTGGTCTGCTGCTTGCTGATGCTCTTCCTCGTCACTGTGCTCTCTGACTGATGCTGGCTGTGCCTGTGTAACCTCATGCTGCTCTGTCTATTCCTCTCCTCCATCCTCCTCTTTCTCCTCCTCACTTAGCATCTGCTGCTCTCTCTTTCCCACTGTACTCACTTTCTTCTTAAAATAAGAAGAGATTTTGGTGGACTTTCTCTTCATTGTCTGCAAATTGACATAACATATACAAGCAGCAGCTAACGTTAGCTACGTAACTCAGTTCCAAATGTCAAAAAATAAGTCATAAGGTTTCTGGAACAGGTGCTGTAAACGGTACCATTTGGCATTTGAAAAGCACATGTCACGACGCATACTCCCCCCTCTTCTTTTACTAAAGAAATGTATGACTTACTTACTCTCTAGTAGTCTTCTCCGTCTTCTCTCGTCACTCCTTTTGAAATCGGTGTCGCTCACGCTGAGCCGTTAATGTCGGAGCGCGCAACAGCTGCCAGGGGGGCGGGGCTGGCCGGGGGCTACTGTGAGTGATGGAAGGTCAAGAGTGGCTTCCCTGGGCCTGGCTGGCTGTGCATTTGGCCCAAATGATTTGGGATGAAACACATAACTGACGATAGAATCCATGTGACTGGCGAGTGGGGTGGCCAGCTAATTTGTATGGGGGGGCCATGGCCACCCCTGGCGGCACCACTGCACAGGTCCCAACAGCAGCATTAGCAGCCACAAGCTCCTGAAGCAGCAGCAGTCACAGGTCCCAAAGGTGACCACAGGCCCCTACAGCACAGCAGCCACAGGCCTCAACAGCAACCAAAATATCATCAGTAGCAGCAGCAGCCAGAGGCCCCAACAGCACTAGCAACCATAGACCCCAATAGGAACCAACAAACACAATCATCAACAGGTCCCAACAGCCACAGCAACCACATTTCCAGGCAGTTTATTACTAGATATCTTAATTACTAGGTATTTGAGATGGTAGTGAATATTCCTACGGGACCCTGAAGTTAACTAGATGGTCATTGGCCCAGAGGACATGCAGTGTGTAGCTATGCATCTCTCAGTGTATGTATGTTACACAATGGAAACGCAACCATGTTCATCTGAAGAACAGCCATGTCTACCATTTACCTTATTTTGTCAACCTTTAGATGACTTAAGTATAAAAATAGAAATACAGAAATAAATAAATGTGGAAATAAATAAATAAATTTCTTAAATTTATTTCCACGTTCATTTATTTCTGTGACTGTATGCTCGGTCAGAGGACTGTGATGATCCAGTTCTACTACTTCAGCCTGTCAATGCTGGCTGTTGTGCAGTTTTGCAGTGTTGTGTCAGTTAACACTTAAAAGCAACGAGTTAATTTTTTATTGGTATGATTTAGTAACAAACTTATGATCATGTGTTTAGTTATTAATCAATGGTGTCAGATCAAGGCTGCGTGTCGCTCCGGTCATTTTATCTTGACTGTGAACGTCTTGTCTCATGTTGTACTAAGCACATGTTGACGAGTCATTTTTCATGATGTTTAAATGCAATCTCATATACTCTGGAATCAAAAAAGCACTGAGTTACTTCATGTACTGATCAGGTCCTGAGAACTACACTGTAAGATATTTCAAGTCGGTTAAACTTGGAAATGCAAGTTCACCTGCTACCTTGAAAATGTAAGTAAACTCAACTTGAAAATTACCTTTGTTCCAACTCAGAAATTAAAGTTCATAACTTTGATTTAACTACAACATTCTAGTTGTCTCAACATTGTTTTTAAAGTTGACATCATGTAAACACCTTTTTAACCGAAAGTATTTATCTTCAATTAACTTCTTTTTAAATTTATATTTCTTCTCGAATGAACTGTTAACTTATAACTGTTTTTAAATCAACAGTATTGATTATGGTCTTTGTCTTACTCAATGTTCATCCAAAACAATACTGAAATCACATTTTCCATATAAACTCTTATTCTGAAATGTAACAGGAAAAGCTGTGTTAAATATAGCTTTTATGCTCTTATTCTGACAAACCCACAGGAAACTGCCTACTGCTTTCCTGATTAACCATTGGTCTGAGCCACAATGTACGCAGGCTTTATTATGTAAGCATTTGTGTAATTTGCCTTCGCTTATTCTCACACAAATAAAACTTTTTAAACCTTTTCACCTCATAACTTAGCAAGAGCTAGCTTCATAGTTCATTTTCAATATCATTAGCGTCATCCACCATTTTGGGGTACTGTTCATTGCTATGGGCTCACTCGTGTCCATTCTAAGTCACATTTAAAATCACTACATTTCACGGTCACAGTCTAAGGCTTTTACAGGTTATCACCTGCATTATTTTCATATTTCATTCTGGTTAGGATTTCTGAGCATCTTACCTGTAGGAACGGTAACAAAAACACATGAGTGTCAGTCTTTTACTTTTGTGTTGCTCTGCATTACTTGAACTGTCTGACATCTCACTCTACTAGTGACTGGCGGCAGCTATTAATACACCTTATGCACACAGCGCTGACCAGGTACTCAACCATGTAAAACATAACCAGACCTGCTAGAAGATTGAATGTCTCACCATATGTGGGGCCGATGTGTTAAACTGTTTTAATGTCAAGGCATGTTTTAAGATGCATTGATATGCAACATTGTTCCTTGTCAACATTTTATGGACCGGTTATCTCACATTTGAATCCTTGTACAACCCCACCTTGTCTCTGAATTGAGAATGAAATCACACAGAAAATATAATACACTAATTTAACATGTTTTAAAGTTCTTTGCTGTTCTTAATGAGTCTGAATTTTAAATAGGGGGGCAAGATATGTTAGTCTTATTACTAGTAATGTCTCTGAAAAAACTTTTGATGTCTGGAAATACACAGTGCCACATAGACAGACATGGACAAAAGGTAGCAGACAGACAGAGAAGGTGGGGTTGTACAAGGATTCAAATGTGAGATAACCGGTCCATAAAATCTTGACCAAGAACAATGTTGCATTTCAATGCATCTTAAAACATGCCTTGACATTAAAACAGTTTAACACATTATAAAAACTACACAACAAACGTCTGCATCAACACAATTCTACAGACAAAATGTTTTTTGTTATGTGGGTTAGTGCCTCAAAAACGCATTTTACACATTTAAACAACCAAACTTACAAATCAGACCAGTATGTGAGGTTTTTCACCTTTTCATTTTTCATCCATTCTTGACTTGCTTTGTTTATAACTGTCCTGCTCTGTACAAACTATACTGTTGAAAACACGAACAATGTTTGTGTGAAGAACAATGCAGGTCCCTTATAACAGCTTCCTGCTTGAGATGTCCATTTGTTTGTTTATAGGCGATATCTAAGCAGTTTATTTCTGAATCCATGGATTCTTGCTGAGCATTGTTCCGGTTTAATGTCCATGATGACCCTCTAAAGGAACTTAAAGGAGTACTTCATATTCCAGGGGTACTCAAGGTTAAGGCAGTAGATTGCCCCAATTAAAATGGCAAAGCCTGTGGGCACATCTTTGAGATCATGTACAATGATCTTCTCCTCCACTACCACAGCCACATGAAAGACTTCCAAAGGAAATGAATCCTGGAGAGGGCCTTTGTGTCCAATTAGCAGTCCAACCTGCATTCCTTTCCTTATCACGTCAAGGGTTTCTCCATGAACCTGAAGACATAAAAATATAAATAAGACATGACATTAACAGGACAAAGAGCTGGTGTTCGGTGTGTTGTTTTAGAGTAGGTGTGTGTATGTGTGCATGCGTGTTCGTGTTTATGTGCGCATGTTTGTATGTAGAGTGCAGTGACCAACACAAAGGGGAGAAGACTGCAAATCCCTGCTCTGAAATTTCTGTGGTGACAAAAGTTACCACATTATATATAAACCTTAATCTAAACATGATGAATCATGTTTAAGTATTCAAGCCATTTAAGACTGTTTAAGGCCCGCAGAAACCCTGTCAATATCGGGGGTGTATGTAGAGGGAATGATAATTTTTTACATTATTACGCTCGTTTTCACTGAAAAACATTAAAAAGATATAGTTCAGGTTTTTTTGAAGTTGAATGAGGTTCTTCTCCATAGTCAGTGTATTACTACCATCTACTGTAGGTAATACACTGACTATGGAGAAGTACCTCATACAGCCCCACTTCAACAAACATGAACTATCCCTTTAAGATGATTATTGCAGGGATCTGTACCAAAAAAATATGATGTGTAGGCCAGGATAACTATGCTGCACGATTTAAAGATTGCAGAAAGCCATATTGCTATTTCATTAAAATTTCAATTAATTGTTCATCCCTACACTGTAAACTCAAATAAGTTACCAGAACTCATAAAAATTGAGGTAATCGATTGCCTCAATTTTTTTAAGTTGATCAACTTAAAAGTCAAATTTTTCCAGAACATAAAAGTTTGGATTACTTGTACCTTTTGATAACAGTTAAATGAAGTGCTCAAATATTTGCAGTTAATTTGACTTACAGTTTTCTGTTAAGGCAACTCAATTATTATCAGTTACTATGACTTAAAGGTTCCAGTTTTCATACCACAGAACTTAAAAAAATAAGTAAATCCTTTCCTTGGGGAAAGTTGGGTAGGAAGTTGACTTCTGCTCGTGTAACCCCGATTAGATATAGAGCACTAGAAAATACCGGGTTCCTTAAATGCATCGTGGTTTTTCCGTATGGTAGTTTTTTGGCCGGTATTCAGATTTCCGCAGCGCGCCTTGAACGCATCACCTGCAGCTCTCGGTGTGGAGGGCGTGACACGAAAAAAAGAGCAGAGAACTGAGAGAAGGCAGAAAAACTCCGTGCTGCCACGAAGCACTCTGTTCTCCAATTAGCATATGATTAAGAGTTTTTAGCAGTGAACCATGAACGAGTACCTACCTCTAAGACACCGAAGTTGGTCGTAGGAGAGGCTCCGTCAGGGTGTTTTCCTCAATTTTAGAACTATTCTGACAGTTTTTTTTTCAGGGACGATTCTGTCTGTGCCATGTGAGGAACTGCTTCATCGAGGTCCAGGACTTCATTGCTGTTCGTGGATGCCTTCTGCGTGCCAGGACGTCGACACGAGGATGCTTTCCGTACTAGGAGGGCAGTAGGAACCAAAACAAAAGGAAACCCACCTGAGAAGGTCTTTATCCATTTTTTTGCTACTTTATTCTGCCTGAAACTCAGGTTGTTTTTTGTTCTTGGGCCCAAGACTAACCAATAAATGACAGTTGACAACCAAGATAAACTGATAACTGACTAAAACTGACATCATAAGGAAAGTGAAGGTTGACAACCGAGGAACATTCAAAGTAAAATGGTTCAAACCGGTGAGACAAACAACTTTAAGTGAATGTAAACGAGTATAACTGAGAAACAGTGAAGTGGTACCACATTTATTAATTTTTTTTTCCTAAAACAAAGTGCATTTGTGTATTGAAGTGTATTGAAATACTTTATTTTTGTTTTACATTCATTTTGGTTGTTTAAATTGTTTCTTTGTGGTATATTTGAGTTAATTATTTTACATGAAGCTGTTCCTACTTTAACAGAAGTTAAATGTAACTGAACAGGATATTTATATAAAGATAATTTTCAGTTTCATAAAACTGTGGTCCTGTGTGTTGTGTGTGTTGGAGGTCTTATTTACTCCCTTACAGAGCCTACTACTGCCAATCTCCTTTCCCAAACATAGAAGATGAGTGAGCGTGAATCTGAGTAAACCTGTGATAATTCTGAGCTGAATGGTCCTAGGTCTAAGATTTTTGATACAGACCCGAGATTTAGATATTGTAGATATTATACTTAGGTCAGCAGCATAGATCTCTTCTGTAAGAGAGAGGGACACACGTCCAGGTTACACTCGCTTGGGTCTTTTAATATTGGAATGTGAAGGTTCATTTTCAGGAATACTCCTACTTCTTTTTCGAGCATTAACAGTGACCTCCTGACATCCAGTCCATCTCATCTTGTTCCTGTAATTGCCCACCTCAAACTTGATGCTGTTTTTCCATCCATTCCAGCCAGTCTCAGATCCTGCTTCCTTCAAGCTACAAGAGCCTCAGTAGCCATTGCAGTCTCTTTATCACTTTGGTAAACCTTAAAACCATATAAAGTAGATGCAAGCATTTCTAAAATGTCGTGCTTTAGCTCTCATCAACTTAAGGTGTCTGTTTTTCTTCTCATATTCGGCATTTCCATATTTAAGTTTCAGTTCAACATCAAGCACAAATGTGGGAACTGGAAAAGGACCTGGAGGCCACCTGCTGAGACGTTCTGGAGATGACACATCTGAAAGTAGATCAGTAGATGGAGTAGAGCTGGAGTCTTGCGAAAGTGAGATGGCATCGTCCTTGCCATCAATGGTCACCTTTGATGTCCTGTAGATTGTGTCACTAGTTGTTTGTTCTCTAATGTGTACTTGAGCAACCTCTGGTAGAGCTGAAACCAGAACAGAGTCAACCCTGGATACCTGAGTTTTTGGCTTGAAAAATGATGGTGCAGCAAGATGATATGCTGTCAATGTTGAGCGTCATGCAGTGTTAATTTTGTTGACAAAGACTATGACGAAAAATAGTCGTCAACAAACCTTTTTCATGGACGAAAACTAAATATAAACTAAATAAAAATCAGATATGATGATGAAGGCAGTGACGAAATATAACTGACACTTAAGTCAACGAATAAAAACGAGGCGAAAATGTTAGGGAGGGACGAATAAAGAAGAGATCGAATCAGAACTACTCTGTTTGCAGCACAAGTTGGGAAGAAATCCAGTCAGAGCAAATCTTTTGAAGGTAGGTTGACCTATGCAGAAACAACAGAGCCATTTTAAAAAGCTGTGGCAAATGCAGGCACAACACCTAAACAAACACAGCAGCAGTTACACATGAGGAGAACAAAGACGAGTTTGCAGAACTTTGCACAGTTTCGAGGATGTTTTCACAACAGTTAGGTTGTTTACATTATTATCGCTGATCACTGTGAAACAGCAGAGGGACCTTTTGTTATTGAAGGAGTTCTTATTATTATTATTCTTTGCGACGATTTAGGGGTGTTCCAGTGCGTGAAAACTCACCGTTTTTTGCAGACGCGTCAGGTCAGGTAGGTTGGCTGAGGTCTATCCACTTTATCGGTGCGCTGATATGGGAATGATGTAATCTTGTGGTTCAAATACTACAAAGTGAAGTACTTCAGCCAAATCATCTCTTTAACACAAAGAGAAAGCTCCATGGGAATGATACCTTCCAGAAGACCATGGAGTATATCTGGAGGAAACCAATGATTGTATGAAAGTAATTCAGGGACTCACGCAAGACACAGCCACCTTTAACACCAAAGTGGCTGCTCAAAGTGTCACTTTCTTGAATGGTTTGTACATGTAGGTCATGGCTGGCTTTGGTTCTCTGAGGAAATTTCCTCTGACTTCAGTTACTTGAAACTGTTCTACAGAGCCCATACAGAATCTGCAAACATGGCCTGCTCTAAATGACTCTACAAAGTCGCCTAATCCATGAGCAGCCAGATTGTCAACAGAAACACAAAAGATGGTGCCTCTGATATTCTGACGAACTCTTTCAATGAAGACACCATCTTGTTCCAGAGTATGAACATCACTGCTGCATATCCATACTTATAGAGGTCTGTCACCAGTATTGCTAGCTGTATAGCATGTAATGCTGATGGGTATTTTGGTGGCACATTAGTGAGGACCTAATATACAGCGCAAAGTTTGTGAATTTTGCATGATGTGCCAAGCGGATTAGCAATTTCAAGATCATCAATATATAGCTGGAGTGGTAGGAGGAGATCACCTGTTGACAGTAACTCATTTTCAAGGAAATGAGAGCCATCAGAGCATGATGCATATTGACCAGATGCAGTATTTGCTTCAGTAATCTTGTTGAGAAAGTCTTTCCATTTAAAGGATAGGAACATACACACTGGTATGACCAGGTTGCTCCAACTGATACTCCACTGGCATTATACAAGGATAGTTGCACTCAATAAAGGTTTCTGTGCTTGGATGAACTAAACTCAGCACCTTTAGAGGTTGATGTAGATAGAACATTGCAATCCATGACAGCAACAACTTCACTCAGTGTAGGGTCTGCAATACTGTGACCGTTTCTCTGCAGTATGTCACTAACTGCCTCTTTGATCAATGGCTCAGATAAGGAGAAGATCTGATTCAAGTGGTCTACTCTTTCTTGAGTAGCTGTGTTTGAGACATGGATGATAGCCTGCACCTTTAGGAATAAGGAAGACCATTTTCTTAGACTGTCAGTGCCACACTGATCATCATTCCCCACTTCTGTGCTCTGGCCTGGGCATTCTTCATGAAAATTATTAGTTACCTCAGAAATACTGGCTTGGAGATTATGGGGATCCTCACTGACAATATCAGTTTGAAAGTCTGCTGCAAAACTTGCTTGGTGTGCTCTACTTTTATGGGAATTGAATGAAGAGTCCACATTTGTGCTATAGCTACAATCCTTATATGGGCATGTCACTGTTTTCAAATGCTTTCTGAGATGACTGAAAAGGGCTGATTCAGAAAAGGGTTGCTGAAATGGGCATAAAGGGCATTTAAATAACAGAGGCCCCTGACTCTGCTCTGCACAACAGCTAAGTTGTGCTGTATGATATCTTGACAAATGACTCAGTGCATTAAGTGTCTGAAATGTACAAATGCAATCAGTGTAGAGGCATCTAGGAGGGCTGATTCTGGAATAGTGGCTGTGTTGCAGCCTTTAGTGTTTAAATAACTATTCTGGAGGTGAAAGAAGCTGCTGACAAATTACATTTCCTGATCATGTTGGAACCAGCAACCTAAAAGGCAAAAAGAATTTTAGACCACCATCAAAAACTTTTAAAACCGAATTCTGTATACTTAATATAACAATAAGTTAATAACTATTAGCTTACCAAAACATGATCATGGACTACAGCTAACACTAATTTAAAATCTTTTTTTTTTTCTATATAGCGTCTATAGATGGAAAATAGCATAAGTAAAAATATAAATTAAATATAAAATAAAATAAATTAAAATAAAGAGAGAGGTGGTTGGTAGAAGAATTCACATACAAAATGTATTACCGGTATCTTTATTACATCCCCAGTTATCTTCCTTAACTGTCTTAACTTCTCAAAACTGGAAGACAGAGATGCAAAGGCATAAACTGATGAACAATTAAAAAGCATCAAAACAGTGTCAAATTATAAATACTTCCATGTATAATTTTTCTGCAATTACGCCACCAGTCGAAAACAGGGAAGGTAGAAGAAGCAGCAGAAGAAGAGCAACCCCCCCCTCCTTTTTCCTTTTTTTTCAACTGATAACTTACACACCCAAGTTCAATCAACACGTACAGATCTGATAACATTTTCAAATAGTCAACACAACAAATTACTGCAAGTTTAACTTTTGAAAACTCATACAATTGAGTTCAAAATCTAAAACTTGTCAGAGCTCTTTGAGTTAAAGGGAATAAGTATGGGGCTGCAATGTTTTACAGTGTAGTTATAGTGAGAGCAAGTCAGACTGGGGGAGGAAACAAAAACTCCAGCTTGATACAAATCAACTGCAGCTTCTGCTCTGATCATGAAGCAGCTGATCACTGAACAGCTGTGACCAGAGAGAAACTGTGTCCGTGTTTCCATTGGTCTTTAACTAAGTCTCTGAGAATTAGTTGAAGAACAGAACCTGCTGCTTCTCGTGAACAAGCTCTGATCTCACTGTTTATGTCGCTCTTAACGAGTGAATGGGGAGGGGGGGGGCGGTCCATTTTCTCTTGCTCCTGGTATTTCACATGAGGGCCTGATACGATGATGATTTAAAAAATTAACGCGAACGTGAGTGACGTTCACTCAGTTTCCTAACTATGCTACAAGGAAGATTTGCTAGGAATAGTTTGCTTCTGTCTGGATTGCTCAATTGACCAATCCTGCTTAAGCCTGAGGTTAGGACCACCTTAACTCATTCACATATGGACACAGAAATGTGGAAATAAATAAACGTGGAAGTTACACAGTAATACATGAATAAATGTTTTAATTTATTTCCACAATTATTTATTTATTCATCATGCACAGACATGATCAGACACCCTCGATTAATAACTAAACACATGATCGTAAGTTCGTTACTAAATCATCCCAATAAAAAATTAACATGAACTTGTTCTTTTTAAGTGTGAACTGACACAACACTGCAAACAGCAATTGCTGCACAACAGTCTGCATTGGCAAGCAGAAGTAGTAGAACTGGATCATCACACCGCTGTGACCAATCATGCATGAGACTGAGGTTAGGACCGCCTTTCTCATTAGCATACAGACACAGAAATAAATAAATGTGGAAATGTATTTATTTCCACATTTATTTATACATTAATTTAATTATACTTAAGTCATGTCTGGTCCTCCATAGGGGTTGTGATTGTAAATGCAGGCAGCAATTTCTCCAAAGAATTGATATTGTTACTGTAGTCATTAGTTATGTATAAGAAACATGGTTATTTATGGGGCCATAATTGCAGCAGTCTCAATCAAATTTGTGAATGTGTAAAGGAATCTCCAAATGTATGATGAGATTTGTGAATGTGACCATAGATCTTCAAAACTGTGTATAGAATGTGTTTGTGTGTATGTGTATAATCGTATTTGAAAATGTGTAAAGAAAATAACTTCAAATATGTCTTCAGAAGTGTATTTATATCTGTACATGTACACAAATCTGTAAATGCATACATGGAGATTAATGCCTGAAAAGTATTTTACTTTAAGAGCTGAAAATACAGACAAGTCTGGGAAATTGGCTGTTTTTTTAACAAATACGTGTGGAGATTTGTCTGTGTTTTAAGAGCTGCAGCCTTCATATCATTAGGTGGACTAAGTATTTTAAGTTTGAAGATAACTGACACTCAGTGGCCTGCTTTGGATAAAACCAGGAAAATAGTGATAGTAATGGAGCACTGAGCTTGATGAATATACTGCTTGTCAGACCACAGAAAGCAGTTAGGTCTGAGCGCAGTGTTTCTAATCGCAGAATCTCATGACAATAATGACTCCATAGATAACACAGCTGTGCTGAGCCTAATGAACACCATGTAAAACTTCCTCCAAGAAGTACAGACTGAGTGAATACACTACAAAGGCTCCAACCAGGACTATGGTGGAACTACTTTAAATTCAGAGATTTTTAAATGGAGTTTGGTGTGACGATTTTTTTTTACACAATTTCAAATCTGTTTATAAACATGCACATACACATTTAAAATACAGATCCATGTACACATTCACATATAAATTTATGCATTCACAATTCTGATTATAGTCAGACCGATTAAGTCACATTTGACAATAGTTTTTGCTATAATAATGGCCCTATAGTTATTACTATCATTACTGTTAATTTGTGTGCTTTGGTAATACAAGCACTGTATTCTCATGCCAATAAAGACTATGAAATTGAAATGCATTGAAATTGATATCACATTACTTGTCCTCTGGATAATTAGACAGCATTGAAATTGCTGTGACAGTTAAAGTTTACACTCTATCACAACCATGTTCCACTGATTCCAACATGACTGGCAAAAACTGAATCAACTTCAAAAGTCCCCTCAATCAATTACTACCATAGCTAGTTTCAAATTAGTAAATAGTACTAGTAAAATAGTGTATATTCCTTCAGTGTATCGATTTGAATATAAAAACGAAAATGAATGGTATATTTCTTAATTAATATGTTCACATACAGTAGCTGTCCTCTAAATTGGAATCCACATTTCTGTAATCATCCATCAGAGAAGGGTCTATAATAGCACGTGTGTCTGTGTGTGCGTGTGCGCATTGAGTCAGATTGAGGTGTCCCTGAAGCCTTTCCGCTGCACCTGCATTTAGAGACGTGGTCTTTCTCTATGTGGCAGGAGAGGTGTACAGGCTGTGTTAAGGTAAGATCTTTCTTTGTATTTACTCTTTTTTTACATTATGCCAAATGTAAGTAAAGACAAGCAAGAAAACAAGTTATTGAAATTAATTTTGACATTATGGAGAGCTTGTAGTGGCAAGATCAATGGAGACTGAAGCATTGAATTAGTGTACAAAATGGCTGTGGTATCGACAAAAAAATTAATTGCAGGAGGGATCATCTCAGATTTTATTTAGGAAAAACAGAAACTGTAATAAAGTTATGGAAGTTTTGCTGTCACACCAGGAAAAAAAATCCATCCGTACCAACTCACGTTATAACGTGAAAGGTTTTGGATATTGATCTGAAAATTTAGATCTGTGAATATCTTTCCCACTTTACTGCAGTAATTTTCTTCTTGTCCTCTGCTCGCCGCAGACATTTCCTCATTTCACCATACCATTATAACGGGAAGCTTGATGTTATTCAAATGTTTAAAAACAACCCACGGTTAAGAACAAACATATAGTTAAGATCTGTTGATATAATGATAGTAGAATGTCATGAGTAGCAGACATACAAATGGAAGGACTGTATGCTTAATGTATGAATGAGTGTGAAGATCCAAGGTTTATGAAGCTAATCATCTGTAGTGTTTAATGGGAGCAAAATTGTGAATAGATTGATTCTTACTGTGCGTTGGACTTATTGTTTTAATATGTTTACTTATTCAACTTGAGGAGAAGGTCAATGAAAACAGATATGTTTTTAGTTGTGATTTGAAGTGTGAGAGGGGGCAGATCTAATGTGGAGTGGTAGGTTGTTCCATAAGTTTGGGACGGCTAAGTAAGGCGGTGCCAGTCCGAGATTTAAAAGTTAACAGTAAAATTTTAAAATCAATCCTGTGTTGAACAGAAAGCCAGTAGATATGGTCTCTATTTTTGTTTTCAGTCAGGAGGTGAGCAGCAGCATTTGTACGAGATTTAAATGTTTAATGGAGGATTGGTCTAAGCCTACATACAGGGAATTACAGTAGTCAAGCCGAGAGGTTATAAATGTATGGATAACCCTCTCGAGATCCATGCTGGTCAAAATTTAAAAAAAAAGAAATTAAAATGGACACCAAGACTCTTTACGGTGGAAAGAATATTAGGAGCTAGGGGGCCAAGGGTGTCTCTTGTATAAAAGCTATCAGCTATTTCCTTTTTTAGGGATGACAGAATTTTACATCTTTTAACTACATTATTAATTCCCTTTACTTTCCATGTAATACATTTAGTGACACTCATCTTAAAGGTGTATTTCCCATGTACATGAATATTGGTGTCCACGAAAACCTGTCGCTCTTGGCTTTATTTTCTTTTCTGTTCTTTTCTGTGTCTGTCATGTGAAAAAAGAGGTCGTCCCCAAACGACGACCGCACACTTAGAGGAACCAGAACCCATTCAAAACAGAAAAACAAACTCAAATGTGACTAGTACTGGGCTGGCTGTGGCTGAGGGGTAGAGTGGTCGTCCTCCAACCAGAAGGTCAGAAGTTTGATTCCCAGTCTTCCCATCTGCCTGCCAAAGTGTCCTTGGGCAAGATGCTGAACCCCAAATTGCCCCTCATAGAACAACAACAACAATAATAAGAAGTGCTACTCTAGATGCACTGTATGAATGTATGGGTGAATGGCAAAACTGTAGTGTTTTGAGTGCGCTTTGAGTGGTCTTCAAGACTAGAAAAGCGCTATATAAATACAACCATTTACCATATAGTAGGTCTCAAGTATCCATGGGGTCTTACAAGGGGACGTGATGCTAGAGGAGGCCATCACTATAGAGAGGGCACGAGAGAGAAAAGAACACAGAATCCCCCCCCCCCCCCCCCCCCCCCCCCACAAAAAAAAGACCCCTCTCCAATCCCAATTTGGCAACAATATAATTAGATAGCACCTAAACAAATCTGGGCAAAATTCAGCAGTGTCCGCTCCTCTGTCAGACACAGAGCCACGAGCCTTAAAATTATATTAACTCTCTGACTATCCGGTGTATGATAAAGTAACCACCAAGGATGTAAACAAGAAAAACAGAGGAGCACATATATCAAATCAGAGACAGTTTTAACAAAGCCAACATTATAATAAAGAAGCTCAGAGCTTTCAAGCTTTTAACTGAGCTAAGCTTGGTCTAAATGAGGTGTAAGTATAGAGCTGGCATCACCATTTCTTATGGCGTGTTTATATCCATACCTCACTGACAGTGTGGTCAGTCAAGCGTAGCCAGAAAACGCAGAGCCTCCTCTGCATCGCTGAAACTGCACTTCGTCCCGTTATGCTGTATCACAAGCCTGGCTGGAAACCGCATCATGAATCTAATGTCCTTATCTATAAACTTTCAAACCATATCATTATATGAGCAACGCTTCAGCCGAACTGCGCTGGACAGGTCCTGATGGATGAGGATGCGCTACCCCCCATGTTCCAGGTTTTTCGCCTTTCTTGCGGCTGCTAAGATCCGAGGCTTGTCCCAGGAGTTGTGGAGTTTGATGATCACCTGTCTGGGTCGGTCACTCCTCAGTCTGGCGGTCCGATGCGCGGTCCATCTTTATTCACCCCTTTGCGGCGGACAAACTGAGCAATGTTGGTAGCCAGGATTCAAAGAACTCCTGAGGATTTTCACCCTCTGTACCTTTCTTCAAATTTAAGATCCGTATGTTGTCGCGTCTGCTACGGTTCTCCGCGTCGTCTATCAGCTCGGCCATGGTCACCTGCCTGTCCTCCACCTTTGAAAGACGGAGCTTGAGGGTGGCGACGTGATCCTCCATGGCGGAGACCTGCTGTTCAGCTTCAGTGATGCGTTTAGCATGACCTTCCAGGCTGCCGGCGATTTTGTCCAAAGTGTCGGTTAGTTTAGAGAACTTCTGCTCCATAATTTCACTTACGTTTTGAGTAACTTTCCGCACCAGCTCGGACAAGTCCATGCTGCTAGCTCCCTTCATGCTAGCTGCCGGAGAGGAAGTAGCGGCAATGCTAGAGTGCAGCAGGTGATCCGTAACCTTCTACTGGGTTGTTTGCCTCAAATTAGCCAGTCTTTCTCTCTGAGACTGACTGCAAGTTTATTTGCCATGTTAAAATATTGTTAGAGTATCATCAGGTTGGAATAAGATGCTTTAAGGCTGAGAAATATCAGGACCAGAGCGGGAGCTCCGCAAAGAAACAGCCTTCAGCACGCCATCATCAGGTTATCTGAATCTTTGTATTTTTAATCAAAAGGCAGGCACGCAGGGGAAGGCTGGGTTTGGGCTTTTGGGGAGGTGTATCTCTTGACATGCAAGGTGCAGAGCTTTGAAAACACAAATTTCCCTTTGGGGCTATAATGAGAAGCAGTGTGCATGTCTTCATCCCTCTAGCTGGTCAGGGGCCAAAATAGGGGCCAGTTGAATTGTGAAATATGAGGCCAGAAAAGAAGGGTCTGCTATAACTTTTGACGTGCAACTCACAGAGCTTTCCAAACACGTGTGGGTCATCAGGGGCCACTGAGGAAGCAGTGTGCAAGATTTCAGCCATTTAGCTGGTCAGGGGCCTAAACAGGGGCCAAAAAGACACGACTCAGAAACTTGTAGGCATTTTACATAGGAGAAAAGTGCCACCAATTGTCGAGCAGGCATGCCTCACAAGGTGCTTCCAACTTGGGTAGTGTGACTTAGTTGGCAGCCTCTTGGTTCTGGAGCTTTTTGGGAAAATTATAATCCCTTTGGGGGCCTTCCCAAGGGCCTAGGAGCCCCAAATTTGACCCACTGGTCACGAGGGGCTCTTTGAGCCTGCATTACCAATTTTCACCAAAACCACAGAGGGGCCCAGGTGACCTTTGTGACCTTTGGTATCAATTAAGCCCATTTCTTCAGTTCGATTTTGATAGCAGTACCTCATAGTAATGGTTAATATTTACCAGTGTGTTAGATGAATGTGTATATGTGCTCATAAAACTATTTGTAATACGGTCTGTTCGTGTAGCGTGAAGTAATGTTGATAATTACATGATGACGATTAAGCTAACATTGGGCACATTAATCTCCTGCAATGCTAACTGTGCGTCGTCTGTGGAATAGTGGAAAAACTATGTGACTAGTGTTGTTGCAAGTAGGCTATTCTATATTTATGTTTGCTGAAATATTTGCGTTACTGAGTGAGTGTACTGTTCTAAATTGTGAGTTGCAATATATTATCAGTATATTAGAAGTAAGCTGAGTTAGAGAATATTTTGTGAAATGCTGTATATGTTTATCTTACTGTCACACCAAAGTAAAATCAAGTTAAGTTTTTGTCTTGTCTCCATGTTTGTATTTTGATTTCCTGTTTTATTTTGAAAAGTAACTCTCCTCTCGTTTCAGGTTACTTGCCCTTCCTCATGTGCCTCGGTCTGATTGTCTTCCCCGATCCTGATTATGCTCACCTGTTTCCCATTACCTCCATGTGTGCTTATAGTCTGCTTCTCCACTTTGTCCTGTGCCAGTGTATCTTGTCCCTTGTCGAGCCTCACCAGCCTTTAGTCAAAGATCCACAGTTACAGTTGTTTGCCTCGTTGAGAGTGTTTTTTCTGGGCTTTTGCCTCTTAGTTTTCATAGCTCCTTTTGTTAGAGTAGTTTAGTTATTGTTGGATCTTGTCCCTCTTCGGAGGACATTATTGTTTATATTTATATTAGAAGTATTGTCCCTCGTTGTAGGAAGCCTAGTTTATGCTTCTGCGTGACACAGTCGTTGAGCATTCAAAGTTCTGCGTCGAGGGAACACGTTGCTCTGCAATTCCCCACCATGCCGCTAGGGGGTGTGGATGTGTGTTTGTGTGGTTTCAGGGGTTATAGCCGAATCCTTGCTTTGTCTTCCGGTCACAGTATACAACAGTAAACAATGGTGACCGGGGTGGAGCGGCTGTATTTGGAGTTGGAGCTCATCAATATTGAACAACAAATGCTTATATTGCAAATGATGAGGCGCAGGCGACAGAGAAAACGTTTGCGGAGGTGGTCCTTACGACCACTAAACCGGTCGAGGCTGGAAACAAAGGTTTCAAAGTTTTCTAAGGTTTTATTTGTCATCTGTACAACAGATACAGCGTACATGTTGGCAATGAAAATCTTAAATCCCAGGCACCTCAAGCAACTCAACATGCAAGTGTCATAAAATAAGAGTAACAAAAAATACAAATAACATACACTAGTGCAAATGAAACAATAAGTACAAATGTCAGTACTAGTGTAAAAAATTAAACATTATAAGGTGCAAAAAAATTCAATAAAACATTATAATAAAATAATAAAACATTATAAGGTGCTAAAATGAGATATATACATGTCAGGATTTAGCAGCTATAGGGAGGTATGGACAGCTATGGATTATTGCACTCATTATATTTTTAAATTGGTTGGAAATATGATGAATAGAGATGATAATGACAGAATGAAAATTATTGTAAACTAAATAAATAAATATCAATTTTGCTTATGAATAATATAATGTGTAAATAAATATGTTGTTTTAAACAGATGTAGTGACTTTCACAGAGCTCAGGAGATCAGCAGTCTTACAGCCTGTCGGATAAAACTGACCCTGAGTCTTGTGGTCTTGGTCCGGATGCTGCGGTAAATGGTTGTATTTATATAGCGCTTTTCTAGTCTTGAAGACCACTCAAAGCGCTTTACACTACAGTTTTCCATTCACCCATTCACACACACATTCATAAGGTTTCATTCAATATATTCAGACTTCATTCCATATATTCAGACTTCATTCCATATATTCAAGGTTTCATTCCATATATTCAGACTTCATTCCATATATTCAAGGTTTCATTCCATATATTCAAGGTTTCATTCAATATATTCAGACTTCATTCCATATAATTTCCTGAATGGCATGCCATAGTACATATATATATATATATGTATATATATATAAAAAGGTATAATTTAAAAAAAAGTCAGGACAAAGTGCACCCAAAAAAAATACAACACACACTTCAAATATTTACAAAAAAACTATATGCAATACAAAGTTCAAGGATGTGGGCTCCTTCACTGTCTATTGTCGTGTATCAGGCCGTAGATGCTGAACATCACATCAGGTCTCCGGTCATCTGGAACCCTTCGGAGCAAGTCGGCCACCGTTTGCCCGAACCTGGAGCACTCATCAGCCCCATGCAGCTGCTGCTGAAGCTCTACCCTACGGTCTCCTAGGTTTGCCATCTGCTTTGCAAGCTCGTCCTGCTGGTCCCTCTTTCTTTTGGGCCGAGACACCGGGGACTCCACTGTGGCAAAAGCTGGTGGCCTGCTGGGAGTTGCAGGGGGAGCTGGCAAATCCTGTGTGGTAGACCGGGGGGGCTCGGTGGGCGATGCAGATGTAGAGCCTTGTCGCTGTCTGACGAACTGCACGACGTCTGTTTTTAATGAAAGAGTGGATGCTTGATTAGTCTATGTGTTTGTTTACAACCAGTAGCCAATATTACATGTTGTTAATGTTTTACGTTACACATAAGCACACACATAACCAATGATGTAGCTGTAGTAACAGAAAACACATACCTTTGCCTCATAGTTTGACTCCGTTTCGCAGTGCTTTACGTGTGGTGCCAGCCATGATAAAAAATGATAAAATGCAGGGACTTTTTGGCCGCCTCCGTCGCCACTTTTTGTGGAGAGTTTTCTGCGCAGCCGGACAAATTTGTCCCAGAGGTTCTTCCATCTCTTTGTGCACTCCGCAACCTCCAACCCCGTGTTTTGGGCGATTTCTCGCCACGAGTTGTTTGCCATTTGGCAGTTTTTGTAGTTCTTGGACGAAATATTGTAAATGTGGTCGTACTTCCTGACCTCCTCGATGAGTCTTCCCTCCAGTTGGTCCATTGCTGCTATCGGTACACAAGAACTTTAAAAATGGCGGTGTAGGAAGAAAGACCGGAAAAAGCAACTCCCGGAAATTACGTTCTGAGCGGACCAATCACAGCGCTTGCGTAGTAAGGATTTTTGGGAGGTGTGCGTCAGGCTACAGCGTAGGGGTCTTCGACGGCGTAGCTACGGCGTTGACGCGACGCAGAAGCATAAACTAGGCTTAAGAGAGTGCTCTGTTGCCAGCTACCAAGTCACCCCCGTCTCCCCGTATGGTCAATGGAGGGCCAGTTAACACTGTAAAGAAACTGCTGGCAGTGCGTAAACGGGGCCGGAACAGGCCATTCCTGGTGGACTGGGTGGGGTACGGACCTGAAGAATGCCAGTGGGTTCCGGACAGTTTTATCATGGACACTGATCTTATCAGTGACTTTTATAAAGAACATCCAGACATTCCAGGGCCGTCTGGTATTCGGCCATAGAGGGGGGGGGGGATAATGTCACACCACAGTAAAATCAAGTTAAGTTTTTGTCTTGTCTCCATGTTTGTATTGTGATTTCCTGTTTTATTTTGAAAAGTAACTTTTCTCTCGTTTCAGGTCACTTGCCCTTCCTCATGTGCCTCGGTCTGATTGTCTTCCCCGATCCTGATTATGCTCACCTGTTTCCCATTTCCTCCATGTGTGCTTATGGTCTGCGTCTCCCCTTTGTCCTGTGCTAGTGTGTCTTGTCCCTTGTCGAGCCTCACCAGCCTTTAGTCAAAGATCCACAATTACAGTCGGTTGCCTCGTTAAGAGTGTTTTTTGTTGGCGTTTGCCTCTTAGTTTTCATCGCTCCTTTCATTAGATTAGTTATTGTTAGATCTTGTCCCTCATTGAAGGAGATTTTTGTTCATATTTATATTAAAAGTATTGTCCCTCATTGTAGGAGTTTTGTTTTTTTGTTAATGTTTATAGTTAATTCCCTCGCAGGAGGTGATTTGATTTAGTAACTAACCTTAGTTAAGTGTTGTTTTTCTTTCCCTTATCCCTTCACGGAAGGTAGGATTTTTGATTTGTGAATCATTCCCTCTTTATCGAGACGCCCTCTGTATTTGCAGTCATTGTTTTTTTTTTGTGAAAATGAAATACACGCACTGCATCAGCTTTTCCCTAACTCTGCATCTGAGTGAATGTTTTTACCAAATTTGAAGAAATTCCCTCAAGGCGTTCATGAGATTAGCACACAGGGAAAGACCACGTCTCTAAATGCAGGTGTCACATGAAAGGTCCCGCTGACCACCTTGATCTGACCCGACACACACACAGACACATGAGAGAGAGAGAGAGAAGTTTCATTTCTGAGATCAAGCGGATCTCCCGTGTGTTGTTTTCCAATTGCTGGTGAAAGTGAAGGGGGTTAACCCCGAAGTGAGCAACATCACCTTCGGCCCTGGATAGAACACACCTCCGTGTTGATTGTTGTTATATAGTATACATTTGCAGATGCTATGAATGTGTTGGGCAGAGAGACAGAGAGAAGTGGAGAAGTGCTCTGTGGATGATGGGAGTTTAACCTTAAGTGAACAGAAGGCGTCTGCCTGGTAGCTGAATGCTCTACCTCCTGTTTTACTCTTACAGACTCTTGGAACGACAAGAGAGCCTGTGTTTTGGGAACGAAAACACCAACTGTCTTCACCTACTGTAGATGCTTGAGAGAGAGTCTGAGCCAGGGACAGTACATATGGTTGAGGTTCCATCAATAAGGTGAGTAATTGGGTGGCTGTGGCTGAGGGGGTGGCTGTGGCTGAGGGGGTAGAGCGGTCGTCCTCCAACCAGAAGGTCGGAAGTTCAATCCCCAGTTTTCCCATCTGCATGCCAAAGTGTCCTTGGGCAAGATACTGAACCCCAAAACTGCCCAATAGAACAATAAAAAGTGCTAGCTATAGAAGCACTGTATGAATGTGTGTGTGTGAATGGGTGAATGGAAAACTGTAGTGTAAAGCGCTTTGAGTGGTCTTCAAGACTAGAAAAGCGCTATATAAATACAACCATTGATCATTTTACCATTTTAATTAAAAATGTGATACCTTACAATATACTGTGATGTAAACTGTGTTCTGAGAATGTTTTGGAAATCTGTGGGGATTTATGTAGGTAACATAAGTTTGACAACTTGTACCATTTCTATTGGGGAGCCAATTTCATGGCTATGCTCAGTATCAAATTCTAAATCCACATCAAAAAATTGAGGAGTAAAAAAATATGAAAAGATGAGGAGGGCGGATTGATTTTCATGTGATTTTTTACTGTGTTGTAGACTGGTTAGTTTTAAATGTCCCCCAGGCAAAATGGAACATGCGTAACTTGTAGTGACTACAGTACCAGTATAGTGCCTGGAAAAGATAATTTTGGATACATGCATGATACCTCGAGCTGCAACTGACAACTAACACAGAAAGTGAGGGTAAACAAATGCACGTAAGAGGCATTGTCATCATTCACTTTTCATTTTCACTCTGTAATGTGTATACTGATGACTGCTGCAGCTGGCATGACAACAGATTACTTTTCAAATTTGCTGATGACTCTGTGACAGTCAGTCTCCTCCATGCAGATGAGAACAGCCATGGTCCCATTGTGGATTATGAATCTGTATTGGTGTGACTGTGCATTTTTAGTACTAAATGTGACAAAAACCAAGGAAATGAGTTTTAGGCATCAGCCCTCAAACTCTCAGAGTACTATCATCAAGGGGCAGGTGGTAGACTTTGTAAAGAACTATGGTACAAGTACCTTGGGAAGATTATTAACTATGTTCTCTTTGATGACTATGTCCCTGATGATGGCTGTTTGTATTACAGATAGCAAGTGGCTGATCCCTTATTCAGTAGAGCATGTAGTAACATGTCCATGTTCCATGCTGTTTATTTTAAAATAATTTACTTGCCTTCTTGTACAATGCTCAATGATATAGATATCCATTCCAGATTTCTGCAACATACTTTGTAATTTTATCCATAATTAATTATGTAAATAAATCCAGTTTATGATTTGTGATATATGACAATTTGATTGTGACTGATCATTATTCAAGGTCAGCTTTAATTTGCCTCAATTTGAGATACCTTAAATTAAGTTTGAAGTGAGAATGTCATTGTGGAAATCCTGAACTTGAATAGTGACTAATGAAGCATTGTGTTAGTTCATGCAGGACACGGAGTCATGTGCTCAGCTACCGATAGGTTTATGGGTGCTCGTCAGTCACTCAACAATCACAGCCCATTCTCTCACCAAAGCGGTCCCTTTAAATCTCATAAACCTCATCCTCACTGATCCCTGCTCAGCTATAACACTTTTAGAACTGTAATGGAAATTTTACATTTGTGTATGTATAATTGTATGATCAGACATGTGATGTATGTGGAGGACTGACCAAATGGTTGACCAAATTGTTAATCTAAAAGGGCAACTTTAAGGTTTACGATGGTGGTTTAAGAGACTTGAGTTTTATGACCTCGAGAAACCACAACTTTATGGTATCTCGTTGTATCTCTGATTGGGATCAAACAACTGGGATCTCACGGGGGGGGGGGGGGGTCATCCACAGAACATGTAAACAAAAGGACAGGATGTGTGCTCCACTGAGTGAAACTACAGAAGGGTAATATATACCTTTGCATGCTTAGTGGGAGGGGGCTGTGAGTTATAAGAACACAGATTATCCTATGTTCTTTGCTCATTTGTGCATGTCAATCAGGTGATGTGTACTAATGAGTCCATCTGCAGATGCTGAATTAAACTTACAGAAAGAAGTGTTTGACTTTGTGCTTGTTTCACAGAAATTGCCACCACAGCACAGAGTACAAACACGGTTGTGGTAAATCATCTTAACCAAAGTACCTTGCCTGCTACGCCCACTGGGGGGTTCTGCATATGTTCCCTGTTTTTATCTTAGCACGCTGCTCGGCTAACCAGGGAACATCCAAAGAATGGAGCCTTCAGCGCCAATCATAACTGTGTCCCCATTTGCAACAAATGGGTAAATCATAACAAAGGGTTCCTGACTGAACTCGGAATTAAATGGTTAATATCTGAAACTATAACAGTTCAACTAAATTGTAGATATCTAATGTTATTTTAATGCTACCATTACCTGTCTTGACATGTACTGTAGATGTTTGAGAGAGTGTCTGAGCCAGGGACAGTAGACATCACTGAGGTTCCATCAATAAGGTGAGTATTGAAACACATGATATTTTACAGTATACTGTGATGTAGATTCTCAGAAAGTTACAGAAATTTGTGGGGAAAAATTGTTTGCAGATGCTATGAATGTCTTGTTAATTTCTGACACTCAGTTAAAATTTATAGAGTTGGCTTGTTTTGTCAAGAAATCATCCTTGTAAAATAAAAGAACATGGAACAAATTATTTATCATGTATTGCTATATTTATTTTTTTACCATGGTCACATTCAGTATGGCCAGAGGCATTATGTTTTCAAGTTGTCCATCCATCTGTCTGTCCCATTCATGTAAATGCGATATCTCATGAACAACTACGTTATGTTAGTCAAAGGTCAAAAGGTCAAGCTCACATGACTTTGCATTGTTTTGAATACAATTTATCAAGATTGTCCAAAGGAAATATCATTACATGTGGCCAAAACATACATTTGGACTCAAAGATGACTTGAATAGAATTCAGTTGTCAAAGATCAAATGGCAAGGTCACTAGGACCTCACAAAGCACACTTCTTGCCTTGTAAATGCAATATATCAGAAATGCCTTCAGGGAATTCTTTCACATTTGGCACAATCATTCACATGAATTTGGGTTTCATTTTGGTAGCCAAATGTCACAGTGTTCTCACAAAGTATGTTAATATTTTTCCTGAAATTGATATCTAAAGATCAGCTCATGGGAATGTCGTCAAACTTGGTAAAAACATTAACTTCAACTCAAAGATGAAGGATTTTATTCCCTTTGAAGTAAAAGGTCAGAGTAACATCACTGTGAATGTGATATGTTAGGACTTTCAGTAGGGAATTTCATTATATCTGGTAACTTGGACTCACTGCTTGAGGGAATTTCTTATCAACGTTACATGAGTTGTCTCTTGGATTTTAGCCCTCTACCTGGTCAGGGGCCTAAACAGGGTTTGCAGCCTCTTGGTTCTGGAGCTTTTTGGGAAAATAACGATCTCTTTCGGGGCCTTCCCAAGGGCCTAGGATCCCCAAATTTGACCCACTGGTCATGATGGGCTCTTTGAGCCTGCATTACTGATTTTCACCAAAACCGCAGAGGGGCCCAGGTGACCTTTGTGACCTTTGGTATCATTTTAGCCTATTTCTGAAGTTCCATTTTGACAGCAGTACCTCATAGTAATGGTTAATATTTACCAGTGTGTTAGGTGAATGTGTATATGTGCTCAGGAAACTATTTGTAATACAGTATATTTGTGTAGCATGAAGTAATGTTGTTAATTACATGACGACGATTAAGCTAACATTAGGTCACATTATTCTCCTGCAATGCTAACTGTGCTTCGTCTGTGGAATAGTAGTACAAAAACTATGTGATTATGTTGTTGCAAGTATGCTATTGCAAGTATGCTATTGCAAGTATGCTATTCTATATTTATGTTGCCTGAAATATTTTCGTTACTGAGTGAGTGTACTGTTCTAAATTGTGAGTTGCAATATATTATCAGTATATTAGAAGTAAGCCGATTTAGAGAATATTTTGTGGAATGCTGTATGTGTTTATCTTACATGCTTATGTTTACTTTATTACTGGTAGCCAAAGTTGTTTAATGAATGCAAGTGCTAGGTGACAGCTTAGACATGTTAAATGTCTGTTTGGATGTACATTGTCTATAGTAATATTTCAGTATAGTCTATTGACGTATGTTATATTTCAGTCCTGTAGATATTCAGCTGTAATTGTACACATTGTGGCATTTGTATTTACAGTAGGTGGTTACCCTGATAATGAATCATAAAACACATGATCTGAGAAAGGTTTGTGTCCATTTATCGTTCACTCAAATACTCCCTTTTTCAGGTATTTTAAACTTTCACACCCTGAGATTAAGAAAAATTACTTCCGGCTGCGGCGACCAGAACGTAGTTTGCGCTGCCTGGGTCCCCAGGGGAACCTCTACTGACAATTTGGGGGCCCCCGGGTGGTTTGGGGCTCAAACTGAGGCAGGTGGAATTTGAACCCAAAAGGCCCCAAATTTGATCTTTTGACCTGCAACACCCAGAGCCCTTTTTTTTTTAAATTATCTTTTTTATTGATTCCACATATCAATATTCCATCAATATTTTACATAATCTGTACAATTTTACAACAGTATAAATCATTCCTATAGTTGTCCACCGCAGAGCAGAGACATAATTGGACATGAATTCTCAAGTAAAGTTACAGTAGAGTAAATAAGCCAAAATCCTCAAGTGTTGACATGAGTGCTGGAAGAGATTTAGTGGGATCTGTTAAGTATATTAATACATCAGCTGCAAATAATGCTATGTTCATTTCCCTTAAAGTTGATACCTTTTATATTTTCATTTTGTTTTATCCATTGACTCAGGGGTTCCAAATAGAGAGCAAATAATAGCGTGCTAATTGAACAGCCCTTGTGACACCTCCGCTCTAATATGAAAGCGTTTGAGAGATTCCCATTAATTCTAATCCTGGCTGTAGGTTTATTATATTATATAAAGATTGTATTGTATTGTACAAACGTTGCATGAAAACCAAATCGCTCCAGCACCATATATAGGAAATCCCACCTGATAGAGTCAAACGCTTTTTCTGCGTCCAATCCTAATATTATCGCCTCTATTCTTTTTTCAATAATGTTTTGCATAACATGTAATGTACGTCGGATATTGTCCTGTGTCTGTCTCTGCTTTATAAAGCCCGTCTGGTCCTGATGAATTATGTCTGGCAAAATTGTTTCTAAACGTCTAGCTAAGATAGTGGTGAATAATCTATAGTCCTGGTTAAGGACACTAACTGGTCTAAAATTAGAACACTCCATTTTGTCCTTTCCTTCCTTCGGGATAACCGAAATGTGGGCTTCGCTCCAGGAGTTCGGGATATCTCCCTCTTTTAGCACCCAGTTAAATGCATTATTTAGCAAGGGGATCATTGGTTCTCCGAGCACTTTATAAAACTCTGAGGTGTATCCATCTGTGCCTGGAGCCTTGTTGGTCTTCAGCTTTGAATCGCTGAGTTTATTTCTTCTGCTGTGATTTCCTTTGTCAGAGCTGAATTCTGGTCCTCTGACACCCTGTGTAAATTTAAGGAATCCAGCCATGTGGCTATCTTATGTTTATTATTTCTTTTTGGTTGGGAATATAGATTCTTATAATATGTTTCAAAACATGTATGTATCTCTTCCGTCTTCTATTTTGGTAGATTTGTAGCTGAGTCCTTAATTTTGTATGTTATTAATTGCCATTTGCTTTTTTAATCTGAACGCCAGCAGTTTTGTAGATTTACTTCCTGCTTCGTAGTATCTCTGTTTCATGTACAACAGCTTTTTTTGAATCTCTTGTCCTGAGATGTAATTTCTCTCTGTTCTAACTCTTTTGATATTTTGGTTTATTCTCTTGTCCACATTTTTTTTATGTTCTTTTTCCAATTTTTTAAGCTCTGATTCTAATTTATTGAGTTTTTCCTGTTTTTGCATTTTCAAGTATGTTGATTTAGCAATTAGTTTTCCTTTAATCACAGCTTTACACGCATCCCACAGCACCGAGGGAGACACCTCACCATTATCATTCTCCCTTACATACAACTGAATTTCTTTAATAAACTCGTCCTTCATTTGTCCTTTTAATACATTTATATTTAGCCTCCAAAGTGTTGATTTTTGTTCTTTTGACATAGCCAGAGTCATATATATAGGACTAAGGTCTGATATGTCTCTCACTCCAATTTCACAATTTTCGATCCTGTAACTGTCCTTACTGAACATGAAAAAATAATCTATCCTGGAGTATATTTAATGTGGTGCTGAGAAAAATTTATAGTATTTTCCCTTAGGATTTAATTCTTTCCAAACATCAATTACTCTTTATGTAAAAATTTCCCTTCGGTGATGAATAAAGTATGTCTATCTATCTATCTACCTACTCCCAATTTTGACATTAAACTTACAAACTTCTTACTAATCCCTGGTTTCTGTGTTCCACTGGCTTAACAATCAAGCTTTGGATGTAGTCTGATATTTAGGTCTCCACCCCAAATCATTATACCCTCCCCCTCTGATACCACTTTATCAAACAGTTGTCTGTAAAATACCCAGTGTTGTGCACTGCCCCACGTGGCGTCAAAATAATGTTATTATTAATGACTTTGCCTTACACGGAGCACCAAAAATGTTGGTATTAATGTTGTTATTATGTACTTTCCCTCGCGCGGGGTACGATTATGTACTTTCATTCACGCAGGGCACCATTAAATGGTGTGCTTTTAGGCATTCAATAAATGTGGCTATCACTGAAATATTAAATATTAATATTAAAAATATTAATATTAAATAATAATTAAACTAATAAAAGATAAATCGGGGCACCACCCTTCAAAGGACGGGAAAAGATAGCCAATTTATTGAATAAGTCTCATGAAATTACTGACTACAAATTTGGAACTCTGATTAATAATTAAATAAATAACTATAACCAAAATTACCACATCAATAGCTAGCAAAGTTGAAGGATATGGAGTTCTTGACAGTGTAGAGGTTGGCAAAATTCACACTTATGCAACATTAACTAAGACATGTTTTGGAGAAAAACATTTATTATGAGAATAATAAAAGTATTAACACAAAAACTAACAAAAGGTGTACTTACTATATACAGGTGTGTATGCGAGTATGCATGTATTTGTGTGTGTGAGTGAGTGACTGAGATTTCAAAATGGCGGCTGGCCACTATGAAGACAAAAGGCCCCCTGGAGTGGTGAGACCATGTGGCTGAGATCACATGTAGGTGTTAAGTTTGTGGAGATGAGTGTGTGAGGTGTTGGTGCCAGGTTAAAGAAAGTAGTCAGATGCATGCAAAGAAGTGATCAGCATAACAGAACTAAAATTAACTTTCAAATAACACATTACCAAATATCACAGCAACAGTCAAACTTATAAACATCACATGAAATAGAAATAGGATTAAACAGTCCTTTGCTTAGCCTAGCGTAATAATAAAGCCCAGTTGTGTTACCCATCCATGAAAAAGAGGGTAAGGTCCTTTTTGGATGTGCTGTTCGAAGTCCAGTGACGTGGTCTTGTTGATTTGTGGATCCTGTTGTGCATCTGCTGGTCAGACCTTGTGTCGTGGCCAGTTGTGCTGTAGTTCTTAGGCAGGCCCACGTGTCGCTGCCTTTGGAAGGTTTTAGCAGTCTGCTCCAGGCAGGCCTGCTAGAAGTTGAGGAGCTTGTGGATGGAGGAAGTCTCCCTGGCTGGGAGAGAAGGGCCAGACCCTACTCCTCCAGGAGAGGTCAGCAGGGGAAGAGGCCGAAGGGGACGAAGAGTGAAGAGGAAAGAGAGCTAGCAGAGGGGAATCTCGGCTTATATTGGCCTGGTGACCTCATGGGTCATGGGGCACACAGTGACCAATAGTGGTTGAGAGTTGTCTCCAGGAGCAGTTTTACCACCTATGTGTGAAGATGAAGCACCCTGGGAGACTGAGTTCTGGAAGCTGTCCTTTGTATCCAGAACAAAGGAGACATGTGGTCAGGCTTTTGACTACACATGTAGGCCCAACTATGGTTCACAGATACCAGGTCCCAACATCCCCCCTTCGGTCGCAGGATCGGACCTGACGTGTGTTCCTGAGGGCAAAGCTCAAACATGTGTAGTCCACAACTGGAAAAGTTATTTTTCAGTTCATTTGGGTTTTAACATCTGGGCATTTGTCTATACTAACTGTATCGGCTAAGCAAGAGTCAAGTTTGACAAATAATTCAGATCACAATGACAGTACAATATGAATAACCTGTATTCTTCACTAGGTTAGTGAGAAAAGGAAAGTTAGACATGTTAATTGTTAGAGTAAGATGCAGAAAGAGTGGCACCTACAATGATAAGGCCATTTCTGGACTATCCAAGAGTCTTCTGTTCACTGGATGCTAGTCAATGTGGACTCAGTCTGATCTGGGAGACTTTAACATTTTAACAGGGCAGGTTTCGCCCGGAAGGGTGTCATAAATCTTTCAACCTTCTCAGAATCCAAATGGCAGTATCATTGTTTTGTGTGATAATGTTCTCATGTCCTAACATGTGTCGTGAAAGGACATATATGGATTTTATTATCAGTGAATGGAGAGTAGTTTGTCCAAATGTATTTACAAAGTTGACAGTGGTGTCTAAGTTTAATCAGAATTTAGGTTTTTGGAGTTTGCTGCTGTTGCTAACAAAACTGTTTACCTATAAACTGCAAGAAATGTCATACCTACTGTCAGTACAAAGATTAGAGACTGTGTTGGTTACGGCCATGAGGAGCGAGCTCTGGAATGCCTGTGTCGTGGCTCAGGGCTGTAACTGTCTGCTGGGTTATAACTATGATTTGAACTGTATTCAGAGATGCTGTGGTCATCATCTGAGCAGTCTAGTGGCTGGTAATGTGTCTGGGCCAGAATGTCAGTGTATGACTTCCTACAGCTTCTGCTGTGGGAATGCCTATCTCCGGGAAGTTGGTGGACATGGCGGTTACGCTCTGTGTCCCTACGCTGCCTTTTGTCACCCCCCTTTGGTTTGTTGTGAGGGTGAAGTTTTGAGGCGGCGGATGTATTTGACACCTTGGTGTTTGAGTTGACAGGCTCAGGTGCACCTACTGTAGCCTTGGAAGTGACAACAGTTTCCCAAGCTACCTGTGTCATCTTCCTGATCTGCTGCATTGAAGGTTTACCTTGCTGTGTCATCAGTACCACATGTGTGCGTATACATGGATGTAGGTTACGCAAGAACAAGGACTTGAAGGTGGGGTGTTCTTCTAGGCCTGGTGTGTTCTTTCCCTGAAAATAAACATTTCTTAAACGTCTGAAATAATCTCTGGGATTTTCGCGACGGGAATGTTTAATTTGGGATGCTGTAACAATGGATGTTATCTCGTCAACAGTAGAGGAGAATTCCTCGACTAGTGCTTGACGGAGCTCTGTAAAGTTATTTATGACACTGGCAGGAAGTGTCTGAATAAACTTGTGAACAGCTGTAGAGCTGGTTTTCCACACAAGTTTGACCTTCTCTCTCTCTGATGCATTTGGCATGTCAATTAGATTGAGATCTAGTTCCCTAAAGTAATTGTCAACATTGTTATCACCATTTCCTGGGTCAAATGTCCAATATCTTTAGCTAGAAACTCAAGCAAATCAAAACGCGGACATTGTGAGGTCCGGGCACGTGCATCACCTGCTACAGGTCTCTCTGGTTGAGGGGGAGGAGCTAAACTATCCTGGAATGTTGTACTCCCCGCTTCGGAGAGTTGTGCACAGAAAAATCTGTCATGCATCAGTGGCTGAGAAGAATATGAGGCAGAATATCTTCTGGAGGATAAACTGCATGTGTCATCAATGTGAGTGTCAGAGAGGTGGGAAGTTAGAGAGCTGTAACCTCTGTCTGTCAGTGGAGGTTCAGGAGGTGACTTAATTCCCAAAGATTTAGGGTCGGATTGGATTCTGTCCCATCCTCGGACTGAAGAGGGAGTTAACTTTGCACTATTGAAGGAGTGTGAATTGGAATAACCAGAATCACTTTGACTGAACAACTGACATGAGGCCAGGCCTTCTAATCTAAGTTTTAGGAACTCCTCCTTGTGTGAATAGAGATCTGACTCTGCTGATTGCAGATCTTCTAAATAGTGCAGGGCTTTCTTATTAGCAGATTGAACCTCCTGGAGGAGAAGAGCATTTTGAGCTCTCAGGGCTTTTGCCTCCTGTTCTAGGGCTGCTTTGCTTTGATAGGCAAGGTTGGTTTGCCTGTGGAAATTTAAAAGCAAACATCTCAACAATGGACCCTTGGATGCTGTCTGTGCATCACACCTGTCGTCAAGTAGTGAGTCTATCTCTTTCCTACACTCACTGAAGTTCAACTTAGTGATGAATTCAGGGTAGCCAGGGTTCAGGCTTTGTGCAAGGGAAGAAACAAACTGTTCTACACAGGGGTTCTCCATTGTTGGGTCTGAAATACAAGGATTAGATTTACAAGGTATATAAATCAACAAATCAGTGTGGTTGGCTACGGTGTTGCTCTGGCAGACACCTTGTAGTGTAGTTTTGGTCGTACACTAGCCTAACCAAAATTATGGTGGGTAAATCAGTTCACCAAAATGGTTTAATCACACTAAAGGATATGCAGGGCAGTGAGAGTTAGGGGTTCTATAAATTCACAGGGCTGGAAGCACGCTGTGGCTCTTTCTCAGGCTCTCTTATCCAACTTAGGCTGAAATGCTTGGCAGTAACAGTCAGGTATAAGCTCTGTTACATAGGGCCGGGGCCACGCTATGTCTTAATTACAGCACTTAACAGTTACAGGAAATTTGACAGCTTGACCAGTTAACATTGAATATGAGATATTCAAATGTTAAAAGACATTCTTAAAATTTGACAAGGAATATTCAATTGGAGTTATTAGCACCAATAGCAAGCTTTAAGTGTAACACTATGAGGACTTAGAATGGTTGTTATTAATAATTTATTATTAATAAAGGGTTCAATCACAAATACAATTTCACCACAATACACTTGTTTGTAAGTACGGTTGAATGTCTACTCCGGTGGCAGACTAGTGGAATTCAATTCAAACTTTGGCTTGACTGAAAATTCAGGATTCCACTTATTTCAGTTTTTTTTTTCTTTTTCAATATTGCATAATTATGAATTATTAATGTTGGTATTAATGACTTTCCCTCACACGGGGGCACCATTAATGTTGTGCACTTGCTGGTCAGACCTTGTGTCGTGGCCAGTTGTGCTGAAGTTCTTAGGAAGGCTCTCGCGTCGCTGCCTTTGGAAGGTTTTTTTAGCAGTCTGCTCCAGGCAGGTCTGCTGGAAGTTGAGGAGCTTGTGGAGGGAGGAAGTCTCCCTGGCTGGGAGAGCAGGGCCAGACCCTACTCCTCCAGGAGAGGTCAGCAGGGGAAGAGAAGAGAGAAGAAGCGAAGAGAGAAGAGAGCGAGGAGAGGGGAAACTCGGCTAATATTGGCCTGGTGACCTCGTGGGTCATGGGGCACACAGTGACCAATAGTGGTTGAGAGTTGTCTCCAGGAGCAGTTTTACCACCTATGTGTGAAGATGAAGCACCCTGGGAGACTGAGTTCTGGAAGCTCTACTTTGTCTCCAGAGCAAAGGAGACATGCGGTCAGGCTTTTGACTACACATGTAGGCCCAACTATGGTTCACAGATACCAGGTCCCAACACTGATAATATATTGCAACTCACAATTAAGAACACTATACTCACTCAGTAACGCAAATATAGAATAGCCAATAGTTTCTCCACAGCCACGGTGTACTACTATTCCACAGACGACGCACAGTTAGCATTGCAGGAGATTAATGTGCCTAATGTTAGCTTAATCGTCGTCATGTAATTATCAACATTACTTCACGCTACAAGAACATACCGTATTACAAATAGTTTCCTGAGCACATATACACATTCACCTAACACACTGGTAAATATTAACCATTACTATGAGGTGCTGCTATCAAAATGGAACTTCAGAAATGGGCTTAATTGATACCAAAAGTCACAAAGGTCACCTGGGCCCCTCTGCAGTTTTGGTGAAAATCAGTTATGCAGGCTCAAAGAGCCCATCGTGACCAGTGGGTCAAATTTGGGGCTCCTAGGCCCTTGGGAAGGCCCTGAAAGGGATTGTAATTTTTCCAAAAAGCTCCAGAACCAAGAGTCTGCAAACCCTGTTTAGGCCCCTGACCAGCTAGAGGGCTGAAATCCAAGTGACAACTCAAGTAACGTTGATATGAAATTCCCTACTGACAGTCCTAACATATCACATTGACAGTGATGTTACTCTGACCTTTAACTTCGAATGGAATAAAACCCTTCATCTTTGAATTGAATTTAATATTTTTACCAAGTTTGACGACATTCCCATGAGCTGATCTTTAGATATCAATTTAAGGAAAAATATTTACATACTTTGTGAGAACACTGTGACATTTGGCTACCAAAATGAAACCCAAATTCATGTGAATGTTTGTGGCAAATGTGAAAGAATTCCCTGAAGGCATTTCGGATATATCACATATACAAGGCAAGAAGTGTGCTTTGTGAGGTCCTAGTGACCTTGCCATTTGATCTTTGACAACTGAATTCTATTCAAGTCATCATTGAGTCCAAATGAATGTTTGTGCCACATGTAATTATATTTCCTTTGGACAATCTTGATAAATTATATTCAAAACAATGCAAAGCCATGTGAGCTTGACTTTTTGACCTTTGACTAACATAACGTAGTTGTTCATGAGATATCGCATTCACATGAATGGGACTGACAGATGGATGGACAACTTGAAAACATAATGCCTCTGGCCATACTGAATGTGCAAATGGTAAATTCAATTCAATTCAATTCAATTTTATTTATATAGCGCCAAGTCATAATTTACATTATCTCAAGGCACTTTACATTTAAAGGTCAAGACCTTAAAACAATATTAACATAGAGAAACCCAACAGTTCCCACAATGAGCAAGCACAGGCGACTGTGGAGAGGAAAAACTCCCTCATTAACAGGGAGAAACCTCTGGCAGAACCAGGCTCAATGTGGGCGGTCATCTGCCTCGACCGGTTGGGGTGAGGAAAGAAAAGTAAGGGGGGAGGAAAGGAGAGATGGTTGGAAAGCGGGGGAGAGAAGAGAGAGATGAGGTGGAGAGAGAGAGACCAGTAACAATTTGGCACCATCAAAATCAAGACTAACCATAACAATAACAATGTATAGATCTACAACATGACTAGATATATTAATGAATTGCTGAGTTATTGTAATAAATGAAGACAATGGTGATGGTGGTCGTTGTTGTCCTGTAGTCCCGGTGCCGGAGTTATCTGAAACGAGATAGAGAGAAGAGCCAGAGGGACTATGGGAGGACAAAGTGACACTTTGACATGATGACATGTTAAAACTAATAAATAAATAAATAAACAGGTGTGGGGGGCAGAGAGACAGAGGGAAGTGAAGAAGTGCTCAGTGCATGATGGGAGTTCCCCCAGCAGTCTAAACCTATAGCAGCACAACTAAAGGATGGTTCAGGACTCACCTGATCCAGCCCTAACTATAGGCTTTGTCAAAGAGGAAGGTTTTTAGTTTTACTTTAAATGCTGAGACAGTGTCTGCCTCCCGAACCCAGAGTGGGAGCTGGTTCCACAGGAGAGGAGCCTGATATCTAAATGTTCTACCTCCTGCTCTACTCTTACAGACTCTTGGAACCACTAGAGAGCCTGTGTTTTGGGAACGAAGTGATCTACTTGGATAATAAGGTGTTATCAGCTCTTTGATATATGAGGGGGCGTGATTGTTGAGGGCTTTAAAAGCGAGGAGCAGGATCTTGAATTCTATTCTAAATTTTACCGGGAGCCAATGTAAGGAAGCTAAGACAGGAGTGATATGATCTCTCCTTCTAGTTCCTGTCAGCACTCGTGCTGCAGCATTTTGGACCAACTGGAGACTTTTAACAGTCTTCATGGAGCATCCTGCTAATAGAGAGTTGCAGTAATCTAATCTAGAGGTTACAAACGCGTGGACTAGTTTTTCAGCATCCTGCTTAGACAGGATGTTTCTAATTTTGTTAATATTGCGCAGATGGAAGAAAGCCGTCCTAGACACTAGTTTAATATGGGGGTCAAATAACATGTCTTGGTCGAACAACACTCCAAGGTTCCTCACAGTGGAGCTGGAAGCCAGACTGACACCATCCAAAGTGACTATCTGGTCAGACAGTGTTTGTCTGAGATGTTTAGGGCCAATTACAACAACCTTAGTTTTGTCTGAGTTTAAAAGTAGAAAATTTTGGGTCATCAACGCCTTGATATCTTTGAGACATTCCTGAAGTTGAACTAGGCGATTAGATTCATCATGCTTCATGGAAATATACAATTGGGTGTCGTCTGCATAGCAGTGGAATTGTATGTGGTGCTGTCTGATAATGTTGCCTAAGGAGAGCATATATAAGGTGAACAGTATTGGTCCAAGGACAGAACCTTGTGGAACTCCATGATTAACTTGCATGTGCATGGAGGAGTCATTGTTAACATTAACAAATTGGAATCTATCTGATAAATATGATTTAAACCAGTGTAGTGCTGTTCCTTTAATTCCTATATGTTGTTCTAATCTCTGTAGCAGAATCTTATGATCTATTGTGTTGAAGGCTGCATTAAGGTCCAACAAGACGAGGACAGAGACAAGTCCATCATCTGATGCCATAAGAAGGTCATTAGTGACTTTCAATAGTGCTGTTTCTGTGCTGTGATAGGTTCTAAATCCTGACTGAAATTTTTCCAATAAAACGTTACTATCTAAGTAACCACACAGCTGGTTAGCAACGGCTTTTTCTAGGATTTTGGAAATGAAGGGCAGGTTGGATATGGGTCTATAGTTAGCTAAAACCTCTGGATCAAGCGTAGGCTTTTTAAGCAGAGGTTTAATAACGGCTACCTTAAAAGCCTGTGGTACGTAGCCGGTTAGCAAAGACATATTAATCTGATTTAAAATGGAACTGTCAATTAGGGGGAGGACTTCTTTAAAAAGTCTAGTTGGAACAGAGTCCAGCTGACAAGTAGTTGGTTTAGATGATGAAACTAACGAGGTCAGTTCAGGAAGATCAATAGAGTAAAATTTGTTTAGACATAAATCTGGTGCTACGGTTTCAGGACCAGACAATGTATCCGTGTTATTCACTGGGAGGTGGTGGTGGATTTTATCCCTGATGGTTGTAATTTTATTAGCGAAGAAGCTCATGAAGTCATTGCTTCTCAGATCTAGAGGAATAGATGGGTCAGTAGAGGTGTGACTTTCTGTCAGCCTGGCTACAGTGCTGAAGAGGAACCTGGGGTTGTTCCTATTTTCTTCTATTAGTAATGAATAATAAGAGGTTTGGGCATTTCTAAGTGCTTTTTTGTAATTTATAAGGCTATTCTTCCAGGCTAGGTGGAAGTCTTGGCAATTGGTGGAACGCCACTTCCTTTCTAGCTTCCGCGATGTCTGTTTTAGAACGCGCGTTTGGGAATTATACCACGGAGCTAATCTCCTCTGATTTACTTTCTTCTTTTTTAATGGGGCGACAGCTTCAAGTGCTGTTTTTAGTGAGGCTGCAGTACTATTTACAAAGTTATCAACTAGTGTGGGAGTAAGGTTTTGATAATCTTCTTGTATTGTACTGACACATGGCTGAGAGGGAAGTGAGGAGGGGAGCAGTTGTTTAAATTTGTAAACAGTTTTGTCAGATAAACATCGACTGTAATAGACTTTCCGTCCAGAATTGACGTAATTAACAATTCAGAATTCAAATGTAAGTAAAAAATGGTCAGACAGAAGCGGGTTCTGTTGGAATATTGTTATATTTTCTATGTCAATGCCATATGTCAGGACAAGATCAAGAGTGTGATTCAGGCAGTGGGTCGGTTGATTCACATGTTGAGTGAAACCAATCGAGTCTATTATTGATTTAAATGCTGAACTAAGGCTGTCATTGGCAACATCTACATGAATATTGAAATCACCGGCTATAATGATTTGATCTGTTTTAAGAACTAGTTCTGATAAAAATTCAGAGAATTCAGATAAAGAAATAAATATAGCAATACATGATAAATAATTTCTTCCATGTTCTTTTATTTTACATGGATGGTTTCTTGACAAAACAAGCCAACTCTATAAATGTGAACTGAGTGTCAGAAATTAACACGACATTCATAGCATCTGCAAACAATTTTTCCCCACAAATTTCTGTAACTTTCTGAGAATCTACATCACAGTATATTGTAGAATATCATGTGTTTCAATACTCACCTTATTGATGGAACCTCAGTGATGTCTACTGTCCCTGGCTCAGACACTCTCTCAAGCATCTACGGTACATGTCAAGACAGGTAATGGTAGCATTAAAATAACATTAGATAACTACAATTCAGTTGAACTATTATAGTTTCAGATATTAACCATTTAATTCCGAGTTCAGTCAGGAACCCTTTGTTATGATTTACCCATTTGTTGCCAATGGGGACACAGTTATGATTGGCGCTGAAGGCTCCATTCTTTGGATGTTCCCTGGTTAGCTGAGCAGCGTGCTAAGTTAAGACAGGGAACATATGCAGAACCCCCCAGTGGGCGTAGCAGGCAAGGTACTTTGGTTAAGATAATTTACCACAACCGTGTTTGTACTCTCTGCTGCGGCGGCAATTTCTGTGAAACAAGCACAAAGTCAAACACTTCTTTCTATAAGTTTAATTCAGCATCTGCAGATGGACTCATTAGTACACATCACCTGATTGACATGCACAAATGAGCAAAAAACATAGGAGAATCTGTGTTCTTATAACTCACAGCCCCCTCCCACTAAGCATGCAAACGTATATATTACCCTTCTTTAGTTTCACTCAGTGGAGGAGACATCCTGTCCTTTTGTTTACATGTTCTGTGGATGACCCCCCCTGTGAGAACCCAGTTGTTTGATCCCAATCAGAGATACTAAAAGATACCATAAAGTTGTGGTTTCTCAAGGCCATAAAACTCAAGTCTCTTAAGCCACCATACATACAAAAATGTAACATTTCCATTACAGTGCTAAAAGTGTTAGAGCTGAGCAGGGATCAGTGAGGATGAGGTCGTATTTAAAGAGACCAATTTGGTGAGAGAATGGGCTGTGATTGGTGGGTGACTGACGAGTACCCATAAACCTATCGGTAGCTGAGCACATGACTCTGTGTCCTGCATGAACTAACACAATGCTTCATTAGTCACAATTCAAGTTCAGGATTTCTACGATGACATTCTCACTTTAAACTTAATTTAAAGTATCTTGAATTGAGGCAAATTAAAGCTGACCTTGAATTATGATCAGTCACAATCAAATTGTCATATATCAAAAATCATAAACTGGATTTATTTTCATAATTAATTATGGATAAAATTACAAGGTATGTTGCAGAAATCTGAAATGGATATATATATCATTGAGCATTGTACAGGTTACATTGTACAAGTACATGTTCTACTGAATAAGGGATCAGCCACTTGCTATCTGTAATACAAACAGCCATCATCAGGAACATCAGAGAGATCATAGTTAATAATCATCCCAAGGTACTTGTAGTTCTCTACAAAGTCTACCACATGTCCCTTGATGATAGTATTCTAAGAGTTTGAGGACTGATGCCTAAAACTCATGTCCTTGGTTTTTGTCACATTTAGTAGTAAAAATGCACAGTCACACCAATACAGATTCACAATCCACAATGGGACCATGGTTGTTCTCATCTGCATGGAGGAGACTGACTGTCACAGAGTCATCAGCAAATTTGAAAAGTAATCTGTTGTCATGCCAGCTGCGGCAGTCATCAGTATACACATTATAGAGGGGAGGTGAAAGGACACAGGAGGAGACCCTGTGGATGATGACAATGTGTCTTACATGCATTACTTTCTGTGTCAGTTGTCAGTTGCAGCTCGAGGCATGTATCCAAAATTATCTTTTCCAGGCACTATACTGATACTGTAGTCACTACAAGTTACACACGTTCCATTTTGCCTGGGGGACATTTAAAACAAACCAGTCTACAACACAATAAAAATCACATGAAAATCAACCCCCCTCCTCATCTTTTCATATTTTTTTACTCCTCAATTTTTTAATGTGGATTTAGAATTTGATACTGAGCATAGCCGTGAATTGCCCCCCCAAATAGAAATGGTACAAGTTGTCAAATAAATGTTATCTACATAAATCCCCACAGATTTCCAAAACATTCTCAGAACACAGTTTACATCACAGTATATTATAAGGTATCACATTTTTAATTATTCACCTTATTGATGGAACCTCAACCATATTTACTGTCCCTGGCTCAGACTCTCTCTCAAGCATCTACAGTAGGTGTTTTCATTCCCAAAACACAGGCTCTCTTGTGGTTCCAAGAGTCTGTAAGAGTAGAACAGGAGGTAGAGCATTCAGCTACCAGGCAGACAACTTCTGTGCATTTACGGTTAAACTTAAAACATTCCTTTTTGATAAAGCCTTGCTGGATCAGGTGAGTCCTGAACCATCCCTTAAGCTACTATAGGTCTAGACTGCAGGGAAAACTCCCATCATCCACAGAGCACTTCTCCACTTCTCTCTGTCTCTGTCGTCCCCCCCCCCCCCCCCCCCCCACTCATTCATTTTTTTTAATAAATGTCAAAAACTATGTTATTGACGTGTCTCTTTTCTCCCATAGTCCCTCTCTCTCTTTCTCTCTCTCATTGCAGATACCTCTGACTCCAGAACTGAAGGAGAACAACTATTATTATTATTATTATTATTATTAACAACAATACTTAATTAATTATTATATTAATTGGTGCTGCCATCATTGATAATCAATAACTTCTTTACACTGTGTTTCTTTACATTTTAACTAGTAAGAGCTGACTAGTAAGTAACTAGAACTAGTAAGAGCTGAACACTTGAGCACCTGATGGTGCTCAAGTGTTCCGGTCTCTCTCGCCTCCCCCTCCCCACTATTTCTCTTCTCTCCCCATTTTTCTCTGCTCACCCCAACCAGTAGAGGCAGATGACCGTCCATATTGAACCTGGTTCTGCTAGAGGTTTCTCCCTGTAAGTGAGGGAGTTTTTACTCTTCACAGTCACCAAAGTGCTTGCTCATTGTGGGAACTGTTATGTTTCTTTATATTAAACAAGATTTGAAGGTCTTGACCTTCTATGTATAGTTCCTTGAGATAATGTATATTATGATTTAGCGCTATACAAATAAACAGTCTTGGACATGGAATATCGTGAATCGTCTTCATAAAAGTGACACTAAAAACTCAAAGTACTCTTCAAATAAAGTTTCTCCAAACATGTTTGTTATTTTACGTAGTTATTAACACGATATTCCATGTCCAAGAGTCCATTTCCCCGGATAAGATGTTTTTTTTTCCATTATTTGCCACTATAAACACACTCTGACCTCCTCGAGCTTTTATTTTGGTACTTCCTGTTACCGGCATTTGAATTTGCATATTAGTTAAATAATTAGTTTCACCCGAAACATTTAGATTTAATATTTAGATTTAGATTCAGATTTAACATTTAGATTTAGAATTAACATTTAGATTTAGAATTAACATTTAGATTTAACATTTAGACTTAGATTAAGATTTAACATTTAGATTTAGATTTAACATTTAGATTTAAAATTTAGATTTAGTTTCAGATTTAACATTTAGATTTAGATTTAACATTTAGATTTAAAATTTAGATTTAGTTTCAGATTTAACATTTAGATTTAGATTTAACATTTAGATTTAGATTTAACATTTAGGTTTAGATTTAACATTTAGTTTTAGATTCAGATTTAACTTTTAGATTTAACATTTAGATTGCATAGTTAGATTTAGATTTAGATTTAAATTTAACATTTAGATTTATATTTAGCATTTATATTTAACATTTAAGTGTAACATTTAACATTTGGATTTAAATATTCAAAATATCTCTAAGTTAACAAATATTGTTGTAAATGTGCAAAAAAGTGACTCTCAAAATTTTTTTAAACATGGTTTGAAGCTAAATGTGACAAAATGTTGCTGTTATTTTCAGCGTGAGCTGCTTTACAAACTGCACCCCATAAAAGAACAGTTGAAGTAGCATACAAAATAGCCGTGGTATTAATGATAAACTAATCGCATGAGGGATCGTCTCAGTTGTTAATTTGGAAAAAGGGAAACTGTAATAAAGTTATTGCATTACCTGAAAGGGACTTGTCTGCCCCTGCTGCCTTCACCGTCTCTCATCCTTCCCACTCGCTCTCTCTTGCTCGCTCTCTCCCACTCCATACAGCGTGTATATGTGTGGCGTACACATATACACTGCCCCTTCTCTTAAAGGAGCCACACTACTCTTACAACACTCTTCTGCAGCAGACATTTGATAATTTCATCATATCAACCTGTTACGCTATAATGTGAGCCGTATAATGTTATTAAAAATTAAAAACAAGAAAGATCTTACCTTTGCACCTTTCCTGCCACACAGGGAAAGACGACGCCTCCACGACACACACAAATGAAACTTATCTCTCTCTCACGTGTCTGTGTGTGTGTGTGTGTGTGTGTGTGTGCGTCGGGTCAGATCAAGGTGGTCAGCGGGACCTTTCATGTGACACCTGCATTTAGAGACGCGGTCTTTCCCTGCGTGGAGTTGGAGAGAGCGAGCGACCTCCGGTGACCACGGACAACGATATTCCGGCTGAAATCTTGATACGGACACACAGGGGATGCAGAGGACGCAAAAAACTACAGAGGAAAAGGGAGGCTGTGAAACAACAAAGACTTATCAAGAAGAGCTATAAGCCGAGTCTTCCCTCCGTTGTCATGGGAAACGTGAGATCGCTGGGGAATAAGATGGACGAGCTGACTGCACTGGTCCAAAGTCAGAAGGAGTATCGTGAGTGTAGTTTAATGTGCTTTACGGAGACATGGCTGCACCAGGATGTTCCCGACGACAACACCACCATCAAGGGCTTCCATACAGTGCGCATGGACAGAGACAGCGTTCAGAGCGGTAAGCGCAAAGGAGGGGGTCTTTGCAGGCGACTGAAAGACCGCGTCTCTAAATGCAGGTGTCACATGAAAGGTCCCACTGATCACCTTGATCTGACCCGACACACACAGACACTTGAGAGAGAGAGAGAGATAAGTTTCATTTCTGATGAAAGTGTGTGTCATGGAGGCGTGGTCTTCCCCTGTGTAGGAGAGGTGTATAGGCTGGTAAGATCTTTGTTGTTTTTTAAATCTTTAATAACGTTATATGGATCACATTATAGTGTAACGAGTTGATATGAAGCGGAGCTCCGGTGAGTTGTTTTCCAATTGCTGGTGAAAGTGAAGGGGGTTAACCCCCCAGTAAGCAACATCACCTTCGGCCCTGGATGGAACACACCTCTGGCTACGACCGGTGAGCTCAAGGAGGCCTCAAGGAGGCCTCATCACTACTGACACGTAAATCAAAGACAGTACTTTACTCACCACAGACACTGCAGCACAGACGTCTTCCACTTCTCCGTCAGGACATCAGCCGAACAACAAACGATGATATTCATCCGACATGTGAGTGAAAACTCCTCCACAGACTCCGCTCGTGCTCGGTGACGGGGATTGGCCTGTTAGCTCAGGTGAAGCCGAGCAGACCACAGGCTAACAGCCAGAGTGACGAGCTAACGGTGACGTCACATGTCAATCAAGTGATAATCATTCACAATTTCAAACCTCTATATTATCTAAACGAGCGAGTTAGAAAAAAAATCACCCCTCCCCAGAGTTGTCATGAAGGAAGAACTTACTGTTTGAGAATAAAACCGTTTTTTGAACCAGGCTGTAAACAGGTTTAATTCTGCTCTAAAGTCTGGCGTTGGAGCCAGTCTCAAGTGGCCACCCAGTGAACTGCAGTTATTTGCACTTCCGTATTGGCCTCAGAGCTCAGCCCGTGATGTTGCAGCTTGGTCTGAACCCAGTTATCTTGCATGGCTTAAGCCTGGCCCCCAGCTTTACTGTGGGGAACCTTGGAGTTACATGAAAACAAGCCTCTGGGACAGCCTTCTTCCACCTACAAAATATGAAAATGAGAAACATCTCGTCTCAAAGAATGCTGAAAAAGTATTCCATGCATTTGTTACCTGTCGACCACTTGGGGAATTCTGTGAAAGAATAAAAATGTTGTGGCTTGTTCAGATGTGTTTTACTCACTGCAGAGTGGGGAGAGACATCACACAAGGCAGTACAATTCTTTCTAATGGTCAACATTCAGAGTTTAGGTTTTGAATCATCACTTAAATGGATAGTTCAACGCAAAAAGAAAATTCACTCATTATCTACTCATCTCTTTGCCGATGGAGGGGTCTCTGTGAAAATAAATGTGAATACAACTCCAGGAAGTCCTGGACAGGCTAATTTATTATACAATTATGTTCCAATCATTCACTAAGTCATGTGATAAACACCTTCAGCACCCCTGCTGATGTGGCATATCTGTATGCATTGGGGGTTCAAGTAAATTGAATTCACACTGTGATGTGAGAGCTTGTAAATGGTTTGTATTTATATAGCACCTTTCTAGTCTTGATGATCACTCAAAGCACTTTACAATACAGTTTGCAATTCACCCATTCACACACATATTCATACAGTTTTTATTTCAATGAAGGGCAATTTGGGGTTCAGCATCTTGCCTAGGTATACTTGCTTGTGTGTCTTGTGTTGCAAGATCCTGCTTTGGCTGGAGCTGGGGGCCATCAGTGAAGTAGAGGTAGCTGGCCACTGCCTCATATAATAATAGCCATGCTTATCCTGCCATTCAGATGAGTTTTGATTTCTGTAGCATTAATTTGATATTGTTTTGGTCTGGAATTCAGTTCCTGTCAGCCGTTTCAGTTGAATTTCTTTTTTGTTTTAGTTCTTTGAAAAATCTGATCCATCATGTGTCTTCCCTTATTTAATGCCAGATGACTCTGATGCGCCAAACCAAGTTATAAATTGCCTGTGAAAATAAAACTGAAAATCTTGTAATTGGTACTGATGTTCAAGGACAAAAGATTATCAGCAAAGTTAGAGCAGCAAAACAAATCAAAAATAAAGAACCTGGGTGTTGCTCAGGACTAGATTTTAATCCACACATAACAATGTCACAAAGATTGCCTTTTATCATTTAAGAAACATTGCAAGAGTAAGACTGTACCTCACTTTGGAAACTGCCAAAAAGTTGATTCATGCTTTTATACTTTCTTGCCTGGACTACTGTAATGCACTTTATTCAGGATTACCGAAAAAATCCATCGATCGCCTACAGCTTTTGCAAAATTCAGCAGCCATGGTTTTAATGAGAAATAGTAAAAGATTCCATATTACTCTTATTTTAGTGTCTTTACACTGGCTTCTAGCATCACTGAGGATTGATTTTAAAAATATTTTACTTGTTTTTAATTCTCTTAATGGTACAGCACCGTCATACATCTCTGACTGTTTATCGGAATATGTTACAAATCATTCCCTCAGGTCGTCTACAGCGGGCTTGCTCAATGTCCCAAAAACAAACTATAAAAGGTTTGGGGAAGCAGCTTTCTCTTGCTATGCTTTCCTATGCTATGCTATCCAAAGGTTTGGAACAAACTCCCACCACACATCAGACAAGCTTCTTCTGTTGATAGTTTTAAGAAACAACTCAAGACCTGTTGCTATGATAATACATTTTAGCTGCATTTTATGTATAAATACATTTATTATTATTATTGTTATGGTCTCAGCCAGCCAGGCCATAACAACATGTAATCAGGAAAGCTGTCTCAAAAGCCATCCTCCTGGGAAAGTAGATACAGTAAACACAAAGATCGATGTCATGAAGAAAAGCAGGAACTTGAAAGGTGCATAAAAATATCAAATGAAATAGAGAAAACAACAATTTTCTTCTACAACTCCCAACATGCACTGAACTGTGCCTGTGGCCCCATATTTTTATCATATTACTTCATGTAACTAAAGTCCATTGTTTGTGCTTCCATCTCTCTATCTCTCTCCCTCTCTCTCCAAATTTCACTACTAATACTACCACCATATTATGATTATGCTGATGATGATAAACTGTTATTATTAATAATATAATTGCATCTCAATGTATCACTATTCATTATATTTATATTTTTATGACAACAACAGTCTCTCTCTGTCTCTCTCTCTCTCTTCTCTCCCCTCTTATCCACTCATCTCTCCTCTCCTCCATTATTCTCCTCTAGTCAAGGCAGATGGGCGCCCACACTGATTCCAGAAACTTGTTGTAGTCACTCACTCATAGTAAACTCACTTGAATACTATAATAATAATAATAATAATGATACTACTACTACTAATACACTTTATTCATATAGCACTTTAAAAAACGGAAGTGCTTTGACTGAAAAGCAAGCAAAGTAAATAAAAACTTGAACAAATAAAAGCAGTAATATGACAATCAAATATTAATTTGGTCCAATTTTGAGTGAAAATGCCAGAGCAGATGTTTTGGTTGCAAACCTAACAATGCTCAACTTGGCTCTACTATTGCTCTACTACTTACTTGTATGCAAGTAGAGCTATAATTCATCCTGCACATTGAGGCCTCCATCATGAAATACAATGCACAACAAAAGACATAAAACAGTTTATATTTTGTTACATGTGTAAAACATGACATACAGTACAAAATACTATGAATATACACATTTCACTTAATAGTAACATGCCATCACCCAAAGATATCAGTAATCATATCTTCAGTTTTAGAGCATTCCATTACTTCTGACTATACGTGTTGGCAGCTCTGTGCGGTAAACACATTTCCGTTAGTCTGCATGAAGGTGACTGTCATCTTATGCTTAGTGACCTGGAAGTAAGCCACACCTCCTATGGTGTGATTGACAGGACTGGAGTAGAGCTGCCAGGACTGAGGAACACTGTCCTGGTGAGTGGTGTCAGGATCGCTGACCACCCCACTCCCACTGACTACATATGAGCTCCCATCATCCTCTCTGATGAACTGTTAAAAATACAGAGACAGACAGCATTAAAGGCATCAATGTTGTGCTCAATTAGACCAAAATACAGCGACAAAATTCATTAAAGGTTCAGTGTGTATGATTTAGGTGAAAGGGAGCAGAAACTGAATACAAAGTAATCCTAGTGATGTTTTCACTAGTGTGTTTTATCTAAATTGTACGATTGTCTTTTTCTTAGAATGAGCCATTTATATTCAAATACTTTATATTTACATGGGGAGCAGGTCCTCTCTACAGAGTCCGCCATGTTTTTACAGTAGTAAAAACTGGACAAACTAAATGCCTCTTGAGTTTTTATGACAAGTGAAGGCTGCCACAGGTTCTCTTTCATGTTTGGAAGAGGAGGGTAAGATGAGGGGTATTCAGCTGCAACATGATGCTGCGCAGTATAAGTAGGAAGTATAATTCAGGAAGACTGTCTCATAAACCGTTCCTGGCAGAGGCCGTCCACACAGAGCCCAGTTCTGCCGGAGGTTTCTTACACCTGGGAGTTTTTCCTCCCCGCTGTTGCTCATGCTTGCTCGGTGTGGAACAAGTTGGATTTTGTGTTTCTTCTTGGACTTGGACTTTTGTGCAGCATACTTAGACAACTGCTTGTTGTGATACCGTGCTATATAAATTTGAAATTTGAAATATTCAATTACTCACAAATCTATCTCTCTATATATATTTCTTCTTATTAATCAGCTGATTGTGGGCATTTTGAATGGCCATTCAGATATTGCCACAATCTCATCCAGCCAGTCGTGCGGTTGTGATCAAATTTGAAATCCTTTCTCCTCTCCCCGGCAGTCAGCTATCATTAGTGATCCGCTGTAACTCCCCTTCAACCCAATCTCTTCCGGTTTAATCCGAAGCCATGGTCCAGTCCAGCAGAGTCATTCATAATTATTTCTCCATCAACCCCTCTGATGCCGATGACATCACATAGGGGTCAAAATGCCAAAAGACTTAATTGCATAGAAATAAAAAAAATTATTCAACTGTCAAGTTAAAGTCTCTCCTGATTGAACTGTTCTCATATCCACCACTTGTTTCCAATCTTATTTCATTGTAGGGCTTTATGCAGCACATTGATTCCCTCTTACACTGACACACACATATTGACAATCAACACATCTGTATGCTTAGACTGCAACACTCACATTGCACAGTAGATTCCTCTTGCTCCAACGTGTTTTACAGACACACAGATAACTTCATAATGTTGAGGTAATTATAAAATTAAATATAAAACCATATCATACAAGTGGTAGATGAAGTTACCAGATATTCCATCACAGTGTATCATTCTATGTTATTGTTTCCATCTTTTCAATCCCCCCTCCCTTTCTGCTTCTGTTGTGCAGTGACTTTAGTTTTTTTACGGTCATTTTGTGCCATACAGACTTGCATAGTGAAGATAAGGCTTACAGTGTACCATTCTTAATGCTGTCTTTACTCAGTAGCCATCACATTGTGCAATCATTTACTTCATTGAGATAAGTTGAAGCCAATTGTTGGACTGTAAGTTATACTACTGCAGGAAAAACAAATGCTCATCTTCCTGGAACAATATGTCAACACTGTGCTCATATAAAATAAATAAGATTTCATCTTTATGACTAATTATATTGACCAGTAATATCCAATGAAACAAAGTATCATTTAACCCAATAACTATCTGGATGGTTTCTAATTTTTGGAAATGTATAAAACCTGTGATTGTGTAATGTGGGCACATGCCAGTCTTGGTGCCAGAAAATGATGCCAACTAGCTTTGAACTATCAACAAGTACAGTCTTTGTAGCACCCACTAGTGAATGCCACCGCCTGTACAGAGAGGGGCAATCTTGCACATACTCTTCTCAAACACAGTGTGATAAGTGGGATATGAAAAAGAATAAATAACTGTCAAAGAGACAGACAGACAAATAACAACACACTGAGATACACTTCCTTGATGAATCTATGTACACATGATATTTTTTATGATTGAGCGTGCACTCACTTACATACCTGCAGATTGTGGTCATGGCCAGACAAGTACACAGTGACTCTGTATTTCTTCAGCAGGGGCCTCAGTCTGTTGACCAGACAGGATAATGACCAGCCACCACAACATAGGCTGATCTGACACATGTCATACATACTGGCACTTCAGTTAAAAGGCAACAACAGAACAAAATGTAACTGTATCAACACAAATAAAACAAAAATAGTTATGAAACAAGATGGAATAAATAAACATATTATTTTATATATGTGGGTGTGTGTATATATGTACATATATAGTTGTATGTGTATATACATGTACCCATACATTATTATTTTTTATTATCATTATCATTATCATTATTATTACTATTACTATTACTATTAATATTATTTATCCAATTTAATTTAAATCAATTGAAACAATTCCTAAAAAAGTTAGACATTTTTTTAAACAAAATCACTTTCCTCACCTCTCTTCCCTCATGAAAGTGAGGGAGTAGGGGGAGGCAGAGTTCACAGCCCGAACAGGCGGGGTAGGGCTTAGCCCAGACAGGCTTCTCTCCCCGACTCTGCTACCCTTATTATATGAATGGTATAAAAAAATATGAAAAGGAGGATTCCAAACCAAATCACTTTCATTAATTATTTTTTTTTTAAATATACGAATTAATTAATAAGGAGATATTTTATATATATATATATATTTAATGAATTTTTCTCCATTCATTTCCCTTATATCAACCACCAATCCTAAAAAAAGTTGGAATCATAAACAAATTACTGTCCCAATAAGGATTTCCCTAAAATTAAAAAAAATATTTTAAAACATACTCAGAAATTTCAATTACTTATGAATTTTTTACAACTTTAAAATATTTTTTTCTCCTTAAAATACACATCCCACTCTCAAACAATGAGAATTAAACTTTACAAATATATTTTATCCACTAATTAACCAAAAAATGGTAAATACACTGAGATTCTCAGACGTTTTGTTTTAACCACGATAAATAGGAACACGTGTGAGCAAGGCATCCCCCCAAAATACATTACAAAAAACAATAGAATGAAATACAACAATAAAATGAAATACTTGTTCTACTACTACTTCTTATGGTGAGTATACTGATGACATGATGCTATTGTGATTGTTAACAACAGTATGTAACAATAATACTATATAATGATAATATTTCTAATAATATATTAGAAATATGTGTTGTGCTTCTGCTGCTGCTTCATTGGAAAAAAAAACATTCAGCCACTCGGCCCTGTCCAAGATGAAACACTAAAACACTTGACTTTGGCTAACAATAGTCTTTGGCTTCCACTGACTGCATTTCCATTGGATTTTCACTAAAAATCGATGCTTTTTAATGCTTTGTGAGTGTGGGAATCATGGGGATTGTGACTTGATCAGGTGGGTGCAATGGTTTTTTTCGTCCACCAGATGGAGGTCAATGACCACTGATCACAACAGTTTTTTCAAGCTTCAACATCTTGAATCAACTTTATCAGTCTTCAAGTCAAGTCAACTTGTCACTTATCAATAATGCCATGTGTGCAGGACATACAGAGAATTGAAATAGTGTTTCCCTCTTATCCCCGGTGCAAACAACATTCAACATGAAATATCAAATATCAAAAATACAAGTCATTCAAAGATAGAAACAGGCAGTGGCAAATCTAGATGATATCAAGAGTATAAATATTGCAGAAATGGTGGGATGAACAGAATGAACGGTATAAATAGAAACAAAATTATCAGTGGAATATCAATAGAAATATGGAAATATGAACAGAATTACAGTAGAAATAGAAATGGGATGCTCTCCAAAAAAAATCCACCACCACCACCACGACTACAAATGACCTGAAACTTGCTCCTAACACTATTCTGGAGGAACGATTTGGACCTCCACAGTTTTTCACTCCTGACCGTCCCATTCATTATCATGATCATTTATTGTTCACTTAGTTTGTTGTTGTTGTTGTTGCTGCTGTTGCTGCTGTTGCTGCTGTTTGGTGTGATGTTTTAAATCCATGTTTTATTTTGCTACAAAGGACAATGCCTTGAATACATTGATTTTATTGAATTAAAATACAATACATAATACAATAGAATGAAATACAACCATAGAATGAAATACAACCATAGAATGAAATACAACCATAGAATGAAATACAACCATAGAATGAAATACAACATTAGAATGAAATACAACCATAGAATGATATACTTGTACTACTACTACTACTACTAATGGCAACCGTACTGATGACATGATGGTCGTGTGATTGTTAACAACAGTATGTAATAAAGTAATAATAGTAACACACTTTGAATCTGTCTGTGTGTATGTAATAATAATAACACTATATAATGATCACATTTATAATAATATAGTAGTAATATGTGTCTGTTGTGCTGCTGGGAACGTGGGTTTCATCTTTCTACGAGCTTCCTATCAAAAGCGATTCACTTTGGATCTGTCTGTGCAAAGCCGCTACAGTCTGCACCACATGTTATGCTCGGTCTCAGGGAGGGCCGTGCCCACCCTCTGGTGGCCGCTCAGGGACCCGCACCAGACACACTTTGGATCTGTCTGTGCAAAGCCGCTACAGTCTGCAGCACATGTGATGCTCGGGCTCAGGGAGGGCCCTCCGGTGGCCGCTCAGAGACCCACACCCGAGCTTTTTTTTTTTTAAATCAAGCCTCTCAAGCCCTTTAAGGCCTTATCTCTGATAACTCATGGAGGCTTCGGGCAGGGGATCTGAAAAATGAGTATGCTTGTCAGGGGACAGGGTCTGACCGCTGTGCCGAGTTTCAGACCCGTGCGACCTCCGCAAAGGTCAGACACACCCCTCTTATTGTTCTATAAAGCCTCTCAGGCCCTTTAAGGCCTTATCTCTGATAACTCATCGAGGCTTTGGGCCGGGGATCTGAAATCTCTGTATGCTTGTCAGGGGACGGGGTCTGACCGTTGTGCCGAGTTTCAGACCCGTGCGACCTCCGCAAAGGTCAGACACACCCCTCTTTTTGTTCTATACAGCCTCTCAGGCCCTTTAAGGCCTTATCTCTGATAACTCATCCAGGCTTTGGACCGGGGATCTGAAATCTCTATATGCTTGTCAGGGGTCGGGGTCTGACAGCTGTGCCGAGTTTCAGACCCGTGCGACCTCCGCAAAGGTCAAAGGTCACATGATGGATGGCTTATCTCAGTGTTTGTGCCGTCTTCTTACCCCCTCTCGCCCCTACACCCTGACCCCCTAACCCATATGACCTGAAACGTACTCCTAACACTATTCTGGAGGAGCGATTTGGGCCTCCACACTGTTTCACTCCCGACCGTCCCATTTGCTTATCACGGGGAGTCGTTTTTCGCCCATATCTCCACAACCATGGGTCATAGCTGCCGGCCACTGCCACCAATGGAAAGAGCACCCCTGAAAATGGGGGGGTAGTCAAAGTCCCGAGTCTCTGGCACCCCGGGAAATAGCGTGTCCGCAGAGCCGGACGCGGACACACTTGGCTATTATCCCCTTACCTAACACTAACCCTAACTCCCTAACCCTAACCCCTAACCCTAACCCCTAACCCTAACCCTAACCAGTGGCCCCATGCCTAAACCTAACCATTAACCTAGCCCTAGATCCTAACCCTATCCACTTCCCCTTCTCTAATCCTAACCACTTCCCTTTTTCCTAACCCTAACCAAATCCCCCTTTTCCCTAACCCTAATGATTGACATTTTAAATTTAAATTTAAAAATTTTTAAATAAGGGGATGAAAATGATGACAAACACAGGACTAATGCTCAAGGCCGTAAGCCAAAGAATGGAACCAACAGGTTCTGTTCATGACTGTGACCAGAACAAACCTGGAGCAGATTCTTCCCTTTAAACAAATAAAACAAAAATAGTTATGAAACAAGATGGAATAAATAAACATATTATTTTATATGTGTTTGTGTGTGTATAGTATATGTACATATATAGTTGTATGTGTGTATACATGTACGCATACATTATTATTTTTTATTATTATTATTATTATTATCATTATCATTATCATTATCATTATCATTATCATTATTATTATTATTACTATTACTATCACAATAATATTATTTATCCAATTTAATTTAAATCAATTCCTAAAAAAGTTAGACATTTTTTTAAACAAAATCACTTTCCTCACCTCTTTTCCCTCATGAAAGTGAGGGAGTAGGGGGAGGCAGAGTTCACAGCCCGAACAGGCGGGGGAGGGCTTAGCCCGGACAGGCTTCTCTCCCTGACTCTGCTACCCTTAATATATGAATGGTATAAAAGAATATGAAAAGGAGGATTCCAAACCAAATCACTTTTATGATTTTTTTTTTTTAAATATACGAATTAATTAATAAGGAGATATTTTAAATGTTATTCCTAATTCTATTTTACAACTCAAACTAGATTATAAACAATATTTTACATTCAACAACAGGTTTTAAACTTGATAAAAATAACGTTTTCCTCTGATTGGCTCCACTACTCCCAAAGGATCATGGGAGTTGATTAAATAATGAATTTTTCTCCATTCATTTCCCTTATATCAACCACCAATCCTAAACAAAAGTTGGAATCATAAACAAATTACTATCCCAATAAGGATTTCCCTAAAATTAAAAAAAATATTTTAAAAAATACTCAGAAATTTCAATTACTTATGAATTTTTACAACTTTAAAATAATTTTTTCTCCTTAAAATACACATCCCACTCTCAAAACATGAGAATTAAACTTTACAAATATATTTTATCCACTAATTAACCAAAAAATGGTAAATACACTGAGATTCTCAGACGTTTTGTTTTAACCACGATAAATAGGAACACGTGTGAGCAAGACTCCCCCCCAAAATACATTACAAAACACAATAGAATGAAATTCAACAATAAAATGAAATACTTCTTCTACTACTACTACTACTTATGGTGAGTATACTGATGACATGATGCTATTGTGATTCTTAACAACAGTATGTAACAATAATACTATATAATAATAATATTTACAATAATATATGAGAAATATGTGTTGTGCTTCTGCTGCTGCTTCATTGGAAAAAAAAAACATTCAGCCACTCGGCCCTGTCCAAGATGAAACACTAAAACACTTAACTTTGGCTAACAATAGTCTTTGGCTTCCACTGACTGCATTTCCATTTGATTTGCACTCAAAATCACTGCTTTTTAATGCTTTGTGAGTGTGGGAATCATGGGGATTGTGACTTGATCAGGTGGGTGCAATGGTTTTTTTCGTCCACCAGATGGAGGTCAATGACCACTGAGCACAACAGTTTTTTCAAGCTTCAACATCTTGAATCAACTTTATCAGTCTTCAAGTCAAGTCAACTTGTCACTTATCAATAATGCCATATGTGCAGGACATACAGAGAATTGAAATAGTGTTTCCCTCTTATCCCCGGTGCAAACAACATTCAACATGAAATATCAAATATCAAAAATACAAGTCATTCAAAGATAGAAACAGGCAGTGGCAAATCTAGATGATATCAAGAGTATAAATATTGCATATATGGCGGGATGACCAGAATGAACGGTATTAATAGAAACAGAATTATCATTGGAATATCAATAGAAATATGGAAATATGAACAGAATTACTGTAGAAATAGAAATGGGATGCTCTCCCAAAAAAATCCACCACCACCACCACGACTACAAATGACTTCAAACATGCTCCTAACACTATTCTGGAGGAACGATTTGGGCCTCCACACTTTTTTCACTCCTGACCGTCGCATTCATTATCATGATCATTTATTGTTCTCTTAGTTTGTTGTTGTTGTTGTTGCTGCTGCTGTTGCTGTTGCTGCTGTTTGGTGTGATGTTTTAAATCCATGTTTTATTTTGCTGCAAAGGACAATGCCTTGAATACATTGATTTTATTGCATTAAAATACAATACATAATACAAAAGAATGAAATACAACAATAGAATGAAATACAACCATAGAATGAAATACTACCATAGAATGAAATACTTGTACTACTCCTACTAATGGCAACCGTACCGATGACATGATGGTCGTGTGATTGTTAACAACAGTATGTAATAATGTAATAATAGTAACACACTTTGGATCTGTCTGTGTGTATGTAATAATAATAACACTATATAATGATCACATTTATAATAATATAGTAGTAATATGTGTCTGTTGTGCTGCTGGGAACGTGGGTTTCATCTTTCCACGAGCTTCCAATCAAAAGCGGTTCACTTTGGATCTCTCTGTGCAAAGTCGCTACAGTCTGCACCACATGTGATGCTCGGTCTCAGGGAGGGCCGTGCCCACCCTCCGGTGGCCGCTCAGGGACCCGCACCAGACACACTTTGGATCTGTCTGTGCAAGCCGCTACAGTCTGCAGCAAATGTGATGCTCGGGCTCAGGGAGGGCCGTGCCCGCCCTCCGGTGGCCGCTCAGAGACCCACACCCGAGCTTTTTTTTTTTAAATCAAGCCTCTCAAGCCCTTTAAGGCCTTATCTCTGATAACTCATCGAGGCTTTGGGCCGGGGATCAGAAATCTCCGTATGCTTGTCAGGGGACGGGGTCTGACCGCTGTGCCGAGTTTCAGACCCGTGCGACCTCCGCAAAGGTCAGACACACCCCTCTTTTTGTTCTATACAGCCTCTCAGGCCCTTTAAGGCCTTATCTCTGATAACTCGTCGAGGCTTTGGACCGGGGATCTGAAATCTCCATATGCTTGTCAGGGGGTGGAGTCTGACAGCTGTGCCGAGTTTCAGACCCGTGCGACCTCCGCAAAGGTCAAAGGTCATATGATGGATGGCTTATCTCAGTGTTTGTGCCGTCTTCTTACCCCCTCTCGCCCCTATACCCTGACCCCCTAACCCTTATGACCTGAAACGTGCTCCTAACACTATTCTGGAGGAGCGATTTGGGCCTCCACACTGTTTCACTCCCGACCGTCCCATTCACTTATCACGGGGAGTCGTTTTTCGCCCATATCTCCACAACCGTAGGTCGTAGCTGCCGGCCACTGCCACCAACGGAAAGAGCCCCCCTGAAAATGGGGGGGGGGGGGGTAGCCAAAGTCCCGAGTCTCTGGCACCCGGGGAAATAGCGTGTCCGCAGGGCCGGACGCGGACACGCTCGGCTATTATCCCCTTACCTAACCCTAACCCTAACCCTAACTCCCTAACCCCTAACCCTAACCCTAACCCCTTACCAGTGGCCCCATGCCTAAACCTAACCATTAACCTAGCCCTAGATCCTAACCCTAACCACTTCCCCTTCTCTAATCCTAACCACTTCCCTTTTTCCTAACCCTAACCAAATCCCCCTTTTCCCTAACCCTAATGATTAACATTTTAAATTAAAATTTTAAAAATTTTAAAAAAGGGGATGAAAATGATGACAAACACAGGACTAATGCTCAAGGCCGTAAGCCAAAGAATGGAACCAACAGGTTCTGTTCATGACTGTGGCCAGAACAAACCTGGAGCAGATTCTCCCCTTTAAACAAATAAAACAAAAATAGTTATGAAACAAGATGGAATAAATAAACATATTATTTTATGTATGTGTGTGTGTGTATATATGTACATATATAGTTGTATGTGTGTATACATGTACGCATACATTATTATTTTTTATTATTATTATCATTATCATTATTATTATTATTATTATTATTACTATTATTATTACTATTACTATTAATATTATTTATCCAATCTAATTTAAATCAATTGAAACAATTCCTAAAAAAGTTAGACATTTTTTAAAACAAAATCACTTTCCTCACCTCTCTTCCCTCATGAAAGTGAGGGAGTAGGGGGAGGCAGAGTTCACAGCCCGAACAGGCGGGGGAGGGCTTAGCCCGGACAGGCTTCTCTCCCTGACTCTGCTACCCTTATTATATGAATGGTATAAAAAAATATGAAAAGGAGGATTCCAAACCAAATCACTTTTATGAATTTTTTTTTTTATATATACGAATTAATTAATAAGGAGATATTTTAAATTTTATTCCTAATTCTATTTTACAACTCAAACTAGATTGTAAACAATATTTTACATACAACAACAAGTTTTAAACTTGATAAAAATAACGTTTTCCTCTGATTGGCTCCACTACTCCCAAAGGATCAAGGGAGTTGATTAAATAATGAATTTTTCTCCATTCATTTCCCTTATATCAACCACCAATCCTAAAAAAAAGTTGGAATCATAAACAAATTACTATCCCAATAAGGATTTCCCTAAAATTAAAAAAAATATTTTAAAACATACTCAGAAATTTCAATTACTTATGAATTTTTTACAACTTTAAAATAATTTTTTCTCCTTAAAATACACATCCCACTCTCAAACAATAAGAATTAAACTTTACAAATATATTTTATCCACTAATTAACCAAAAAATGGTAAATACACTGAGATTCTCAGATGTTTTGTTTTAACCACGATAAATAGGAACACGTGTGAGCAAGACTTCCCCCCAAAATACATGACAAAACACAATAGAATGAAATACAACAATAAAATGAAATACTTGTTCTACTACTACTACTACTACTACTTATGGTGAGTATACTGATGACATGATGCTATTGTGATTGTTAACAACAGTATGTAACAATAATACTATATAATGATAATATTTATAATAATATATTAGAAATATGTGTTGTGCTTCTGCTGCTGCTTCATTGGAAAAAAAAAACATTCAGCCACTCGGCCCTGTCCATGATGAAACACTAAAACACTTGACTTCGGCTAACAATAGTCTTTGGCTTCCACTGACTGCATTTCCATTGGATTTGCACTCAAGATCAATGCTTTTTAATACTTTGTGAGTGTGGGAATCATGGGGATTGTGACTTGATCAGGTGGGTGCAATTGTTTTTTTTGTCCACCAGATGGAGGTCATTGACCACTGAGCACAACAGTTTTTTCAAGCTTCAACATCTTGAATCAACTTCATCAGTGTTCAAGTCAAGTCAACTTGTCACTTATCAATAATGCCATGTGTGCAGGACATACAGACAATTGAAATAGTGTTTCCCTCTTATCCCCGGTGCAAACAACATTCAACATGAAATATCAAATATCAAAAATACAAGTCATTCAAAGATAGAAACAGGCAGTGGCAAATCTAGATGATATCAAGAGTATAAATATTGCAGATATGGTGGGATGAACAGAATGAACGGTATAAATAGAAACAGAATTATCAGTGGAATATCAATAGAAATATGGAAATATGAACAGAATTACAGTAGAAATAGAAATGGGATGCTCTCCAAATAAAATCCACCACCACCACCATGACTACAAATTACCTGAAACGTGCTCCTAACACTATTCTGGAGGAACGATTTCAGCCTCCACACTTTTTTCACTCCTGACCGTCGCATTCATTATCATGATCATTTATTGTTCTCTTAGTTTGTTGTTGTTGTTGTTGCTGCTGCTGTTGCTGCTGTTTGGTGTGATGTTTTAAATCCATGTTTTATTGTGCTACAAAGGACAATGCCTTGAATACATTGATTTTATTGCATTAAAATACAATACATAATACAATAGAATGAAATAACCATAGAATGAAATACAACAATAGAATGAAATACAACCATAGAATGAAATACAACCATAGAATGATATACTTGTACTACTACTACTACTACTAATGGCAACCGTACTGATGACATGATGGTCGTGTGATTGTTAACAACAGTATGTAATAATGTAATAATAGTAACACACTTTGAATCTGTCTGTGTGTATGTAATAATAATAACACTATATAATGATCACATTTATAATAATATAGTAGTAATATGTGTCTGTTGTGCTGCTGGGAACGTGGGTTTCATCTTTCTACGAGCTTCCTATTAAAAGCGGTTCACTTTGGATCTCTCTGTGCAAAGCAGCTACAGTCTGCACCACATGTGATGCTCGGTCTCAGGGAGGGCCATGCCCGCCCTCCGGTGGCAGCTCAGGGACCCGCACCAGGCACACTTTGGATCTGTCTGTGCAAAGCCACTACAGTCTGCAGCACATGTGATGCTCGGGCTCAGGGAGGGCCGTGCCCGCCCTCCGGTGGCCGCTCAGAGACCCACTCCCGAGCTTTTTTTTTTTTAAATCAAGCCTCTCAAGCCCTTTAAGGCCTTATCTCTGATAACTCATGGAGGCTTCGGGCAGGGGATCTGAAAAATGAGTATGCTTGTCAGGGGTCTGGGTCTGACCGCTGTGCCGAGTTTCAGACCCGTGTGACCTCCGCAAAGGTCAAAGGTCACATGATGGATGGCTTATCTCAGTGTTTGTGCCGTCTTCTTACCCCCTCTCGCCCCTATACCCTGACCCCCTAACCCTTATGACTTGAAACGTGCTCCTAACACTATTCTGGAGGAGCGATTTGGGCCTCCACACTGTTTCACTCCCGACCGTCCCATTCGCTTATCACAGGGAGTCATTTTTCGCCCATATCTCTGCAACCGTAGGTCGTAGCTGCCGGCCACTGCCACCAACGGAAAGAGCCCCCCTGAAAATGGAGGGGGGTAGCCAAAGTCCCGAGTCTCTGGCACCCCGGGAAATAGCGCGTCCGCAGAGCCGGACGCGGACACACTCGGCTATTATCCCCTTACCTAACCCTAACCCTAACCCTAACCCCTAACCCTAACCCTAACCATTAACCTAGCCCTAGATCCTAACCCTATCCACTTCCCCTTCTCAATCCTAACCACTTCCCTTTTTCCTAACCCTCACCAAATCCCCCTTTTCCCTAACCCTAATGATTGACATTTTAAATTTAAATTTTAAAAATTTTAAAAAGGGGATGAAAATGATGACAAACACAGGACTAATGCTCAAGGCCGTAAGCCAAAGAATGGAACCAACAGGTTCTGTTCATGACTGTGGCCAGAACAAACCTGGAGCAGATTCTCCCCTTTAAACAAATAAAACAAAAATAGTTATGAAACAAGATGGAATAAATAAACATATTTTTTTATATATGTGTGTGTGTGTGTATATATGTACATATATAGTTGTATGTGTGTATACATGTACGCATACATTATTATTTTTTATTATTATTATCATTATCATTATCATTATCATTATCATTATTATTATTACTATTATTATTACTATTACTATTAATATTATTTATCCAATCTAATTTAAATCAATTGAAACAATTCCTAAAAAAGTTAGACATTTTTTAAAACAAAATCACTTTCCTCACCTCTCTTCCCTCATGAAAGTGAGGGAGTAGGGGGAGGCAGAGTTCACAGCCCGAACAGGCGGGGGAGGGCTTAGCCCGGACAGGCTTCTCTCCCTGACTCTGCTACCCTTATTATATGAATGGTATAAAAAAATATGAAAAGGAGGATTCCAAACCAAATCACTTTTATGAATTTTTTTTTTTTATATATACGAATTAATTAATAAGGAGATATTTTAAATTTTATTCCTAATTCTATTTTACAACTCAAACTAGATTGTAAACAATATTTTACATACAACAACAAGTTTTAAACTTGATAAAAATAACGTTTTCCTCTGATTGGCTCCACTACTCCCAAAGGATCAAGGGAGTTGATTAAATAATGAATTTTTCTCCATTCATTTCCCTTATATCAACCACCAATCCTAAAAAAAAGTTGGAATCATAAACAAATTACTATCCCAATAAGGATTTCCCTAAAATTAAAAAAAATATTTTAAAACATACTCAGAAATTTCAATTACTTATGAATTTTTTACAACTTTAAAATAATTTTTTCTCCTTAAAATACACATCCCACTCTCAAACAATAAGAATTAAACTTTACAAATATATTTTATCCACTAATTAACCAAAAAATGGTAAATACACTGAGATTCTCAGATGTTTTGTTTTAACCACGATAAATAGGAACACGTGTGAGCAAGACTTCCCCCCAAAATACATGACAAAACACAATAGAATGAAATACAACAATAAAATGAAATACTTGTTCTACTACTACTACTACTACTACTTATGGTGAGTATACTGATGACATGATGCTATTGTGATTGTTAACAACAGTATGTAACAATAATACTATATAATGATAATATTTATAATAATATATTAGAAATATGTGTTGTGCTTCTGCTGCTGCTTCATTGGAAAAAAAAAACATTCAGCCACTCGGCCCTGTCCATGATGAAACACTAAAACACTTGACTTCGGCTAACAATAGTCTTTGGCTTCCACTGACTGCATTTCCATTGGATTTGCACTCAAGATCAATGCTTTTTAATGCTTTGTGAGTGTGGGAATCATGGGGATTGTGACTTGATCAGGTGGGTGCAATTGTTTTTTTTGTCCACCAGATGGAGGTCATTGACCACTGAGCACAACAGTTTTTTCAAGCTTCAACATCTTGAATCAACTTCATCAGTGTTCAAGTCAAGTCAACTTGTCACTTATCAATAATGCCATGTGTGCAGGACATACAGACAATTGAAATAGTGTTTCCCTCTTATCCCCGGTGCAAACAACATTCAACATAAAATATCAAATATCAAAAATACAAGTCATTCAAAGATAGAAACAGGCAGTGGCAAATCTAGATGATATCAAGAGTATAAATATTGCAGATATGGTGGGATGAACAGAATGAACGGTATAAATAGAAACAGAATTATCAGTGGAATATCAATAGAAATATGGAAATATGAACAGAATTACAGTAGAAATAGAAATGGGATGCTCTCCAAATAAAATCCACCACCACCACCATGACTACAAATTACCTGAAACGTGCTCCTAACACTATTCTGGAGGAACGATTTCAGCCTCCACACTTTTTTCACTCCTGACCGTCGCATTCATTATCATGATCATTTATTGTTCACTTAGTTTGTTGTTGTTGTTGTTGCTGCTGCTGTTGCTGCTGTTTGGTGTGATGTTTTAAATCCATGTTTTATTGTGCTACAAAGGACAATGCCTTGAATATATTGATTTTATTGCATTAAAATACAATACATAATACAATAGAATGAAATACAACAATAGAATGCAATACAACCATAGAATGAAATACAACCATAGAATGAAATACTTGTATTACTACTACTACTACTAATGGCAACCGTACTGATGACATGATGGTCGTGTGATTGTTAACAACAGTATGTAATAATGTAATAATAGTAACACACTTTGAATCTGTCTGTGTGTATGTAATAATAATAACACTATATAATGATCACATTTATAATAATATAGTAGTAATATGTGTCTGTTGTGCTGCTGGGAACGTGGGTTTCATCTTTCTACGAGCTTCCTATCAAAAGCGGTTCACTTTGGATCTCTCTGTGCAAAGCCGCTACAGTCTGCACCACATGTGATGCTCGGTCTCAGGGAGGGCCGTGCCCGCCCTCCGGTGGCCGCTCAGAGACCCACTCCCGAGCTAATTTTTTAAATCAAGCCTCTCAAGCCCTTTAAGGCCTTATCTCTGATAACTCATGGAGGCTTCGGGCAGGGGATCTGAAAAATGAGTATGCTTGTCAGGGGACGGGGTCTGACCGCTGTCCTGAGTTTCAGACCCGTGCGACCTCCGCAAAGGTCAGACACACCCCTCTTTTTGTTCGATAAAGCCTCTCACGCCCTTTAAGGCCTTATCTCTGATAACTCATCGAGGCTTTGGGCCGGGGATCTGAAATATCCGTATGCTTGTCAGGGGACGGGGTCTGACCGCTGTGCCAAGTTTCGGACCTGTGCGACTTCCGCAAAGGTCAGACACACCCCTCTTTTTGTTCTATACAGCCTCTCAGGCCCTTTAAGGCCCTTATCTCTGATAACTCATGGAGGCTTTGGGCAGGGGATCTGAAAAATGAGTATGCTTGTCAGGGGACGGGGTCTGACCGCTGTGCCGAGTTTCAGACCCGTGCAACCTCCGCAAAGGTCAGACACACCCCTCTTTTTGTTCTATACAGCCTCTCAGGCCCTTTAAGGCCTTATCTCTGATAACTCATCGAGTCTTTGGACCGGGGATCTGAAATCTCCATTTGCTTATCAGGGGGCGGGGTCTGACCGCTGTGCCGAGTTTCAGACCCGTGCGACCTCCGCAAAGGTCAAAGGTCACATGATGGATGGCTTATCTCAGTGTTTGTGCCGTCTTCTTACCCCCTCTTGCCCCTATACCCTGACACCCTAACCCTTATGACCTGAAACATGCTCCTAACACTATTCTGGAGGAGCGATTTGGGCCTCCACACTGTTTCACTCCCGACCGTTCCATTCGCTTATCACGGGGAGTCGTTTTTTGCCCATATCTCCGCAACCGTAGGTCGTAGCTGCCGGCCACTGCCAGCAACGGAAAGAGCACCCCTAAAAATGGGGGGGTGGGGGTAGCCAATGTCCCGAGTCTCTGGCACCCCGGGAAATAGCATGTCTGCAGAGCCGGACGCGGACACGCTTTGTGAGTGTGGGAATCATGGGGATTGTGACTTGATCAGGTGGGTGCAATGGTTTTTTACGTCCACCAGATGGAGGTCATTGACCACTGATCACAATAGTTTTTTCAAGCTTCAACATCTTGAATCAACTTTATCAGTGTTCAAGTCAAGTCAACTTTATGATCAATAATGCCATATGTGCAGGACATACAGAGAATAGAAATAGCTTTTCCCTCTTATCCCCGGTGCAAACAGCATTCAACATGAAATATAAAATATCTAGTATGTAATAATGTAATAATAACAACACACTTTGGATCTCTCTGTGTGTATGTAATAATAATAACACTATATAATAATCATATTTATAATAATATAGTAGTAATATGGGTCTGTTGTGCTGCTGCTACTGCTGCATCATTCACTACTGACCGTCCCATTCGCTTATAATGGAGAGTGTTTTTCCCTGAATATCTCAGGGACGGAAGGTCGTAGCTGCCGGCCACTGCCACCAACGGAAAGAGCACCCCTGAAAATGGGGAGGTAGCCAAAGTCCTGAGTCTCTGGCACCCCGGGAAATTACGTGTCCACCGAGCCGGACGCCGACACGCTTGGCTATTATCCCCCTACCTAACCCTAACCCCAACCCCTAACCCCTAATCCTACCCCCCCCACACACACACACACTCATTTATTTATTTTAATAAATATCAATTTTTGTACAGTTTACTGAATATATTGCGATACTACTGCTCAATGAATTACTATTATTATCCCATCACCTATTCAATTTGTAACCCATGTCAAGATATGATATAAATAAGAATAAATAGTTTAAAGGCTGCATAAATAAGTTTAAAATTAGTGATCCATTTTATGTAAGTCAATTCATCAAAGTTAATTAGAAATGTTCATACAACAATAATTTAATGTCTATTTAAGATTAAAAGTATGCTGACAGAAATTTCATGCCTGCCCCTTTAAGGGACTAGTGACACTCAACGCAGCGCCTGCGTGATGCTGCAGCAGAGACCATAGGGAGAGAGCAGAGGAAAAAACGGAGAAAAACGAGCTGCGATTAATAAGCAGAAAAAGAGTGAAAAAAGTTGATTTAGCAGTTGAAAAATATAACTTACCTGGTCGGGAACTGACGGGGATTTTATGAGAACTAAGTCACACCGGTTTTGGTGAGTTTTGTGTTTATTTTCTTGCAATTTTGCTGCGTTGTACCTTTTTAGCGGAAAGCTAATGCTAAAAACGTAGCTATTCACAAGGAAATGCTCCGTCATAACCTGTTTATCAGTTATTTTTTTGGGTTTATGAAGACTGTAAATGTTACAAAAGTGTGTGTAAGCTGTATAAATGAAAGGTATGCGCTGTAGTTTGTGTGGGAGACGGAGCCGTGAGTTGAAAGAGACCGCTCCGCTGCCATTTTGAGACGAAAAAACACCGCAGCAGTAATGTTACAACTCAGAAACTGTGAAACATTTAATTGTGTGATTTGAGGATTTAAAAAGAGATTATTTGTGTTTATGACATGTTACACAGGTCAGGTTTTTTGCTCAGTTTGAAGCTGGGTCGGAGCAAGGACTGTGCACACACAGACGGGAGTCAAGATGGCGAGCCAGACCCAGACCTTCACCTTCAACTCATCTACTCCTTCGCGCCAGTGAGGAAATCTTCGGCGTACGGTGACTCAGTGGTAGGAGTATCAGGAACTAGTTTGAACTGAACTGATTGATTTGTTATTTTTTTCGGACTAAATTGAACTGAGGAGAAAAAAGACTGGTCTAACTTAACTTAGATTAGCTACGAAAGGAAAAAGTGAAATACTCTTTTCAATTATACTTGCCTTAGTATTAGGAACCTGCAGGGTATTTGTTTTGTTTTGTGTACTGTATTTTATATGTGTGTTTTGCATTCAGTAAATTGCCGGCCTTTTGTACTTAGAGCAACGGTCTCTGGTGTGATTAGTCTTGCTTCCCACTCCTTAGAACAGGGGTGGGGAATCTTTTTCACATCAAGGGCCATTTCAATTTTTCCAAAGTCCTCAGAGGGCCATACCATTATGAACACATAACTAAAGATGAAAAAAAAGACAAAAAAAGTCTATAACTGCTGCGTTACTAAGCCTCATGTTTGCTGCATGTCTAGACTCACCTAATGTGATGGCTGGAAACTGTTTTTCTCTAGCAAGGCGTCTGATATTAGCTGGCAGTGATGATGATGCTACTCGAAGCTGGTTTTCCAAGTTTGAGTCAGTCAGTCTTGAGCGGAAGCGAGTCTTTGCAAGAGTCAGTTTTGAAAAGAACTGTTCACAGCGATACGTTGTCCCAAACAGAGATGCAAACTTCAGGGCATGTCTCCTCAGGATGGGAAAATCCTCAGCACGAACATACAGTTTGTAAAAGTCCAGCAGAGAAAGGTTGTGGTACTTGGCTTTGAGCTCGTTGTTGTTTTGCAGATCAATTATTTCCATTTGGAGGTTGTCTGGCACATCAGACGGTTGCACATTAAATGGTGTCGCAAACACGTCGAGTTCCTTTTGTATATTTTTCACATCATGAAACCTCTCATCAAATGCCTGGATGAGTTTTGCACACTCACCAGCATATTCAGTCGTAACATCAGGCTTTTGTTCTTGTAGGGTGGGAAAGTGCACAGTGTTTCCCCTTTCCAGCTGTCCTTGCCACAGCCTTAACTTCACTTCAAATGATTTCACATTTGAAAGCAGAGAGCTGATGAGCTGGTTGGGACCTTGCAGCTTGATGTTTAGCTCTGACAGGTGCTTGCTGATGTCCACCATGAAGGCCAGATCACGGAGGAACTTGCCATCACTGAGCTCCATGACAGGTCCACCCTTCATCTCCATGAAGCGTCTGACTTCTTCCCGCAGTGTATAAAACCGTGCGAGCATATTTGCACGACTCAGCCATCGCACTTCACAATGATAAACCAGATCACCATACTCTGACTCAAGCTCGCTGAGTAACTCCTTGAACTGGCGGTTGTTCAGCCCTCTGCTTTTAATGAAGTTTATGGTGGACACAACTGTTGTCATCACATTGTTAAGCTTCAGGGAATGTGCACACAAACTCTCTTGATGTATGATACAGTGGCATACAACTAAATCACTTGGATCCAGACTCAGTCGGCTCATTTCTTTTTTGACTAAAGCAGTCAATCCTTTTTGCGCGCCAACCATTGCGGGAGCTCCGTCAGTGGCGATGCCGCTCAACTTCTCAAATGGCAGTTCAAAATTGTTCATGGCCACAATAACTTGATTGAACAAATCCTCACCTTTAGTAGTGCCATGCATGGCTTGCAAAGACAGCAACTCCTCCTTTGTTGTCTGTTGTCTCGTCACAGGCCAGAGAAAAATACTCGAAGTCTCTTGCAGTGTTCTTGAGTGTTTTTTCAATATCTTGCGCCATATCAGTAATCCTTTCTGAAACGGTTCTCCGGGACAAACTGACGCTTTGAAATGATTTCACGTTGTCGGGGGCTAGCAGCTCCGCGGCGGCTACGAGGCACTCCTTCACGAACTCTCCTTCAGCGTGAGGTTTCAGCTTCGTGGCTATCAGTTCACTCACCACAAAACTTGCACGCGTAATATTCTCTCTGTCAGTCTGTGGCCGTGTGATAGCTGCCTGTTGAGCACCCAAACTCCGACGAAGAGCGTTAATTTTATCCAAAACGCATTTGTCCTTTCAACTCGTCGAGTTTAGCATGTTTCGAGCTGTAATGGCGCTCGACATTGGCCTTTTTCATCACCGCAAGCGCCTCGCCACAAACTAGGCACACTGGCTTGCCTTTCACTTCAACAAAGAAAAAGTCATTTGTCCATTTTTCCTGAAATACGCGGCATTCTCCGTCCACCTTCCTTTTCTTGACAGTCGCCATGATGCATCACTTGTTTGTGTCGGTACTTGTCATGTGTCAGTCACTCCGACCCAATGCAGTGGTACGTACATCACATGCTGTGTTCACTGACCCTGACGTTGACTCGGACATAGGACTCTCTCTCGGAAAACTAATGACGGGCGATATATTTTTTTTCCTGATTTTTTTTTTTATTCATGTATGCATATATGAAGATATAAAATATAAAAATTGTATTGCATTGCGGGCCAGTTGAAATGGCCTCGCGGGCCGTATACGGCCCGGAGGCCGGACGTTCCCCACCCCTGCCTTAGAACCTAGAACTGGTCCAGTGGCGCAGTAAGTGGTGTGATACCGGTGCTACAAATTCAATTAAATTTTATTTGTATAGCACCAAATGATAATATACATTATCTCAAGGAGCTTTACATAGAAGGTCAAGACATTAAAATATTGTTTAATATAGAGAAACCTAACAGTTCCCACAATGAGCAAGCACTTTGGTGACTGTGAAGAGTAAAAACTCCCTCACATACAGGGAGAAACCTCTAGCAGAACCAGGTTCAATGTGGACGGTCATCTGCCTCTACTGGTTGGGGTGAGCAGAGAAAAATGGGGAGAGAAGAGAAACAGTGGGGAGGGGGAGGCGAGAGACCAGAACACTTGAGCAACATCAGGTAGCAGCTCTGACTAGTTAAAATGTAAACGATAACAGTGTAAAGAAGTTATTGATTATTAATGATAGCAGCAACAATTAATATAATAATTAATTAAGTATTGTTGTTAATAATAATAATGATAATAATAATAGTTGTTCTCCTTCAGTTCTGGAGTCAGAGATACCTGCAATGAGAGAGAAACAGAGAGAGGGACATGGGAGAAAAAAGACACGTCAATAACATAGTTATTGACATTTATTAAAATAAATAAATGAGTGTGTGTGTGTGTGTGTGGGGGGACTCACCTGATCCAGCCAGGCTTTATCAGAAAGGAATGTTTTAAGTTTAACCTTAAATGCACAGAAGGTGTCTGCCTGGTAGCTGAATGCTCTACCTCATGTTCTACTCTTACAGACTCTTGAAACCACAAGAGAGACTGTGTTTTGGGAACGAAAACACCTACTGTAGATGCTTGAGAGAGAGTCTGAGCCAGGGACAGTAAATATGGTTGAGGTTCCATCAATAAGGTGAGTAATAAAAAATGTGATACCTTACTCTGATGTAAACTGTGTTCTGAGAATGTTTTGTAAATCTGTGGGGATTTATGTAGGTAACATTAATTTGACAACTTGTACCATTTCTATTGGGGAGCCAATTTCACGGCTATGCTCAGTATCAAATTCTAAATCCACATTAAAAAATTGGGGAGTAAAAACATATGAAAAGATGAGGAGGGCAGTTGATTTTCATGTGATTTTTACTATGTTGTAGACTGGTTTGTTTTAAATGTCCCCATGCAAAATGGAACGTGCATAACTTGTAGGTACTACAGTACCAGTATAGTGCCTGGAAAAGATAATATTGGATACATGCATGATGCCTCGAGCTGCAACTGACAAGTAACACAGAAAGTGAGGGTAAACAAATGCACGTAAGAGGCATTGTCATCATCCACAGGGTCTTCTCCTGTGTCTTTTCACTCTGTAATGTGTATACTGATGACTGCCGCAGCTGGCATGACAACAGATTACTTTTCAAACTTGCTGATGACTCTGTGACAGTCAGTCTCCTCCATGCGGATGAGAACAGCCATGGTCCCATTGTGGATTGTGAATCTGTATTGCTGTGACTGCATTTTTACTACTAAATGTGACAAAAACCAAGGACATGAGTTTTAGGCATCAGCCCTCAAACTCTGAGTACTATCATCAAGGGGCAGGTGATAGACTTTGTAAAGAACTACAAGTACCTTGGGATGAACATTAACTATGATCTCTCTGATGACTATGTCCCTGATGATGGCTGTTTGTATTACGGATAGCATGTGGCTGATCCCTTATTCAGTAGAACATGTAGTAACATGTCCATGTTCCATGCTGTTTATTTAAAAATAATTTACTTGTCTTCTTGTACAATGCTCAATGATATAGATATCCATTCCAGATTTCTGCAACATACCTTGGAATTGTATCCATAATTAATTATGAAAATAAATCCAGTTTATGATTTGTGATATATGACAATTTGATTCTGACTGATCATAATTCAAGGTCAGCTTTAATTTGCCTCAATTCAAGATACCTTAAATTAAGTTTAAAGTTAGAATGTCATTGTGGAAATCCTAAACTAGAATTGTGATTAATGAAGCATTGTGTTAGTTCATGCAGGACACGGAGTCATGTGCTCAGCTATACCGATAGGTTTATGGGTGCTCGTCAGTCACCCACCAATCACAGCCCATTCTCTCACCAAAGCGGTCCCTTTAAATACAACCTCATCCTCACTGATCCCTGCTAAGCTATAACACTTTTAGCACTGTAATGGAAATTTTACATTTGTGTGTGTATAAATGCATAAACAGACATGTATGTGGAGGACTGACCAAATGGTTGACCAAATTGTTCATCTAAAAGGGCAACTTTAAGGTTTACGGTGATGGCTTAAGAAACTTGAGTTTTATGGCCTTGAGAAACCACAACTTTATGGTATCTCGTATCTCTGATTGGGATCAAACAACTGGGATCTCACAGGGGGGGGGAGTCATCCACAGAACATGTAAACAAAAGGACAGGATGTCTCCTCCACTGAGTGAAAATACAGAAGGGTAATATATACCTTTGCATGCTTAGTGGGAGGGGGCTGTGATTTATAAGAACACAGATTCTCCTATGTTCTTTGCTTATTTGTGCATGTCTTTCAGACTCATTGTGTACCAATGAGTCCATCTGCAGATGCTGAATTAAACTTAAAGAAAGAAGTGTTTGACTTTGTGCTTGTTTCACAGAAACTGCCACCACAGCACCGAGTCCAAACACGGTTGTGGTAAATCATCTTAAACAAAGGTACCTTGCCTGCTACGCCCACTGGGGGCTCTGCATATGTTCCCTGTTTTATCTCAGCACGCTGCTCGGCTAACCAGGGAACATCCAAAGAATGGAGCCTTCAGCGCCAATCATAACTGTGTCCCCATTTGCAACAAATGGGTAAATCATGACAAAGAGTTCCTGACTGAACTCGGAATAAAATGAATTTCTGAAACTATAATAGTTCAAATGAATTGTAGATATCTAATGTTATTTTAATTCTACCATTACCTGTCTTGACATGTACTGTAGATGCTTGAGAGAGTGTCTGAGCCAGGGACAGTAGACATCACTGAGGTTCCATCAATAATGTGAGTATTGAAACGCATGATATTTTACAATATACTGTGAAGTAGATTCTCAGAAAGTTACAGAAATTTGTGGGGGAAAATTGTTTGCAGATGCTATGAATGTCGTGTTAATTTCTGACACTCAGTTCACATTTATAGAGTTGGCTTGTTTTGTCAAGAAATCATCCATGTAAATTAAAAGAACAGGGAACAAATTATTTATCATGTATTGCTATATTTATTTCTTTACCATTTTCACTTTCAGTGTGGCCAGAGGCATTATGTTTTCAGCTTGTCCATCCATCTGTCTGTCCCATTCATGTGAAAGCGATATCTCATGAACAACTACATTATATAAGTCAAAGGTCGAAAGGTCAAGCTCACTTGACTTTGCATTGTTTTGAATACAAAGGAAATATCATTACATGTGGCACAAACATTCACTTGGACTCAATGATGACTTGAATAGAATTCAGTTGTCAAAGATCAAATGGCAAGGTCACTAGGACCTCACAAAGCACACTTCTTGCCTTGTAAATGCGATATATCCGAAATGCCTTGAGGGAATTCTTTCACATTTGGCACCAACATTCGCATGACATTGGATTCAATTTTGGTGGCCAAATGTCACAGTGTTCTCACAAAGTATGTTAATATTTTTCCTGAAAATGATATCTAAAGATCAGCTCATGGGAATCTCGTCAAACTTGGTAAAAACAGTAACTTCAACTCAAAGATGAACGATTTTATTCCCTTCGAAGTTAAAGGTCAGAGTAACCTCAAGTCACTGTAAATGTGATATGTTAGGACTGTCAGTAGGGAATTTCATTATATCTGGTAACTTGGAGTCACTGCTTGAGTGAATTTCTTATCAATGTTACATGAGTTGTCTCTTGGATTTTAGCCCTCTACCTGGTCAGGGGCCTAAACAGGGGCCAAAAAGACACGACTCAGAAACTTGTAGGCATTTTACATCTAGGAAAAGTGCCACCAATTGTCCAGCAGGCATGCCTCACAAGGTGCTTCCAACTTGGGTAGTGTGACTGGGTTGGCAGCCTCTTGGTTCTGGAGCTTTTGGGAAAATTAGGATCCCTTTCGGGGCCTTCCCAAGGGCCTAGGAGCCCCATATTTGACCCACTGGTCACGAGAGGCTCTTTGAGCCTGCATTACCCATTTTCACCAAAACCGCAGAGGGGCCCAGGTGACCTTTGTGACCTTTGGTATCAATTAAGCCAATTTTTGAAGTTCCATTTTGACAGCAGTACCTCAAAGTAATGGTTAATATTTACCAGTGTGTTAGGTGAATGTGTATATGTGCTCAGGAAACTATTTGTAATATGGTCTGTTCGTGTAGCGTGAAGTAATATTGATAATTACATGACGACGATTAAGTCAACATAAGGCACATTAATCTCCTGCAATGCTAACTGTGCGCCGTCTGTGGAATAGTAGTACACCGTGGCTGTGGAAAAACTATGTGACTAGTGTTGTTGCAAGCAGGCTATTTTAAATTTATTTTTTCAGAAATATTTGCGTTACTGAGTGAGTGTACTGTTCTAAATTGTGAGTTGCAATATATTATCAGTATATTAGAAGTAAGCCGAGTTAAAGAATATTTTGTGAAATGCTGTATTTGTTTATCTTACATGCTTATGTTTACTTTATTACTGGTATCCAAAGTTGTTTGATGAATGCAAGTGCTAGGTGACAGATAAGACATGTTAAATGTCTGTCTGGATGTACATTGTCTATAGTAATATTTCAGTATAGTCTATTGACGTATGTAATATTTCAGTTCGGTAGATATTCAGCAGTAATTGTACACATTGTGGCATTTGTATTTACGGTCGGTGGTTACCCTGATAATGAGTCATAATACACATGATCTGAGAAAGGTATGTGTCCATTTATCGTTCACTCAAATACTCCCTTTTTCAGGTATTTTACACTATAAAAACAACTTCCGGCTACGGCGACCCGAATGTAGTTGTGCTTCCTGGGTCCCCGGGGGAACCTCTACTGAAAACTTGGGGCCCCTGGGTGGTTTTGGGCTCGAACTGAGGTAGGAGGTAGGTGGAAAAAATTAGATCTCTTGACCTGCAACACCCAGAGCTTTAATAACACATATGGAGCCTTCTGGGGTGAGAGGAGATCCAGTGTGCAAAATGTCAGAGCTCTAGCTGGTCAGGGGTCCAAACTGCGAATCTTTGATATCATCTAGATTTGCCACTGCCTGTTTATATCTTTGAATGACTTCTATTTTTGATATTTTATATTTCAAGTTGAATGCTGTTTGCACCGGGGATAAGAGGGAAACACTATTTCAATTCTCTATATGTCCTGCACATATGTCATTATTGATCATAAAGTTGACTTGACTTGAACACTGATAAAGTTGATTCAAGATGTTGAATCTTGGAAGAACTGTTGTGATCCGTGTTCAATGACCTCCATCTAGTGGACGGAAAAAACCATTGCACCCACCTAATCAAGTCACAATCCCCATTATTCCTACACTCACAAACCATTAAAAATCAATGATTTTGAGTGCAAATCCAATGGAAATGCAGTCAGTGGAAACCAAAGACTATTGTTAGCAGAAGTCAAGTGTTTTAGTGTTTCATCTTGGACACTGCCTTTGTTATTTGTCTGTAGCCATGTCCAAACTATTCCACAAAGGGCCGAGTGGCTGAATGTTTTCTTGCCAATTCAAGATGCAACAATTTTTACTGTCAAATACACAGCAGAACACACGTTCCCCTGTGAATTGAAATTCTTGTGCTGTCCTTTCTGGAAAACCAGCTGACCAAAATTGACATTCAAATACAATATTGACATCAAATACAATAAGAATATGAAACATGTTTAAGAGTAAGGTGAAAACAAGGGTAATGAGGTGAATAGGGTGAGGATTTTGCAAAACTGAGCAGTGCAAATGTATGCAATGTAAATGTAAACAGTACAAATGGACATAGTTTAATAATGGAGGCAGCTCTCCTGTGAACCCTGCCTGCGGTGGTAAATGCTCTGCAGAGAGGGCAGTGAGTTCTTGATGATTTTTTCTGCTGTCTTCACCACTCTCTGCAGGCATTTGCGGTCCATAGTAAATGTGCTGTCGTACCACACGGTGATGCAGCTGGTCAATATGCTCTCAATGATGCAGCTGTAGAAGTTGCTGAGGATCTTAGGAGTCATCCCAAACTTCCTCAGCCTCCTCAGGAAGTACAGCCGCTGTTGAGCCTTCATGACTAGCTGTGTGGCGTTTAATGTCCAGGTGAGGTCGTCACTGAAGTGGACCCCGAGGTATTTAAAGCTGAAATGATTGAAGCAGCAGCAGCAGCACAACTGACACATATTACTACTATATTATTATTAGTTTGGCAAACCCCCCCCATTTTCAGGGGTGCTCTTTCTGTCGGTGGCAGTGCCCGGCAGCTATGACCTTCGGTCCCTGAGATATTCAGGGAAAAACACTCCCCATTAAAAGCGAATGGGATGGTCAGTAGTGAAAGTTTCACCAAGTGTGGAGGCCCAAATCGTTCCTCCAGAATAGTGTTAGGAGCACGTTTCAGGTTATTTGTAGTCGTGGTGGTGGTGGTTTGTAGTGCTGGATTTTTTTGGGAGAGCATCACATTTATATTAGTACTGTAATTCTGTACATACTGCCATATTTATATTCAACTGATAATTCTGTTTATATTTATACCATTCATTCTGTTCATCCCGCCATATCTGCCATATTTATACTCTTGATATGGTCTAGATTTGCCACTGCCTGTTTATATCTTTGAATGACTTCAATTTTTGATATTTTATATTTCATGTTGAATGCTGTTTGCACTGGGGATAAGAGGGAAAAGCTATTTCAATTCTCTGTACTTCCTGCACATATGGCATTATTGATCATAAAGTTGACTTGACTTGAACACTGATAAAGTTGATTCAAGATGTTGAATCTTGGAAAAACTGTTGTGATCCGTGGTCAATGACCTCCATCTAGTGGAAGGAAAAAACCATTGCACCCACCTAATCAAGTCACAATCCCCATTATTCCTACACTCACAAACCATTAAAAATCAATGATTTTGAGTGCAAATCCAATGGAAATGCAGTCAGTGGAAACCAAAGACTATCGTTAGCAGAAGTCAAGTGTTTTAGTGTTTCATCTTGGACACGGCCTTTGTTATTTGTCTGTAGCCATGTCCAAACTATTCCATAAAGGGCTGAGTGGCTGAATGTTTTCTTGCCAATTCAAGATTCAACAATTTTTACTGTCCAATACACACGAGAACACACGTTCCCCTGTGAATTGAAATTCTTGTGCTGTCCTTTCTGGAAAACCAGCCGACCAAAATTGACATTCAAATACAATATTGACATCAAATACAATAAGAATATGAAACATGTTTAAGAGTAAGGTGAAAACAAGGGTAATGAGGTGAATAGGGTGAGGATTTTGCAAAACTGAGCAGTGCAAATGTATGCAATGTAAATGTAAACTGCAAGTGGAGATAGTTTAATAATGGAGGCAGCTCTCCTGTGAACCCTGCCTGCGGTGGTAAATGTGAGTGAGTTCTTGATGATTTTTTCTGCTGTCTTCACCACTCTCTGCAGGCGTTTGCGGTCCATAGTAAATGTGCTGTCGTACCACACGGTGATGCAGCTGGTCAATATGCTCTCAATGATGCAGCTGTAGAAGTTGCTGAGGATCTTAGGAGTCATCCCAAACTTCCTCAGCCTCCTCAGGAAGTACAGCCGCTGTTGAGCCTTCATGACTAGCTGTGTGGCGTTTAATGTCCAGGTGAGGTCGTCACTGAAGTGGACCTCGAGGTATTTAAAGCTGAAATGATTTAAGCAGCAGCAGCAGCACAACTGACACATATTACTACTATCTCACCAGTTACAGTTAAAGCTGTAAAGTTACCCAGATTAACTTCATTATTTTCATTTAGTCAATCCAAACAGTAAAGTGGACAGAATGCATTTTGTTGATTCTACAAATTTTAGCAGGGAGATAACACAATTTCTATGCCAAGATAGAAACAACAATAAGTTTTCACAACTAATATTCAGCAATGAGATGGTCATGATCACCCATGGGCATCATGTAAGAAAACCAAAATACAAATACAAAGTAGAAAAGATAAACCATAGTCTTTTACAAATTTGGGTAAATAACCAAGAATTAAGAATAGCCTTGTCCATGCCTACAATATGAAGAGCCACAGTGAAGGTAGAGGTAATGAGGTAGGATAGTAATCAAAGGAAATATCGTGTTTCAGGGCCATTCTGCACCCATCAATTAAACCTCAAATGAAACCATTTGTTACATTCACAGACTGACATTTCTACAGATAATTACATCTTGATGCCATACAATATAATATGGTTTACGGCAAACAAAAGAGAAGTACTTAAATGTCTCAGAGAAACATTGTCTGAACCATAGACTGTATATAAAGAGGTCTGAACCCAGTTATCTTGCATGGCTTAAGCCTGGCCCCCAGCTTTACTGTGGGGAACCTTGGAGTTACATGAAAACAAGCCTCTGGGACAGCCTTCTTCCACCTACAAAATATGAAAATGAGAAACATCTCGTCTCAAAGAATGCTGAAAAAGTAGTCCATGCATTTGTTACCTGTCGACCGCTTGGGGAATTCTGTGAAAGAATAAAAATGTTGTGGCTTGTTCAGATGTGTTTTACTCACTGCAGAGTGGGGAGAGACATCACACAAGGTGGTACAATTCTTTCTAATGGACAACATTCAGAGTTTAGGTTTTTGTATCATCACTTAAATGGATAGTTCAACGCAAAAAGAAAATTCACTCATTATCTACTCATCTCTTTGCCGATGGAGGGGTCTCTGTGAAAATAAATGTGAATACAACTCCAGGAACTCCTGGACAGGCTAATTTATTATACAATTATGCTCCAATCATTCACTAAGTCATGTGATAAACACCTTCAGCACCCCTGCTGTTTTGGCATATCTGTATGCATTGGGGGTTCAAGTAAATTGAATTCACACTGTGATGTGAGAGCTTGTGAATGGTTTGTATTTATATAGCACCTTTCTAGTCTTGATGATCACTCAAAGCACTTTACAATACAGTTTGCAATTCACCCATTCACACACATATTCATACAGTTTTTTTTTCAATGAAGGGCAATTTGGGGTTCAGCATCTTGCCTAGGTATACTTGCTTGTGTGTCTTGTGTTGCAAGATCCTGCTTTGGCTGGAGCTGGGGGCCATCAGTGAAGTAGAGGTAGCTGGCCACTGCCTCATATAATAATAGCCATGCTCATCCTGCCATTCAGATGAGTTTTGATTTCTGTAGCATTAATTTGATCTTGTTTTGGTCTGGAATTCAGTTCCTGTCAGCCTTATCAGTTGAATTTCTTTTTTGTTTTAGTTCTTTGAAAATTACTTTTTGTTAGAAAAATCTGATCCATCATGTGTCTTCCCTTATTTAGTGCCAGATGACTCTGATGCGCCAAACCAAGTTATAAATTGCCTGTGAAAATAAAACTGAAAATCTTGTAATGTTCAAGGACAAAAGATTATCGGCAAAGTTGGAGCTGCAAAACAAATCAAAAATAAAGAACCTGGGTGTTACTCAGGACTAGATTTTAATCCACACATAAACAATGTCACAAAGATTGCCTTTTATCGTTTAAGAAACATTGCAAGAGTAAGACTGTACCTCACTTTGGAAACTGCCAAAAAGTTCATTCATGCTTTTATACTTTCTCGCCTGGACTACTGTAATGCACTATATTCAGGATTACCGAAAAAATCCATCGATCGCCTACAGTTTTTGCAAAATTCAGCAGCCATGGTTTTAATGAGAAATAGTAAAATATTCCATATTACTCTTATTTTAGTGTCTTTACACTGGATTCTAGCATCACTGAGGATTGATTTTAAAATTATTTTGCTTGTTTTTAATTCTCTTAATGGTACAGCACCGTCATACATCTCTGACTGTTTATGGGAATATGTTACGAATCATTCCCTCAGGTCGTCTACAGCGGGCTTGCTCAATGTCCCCAAAACAAACTATAAAAGGTTTGGGGAAGCAGCTTTCTCTTGCTTCTCTTTCCTATGCTATGCTATCCAAAGGTTTGGAACAAACTCCCACCACACATCAGACATGCTTCTTCTGTTGATAGTTTTAAGAAACAACTCAAGACTTGTTGCTATGATAATACATTTTAGCTGCATTTTATGTATAAATACATTTATTATTATTATTGTTATGGTCTCAGCCAGCCAGGCCATAACAACATGTAATCAGGAAAGCTGTCTCAAAAGCCATCCTCCTGGGAAAGTAGATACAGTAAACACAAAGATCGATGTCATGAAGAAAAGCAGGAACTTGAAAGGTGCATAAAAATATCAAAAGAAATAGAGAAAACAACAACAATTTTCTTCTACAACTCCCAACATGCACTGAACTGTGCCTGTGGCCCCATATTTTTCTCATATTACTTCATGTAACTAAAGTCCATTGTTTGTGCTTCCATCTCTCTATCTCTCTCCCTCTCTCTCCAAATTTCACTACTAATACTACCACCATATTATGATTATGATGATGATGATAAACTGTTATTATTAATAATATAATTGCATCTCAATGTATCACTATTCATTATATTTATATTTTTATGACAACAACAGTCTCTCTCTGTCTCTCTCTTCTCTCCCCTCTTATCCACTCATCTCTCCTCTCCTCCATTATTCTCCTCTAGTCAAGGCAGATGGGCGCCCACACTGATTCCAGAAACTTGTTGTAGTCACTCACTCATAGTAAACTCACTTGAATACTATAATAATAATAATAATATTGATACTACTAATACACTTTATTCATATAGCACTTTAAAAAACGGAAGTGCTTTGACTGAAAAGCAAGCAAAGTAAATACAAACTTGAACAAATAAAAGCAGTAATATGACAATCAAATATTAATTTGGTCCAATTTTGAGTGAAAATGGCAGAGCAGATGTTTTGGTTGCAAACCTAACAATGCTCTACTTGGCTCTACTATTGCTCTACTACTTACTTGTATGCAAGTAGAGCTATATTTTATCCTGCACATTGAGGCCTCCATCATGAAATACAATGCACAACAAAAGACATAAAACAGTTTGTATTTTGTTACATGTGTCAAACATTACATACAGTACAAAATACTATGAATATATCTTAATATATACACATTTCACTTAATAGTAACATGCCATTGCCCAAAGATATCAGTAATCATATCTTCAGTTTTAGAGCATGCCATTACTTCTGACTATACGTGTTGGCAGCTCTGTGCGGTAAACACATTTCCCGTTAGTCTGCATGAAGGTGACTGTCATCTTATGCTCAGTGACCTGGAAGTAAGCCACGCCTCCTATTGTGTGATTGACAGGACTGGAGTAGAGCTGCCAGGACTGAGGAACACTGTCCTTGTGAGTGGTGTCAGGATCGCTGACCACCCCACTCCCACTGACTACATATGAGCTCCCATCATCCTCTCTGATGAACTGTTAAAAGTACAGAGACAGACACCATTAAAGGCATCAATGTTGTGCTCAATTAGACCAAGATACAGCGACAAAATTCATTAAAGGTTCAGTGTGTAAGATTTAGGTGAAAGGGAGCAGAAAGTGAATACAAAGCAATCCTAGTGATGTTTTCACTAGTGTGTTTTATCTAAATTGTACGATTGTTGTTTTCTTAGAATGAGCCATCTATATTTAAATACTTTATATTTACATGGGGAGCAGGTCCTCTCTACAGAGGCCGCCATGTTTTTACAGTAGTAAAAACTGGACAAACTAAACGCCTCTTGAGTTTTTATGACAAGTGAAGGCTGCCACAGGTTCTCTTTCATGTTTGGAAGAGGAGGGTAAGATGAGGGGTATTCAGCTGCAACATGAAGCTGCACAGTATAAGTAGGAAGTATAATTCAGGAAAACTTTCTCATAAACCGTTCCTGGCAGAGGCCGTCCACAAAGAGCCCAGTTCTGCCGGAGGTTTCTTACACCTGGGAGTTTTTCCTCCCCGCTGTTGCTCATGCTTGCTCGGTGTGGAACAAGTTGGATTTTGTGTTTCTTCTTGGACTTGGACTTTTGTGCAGCACCCTTAGACAACTGCTTGTTGTGATACCGTGCTATATAAATTTGAAATTTGAAATATTCAATTACTCACAAATCTATCTCTCTATATATATTTTTTCTTATTAATCAGCTGATTGTGGGCATTTTGAATGGCCATTCAGATATTGCCACAATCTCATCCAGCCAGTCGTGCGGTTGTGATCAAATTTGAAATCCTTTCTCCTCTCTCCGGCAGTCAGCTGTCATTAGTGATCCGCTGTAACTCCCCTTCAACCCAATCTCCTCCGGTTTAATCCGAAGCCATGGTCCAGTCCAGCAGAGTCATTCATAATTATTTCTCCATCAACCCCTCTGATGCCAATGACATCACATAGGGGTCAAAATGCCAAAGGTCTTAATTGCATAGAAATAAAAAAAAATATTCAACTGTCAAGTTAAAGTCTCTCCTGATTTAACTGTTCTCATATCAACCACTTGTTTCCAATCTTATTTCATTGTAGGGCTTTATGCAGCACATTGATTCCCTCTTACACTGACACACACATATTGACAATCAACACATCTGTATGCTTAGACTGCAACACTCACATTGCACAGTAGATTCCGCTTGCTCCAACGTGTTTTACAGAGACACAGATAACTTCATAATGTTGAGGTAATTATAAAATTAAATATAAAACCATATCATACAAGTGGTAGATGAAGTTACCAGATATTCCATCACAGTGTATCATTCTATGTTATTGTTTCCATCTTTTCAATCCCCCCTCCCTTTCTGCTTCTTTTGTGCAGTGACTTTAGTTTTTTTACGGTCATTTTGTGCCATACAGACTTGCATAGTGAAGATAAGGCTTACAGTGTACCATTCTTAAGGCTGTCTTTACTCAGTAGCCATCACATTGTGCAATCATTTACTTCATTGAGATAAGTTGAAGCCAATTGTTGGACTGTAAGTTATACTACTGCAGGAAAAACAAATGCTCATCTTCCTGGAACAATATGTCAACACTGTGCTCATATAAAATAAATAAGATTTCATCTTTATGACTAATTATATTGACCAGTAATATCCGTTGAAACAAAGTATCATTTAACCCAATAACTATCTGGATGGTTTCTAATTTTTGGAAATGTATAAAACCTGTGACATGCCAGTCTTGGTGCCAGAAAATGATGCAAACTAGCTTTGAACTATCAACAAGTACAGTCTTTGTAGCACCCACTAGTGAATGCCACCTCCTGTACAGAGAGGGGCAATCTTGCACATGCTCTTCTCAAACACAGTGTGATAAGTGGGATATGAAAAAGAATAAATAACTGTCAAAGAGACAGACAGACAAATAACAACACACTGAGATACACTTCCTTGATGTGTATCATTTACACATGATATTTTTTATGATTGAGCGTGCACTCACTTACATACCTGCAGATTGTGGTCATGGCCAGACAAGTACACAGTGACTCTGTATTTCTTCAGCAGGGGCCTCAGTCTGTTGACCAGACAGGATGTTGGTCCGTGATGGCCGATGGACCAGACAGGATAATGACCAGCCACCACAACATAGGCTGATCTGACACATGTCATACATACTGGCACTTCAGTTAAAAGGCAACAACAGAACAAAATGTAACTGTATCACATCTTAGAGAACAACCACAGCTCTGTCTCATTTGCTTCTGTTTCTGTATGTTAATTGAAAGTGGCATGATGATGCAGAAATCGTTTGTATTTAGTGCCGTGCAAAAATATTATAATTAATAACATGCATAATACAATCATGCACATAGCAATGACTCCAAACATATAGCCTTATAAAGATTTATCAAGAACTATCTTCACAGATAAGAGAAACAAATAGCTCTTCACATCATCAAGTTATTTTTTGACAGCATGACGTAACAGAGGAATGTTTTTCGAGCAATGTTGCAGATCATCAAACACATTTTAATATAAGGTAAAGACAATGTGAGTATATCATTGGATTTATTGAAAGGAAAGAGTTAATCTAAATCCCCCATTAAAAGGTAATCCACCCCAAAACCTAAATACTGTTCTATTTGCAATAACTTTAAGTCTTTTACATCCCTGTGGAGGAATCTTTGAACCATTGCCATTGCAGGACTTTTTAAAATCCAGCACATAGGTTTTTGAGCATGAACTGTACATTCATGCTGTACTCTAAAGTCTTGCCACAGCATCATAACCGGGTTCAAGTTGAGAGCTAACATTTGGTGTTTGTCCTGATGCCTATGTAAGTACGTGCTCAGGACATTATGTGTTGCTCTACAAATTGTTTGGAGTGTCCAGGCAGTTGTTATTGACAGTTTGCTACTGCATGGCGTGAGTTTGGTGGCTTTGCAGCTTGTTTTTTCGAATTTAACTGTTGCTTGTGGGTATCGTTGTGTTATTGTGAAGTTGTGGTCTCCCTGTTGTTAAAAAAAATCCACTGTGTGTGTGTATGTGTGTGCAGAGGTGATAAAAGCACACACATTCTTTACTCAAGTAGAGGTACAGATACTTGTATTAAAAATAAAGAAGTTTAACCACTTTTTCGGCTTCTTTAACCAAGTAAAAGTATAAAAGTACAGGTTCTGAAATGTACTTTGACTTCTTTAACTGAACTACTCTTACTTCAAATAAAGTAAAGAACAATTCACTTAAACGGAGGGTTAAAGCAAAGATTTTTGAGCATGAAAAACTGTCCACAAGAAAATGAGTACAATGTATTGAATGAAGTATTTTCTTAAAAGGTCCAGTGTATAAGACTTAGGAGAAAGTGATCTATTGGCAAGAATTGAATATAAAATAATCCACCAGTGGGCAATCGTCAAAATTGTACAGATTGAACAGAATGGGCCCTGCTAGATTTAAATACTTTATATTTACATCAGGAGCGCGTCCAAACTGGACAAACTAAAGCTTTTGAGTTTTTATGTCAGCTGAAGTTCACCACAGGTTCTACTACCCACCTCTGAGAGTGTTTATGTACATATGATATTCATTAGCGATATTCACTGCCACTAGATGTCGCACTAGCAGCAGTATCTCAAACCATAGCAAATGTGGAGGTAATCCTGTAATTCTCCATTTACTTTATTTAAATCTCAATAGGTATATGTTTATATCAGTGATGTAAGTGTGGATATTTCAGTGGATAAGATGCATGGTGCTAAAAAGGGAACATTTCTATTAAGAGCACCTGCTGAAATGCAGAAATTAGACTTTTTTTCTTTTAAGTTTTTCTTTGCCCAAACAACACCTAGCATAATATTAGGAGATTCACTTGGGGGTTGGGGGTTTACAGATAGCAAGTGGCTGATCCCTTATTCAGTAGAACATGTACTTGTACAATGTAACTTGTACAATGCTCAATGATATAGATATCCATTCCAGATTTCTGCAACATACCTTGTAATTTTATCCATAATTAATTATGTAATAAAATAAATCCAGTTTATGATTTGTGATATATGACAATTTGATTGTGACTGATCACAATTCAAGGTCAGCTTTAATTTGCCTCAATTCGAGATACCTTCAATTAAGTTTAAAGTGAGAATGTCATTTTGGAAATCCTGAACTTAAATAGTGACTAATGAAGCATTGTGTTAGTTCATGCAGGACACGGAGTCATGTGCTCAGCTACCGATAGGTTCATGGGTGCTCGTCAGTCACTCACCAATCACAGCCCATTCTCTCACCAAAGCGGTCCCTTTAAATACGACCTCATCCTCACTGATCCCTGCTCAGCTATAACACTTTTAGCACTGTAATGGAAATGTTACATTTGTGTATGTATAATTGCATGAGCAGACATGTACTGTATGTCGAGGACCAACAAATTGTTAATCTAAAAGTGCAACTTTAAGGTTTACGATGGTGGCTTAAGAGACTTGAGTTTTATGGCCTCGAGAAACCACAACTTTATGGTATCTCGTTGTATCTCTGATTGGGATCAAACAACTGGGATCTCACGGGGGGGGGGGGGGGGGGGGGGGGGGGGGGGGGGGGGGGGGGGGGGGGGGGGGGGGGGGGGGGGGGGGGGTCATCCACAGAACATGTAAACAAAAGGACAGGATGTCTCCTCCACTGAGTGAAACTACAGAAGGGTAATATATACCTTTGCATGCTTAGTGGGAGGGGGCTGTGAGTTATAAGAACACAGATTCTCCTATGTTCTTTGCTCATTTGTGCATGTCAATCAGGTGACGTGTACTAATGAGTCCATCTGCAGATTCTGAATTAAACTTACATAAAGAAGTGTTTGACATTTGCTTGTTTCACAGAAATTGCCACCACAGCTCAGAGTACAAACACGGTTGTGGTAAATCATCTTAACCAAAGTACCTTGCCTGCTACGCCCACTGGGGGGTTCTGCATATGTTCCCTGTTTTATCTTAGCACGCTGCTCGGCTAACCAGGGAACATCCAAAGAATGGAGCCTTCAGCGCCAATCATAACTGTGTCCCCATTTGCAACAAATGGGTAAATCATAACAAAGGGTTCCTGACTGAACTCGGAATTAAATGGTTAATATCTGAAACTATAATAGTTCAACTGAATTGTAGATATCTAATGTTATTTTAATGCTACCATTACCTGTCTTGACATGTACTGTAGATGCGTGAGAGAGTGTCTGAGCCAGGGACAGTAGACATCACTGAGGTTCCATCAATAAGGTGAGTATTGAAACACATGATATTTTACAATATACTGTGATGTAGATTCTCAGAAAGTTACAGAAATTTGTGGGGGAAAATTGTTTGCATATGCTATGAATGTCATGTTAATTTCTGACACTCAGTTCACATTTATAGAGTTGGCTTGTTTTGTCAAGAAATCATCCATGTAAAATAAAAGAACATGGAACAAATTATTTATCATGTATTGCTATATTTATTTCTTTACCATTTTCACATTCAGTATGGCCAGAGGCATTATGTTTTCAAGTTGTCGATCCATCTGTCTGTCCCATTCATGTGAATGCGATATCTCATGAACAACTACGTTATATTAGTCAAAGGTCAAAAGGTCAAGCTCACATAACTTTGCATTGTTTTGAATACAATTTATCAAGATTGTCCAAAGGAAATATCATTACATGTGGCACAAACATTCATTTGGACTCAATCAAGTTGTCAAAGATCAAATGGCAAGGTCACTAGCACCTCACAAAGCACACTTCTTGCCTTGTATATGCGATATATATCCAAAATGCCTTCAGGGAATTCTTTCATATTTGGCACAAACATTCACATGAATTTGGATTTCATTTTGGTAGCCAAATGTCACAGTGTTCTCACAAAGTATGTTAATATTTTTCCTTAAAATGATATATCAAGATCAGCCTATGGGAATGTCGTCAAACTTGGTAAAAATATTAACTTCAATTCAAAGATGAAGGATTTTATTCCCTTCGAAGTTAAAGGTCAGCGTAACGTCACTGTGAATGTGATATGTTAGGACTGTCAGTAGGGAATTTCATTATATCTGGTAACTTGGACTGCTTGAGGGAATTTCTTATCAACGCTACATGAGTTGTCACTTGGATTTCAGCCCTCTAGCTGGTCAGGGGCCTAAACAGGGTTCGCAGCCTCTTGGTTCTGGAGATTTTTGGGAAAATTACGATCCCTTTCGGGGCCTTCCCAAGGGCCTAGGAGCCCCAAATTTGACCCACTGGTCATGAGGGGCTCTTTGAGCCTGCATTACCGATTTTCACCAAAACCGCAGAAGGTCCCAGGTGACCTTTGTGACCTTTGGTATCAATTAAGCCCATTTCTAAGGGCTCCATTTTCATAGCCGTACAGAGTACATATGGGTATGAGAGGGAAGAATGTTGATCGGGGGGCCTACGTGATCGCAAAGGTGTAACTTTCAAACAGTTTGAGGCTTATTTGGCTGAAATGAGGGGCCAGCATATACTAGGCATTGATAATGGGATTTACACTAACTTCTGAATCCCCTTTCATTATAGATTGCAATTTGACGGGCCTCCAGCAAATGCCAGAAAGCACGGAGAGGTTTGAAACCACAACAGGAGCCTTCTTTACAGAAAGCCCATCCACCTATTTCGGCCTGGTGTCCGCAGGCGCGAAAGAAAAAAAGTTGTAACTGGTTGAATTAGGCAGTCAGACAGGTTCTGACACGTGTTGCTTTTGTGACACAAGGAATATTGTGCTTCACCAGCAAGTTAGCTGAAGTAGCAGAGTAACATTAAATTTCTCATATTCTAATACTTGAGCATATTCATGTTATGGTTATAATGTTTACTGTCAGTTGCAGCAGTTAGAGAACAGTATTTTTGTGTATTCTTGTGTTTTATGTTCAACAAGTTATTCTAACACCAGCAGCAGTAAGAGCAGGGGTAGTTACCAGAGGGATCCAGCAGAGGGAGCATGTAGCTTTTGAGGAACGTTAAGAGACACCTTGCTTACTCCCTTCAGTCATAATGCACATGATTTGAGAAAAGTTTGTGTCCATGTATTGTTCATTCAAATACTCCCTTTTTCAGGTATTAGTTCCTCATAGTAATGGTTAATATTTACCAGTGTGTTAGGTGAATGTGTATATGTGCTCAGGAAACTCAGCCCACAGTTATAGGTTGGCGTGTGCATAATATGAAATGGAAAATATGTTCATGAAAGAAAAAAAAACATTATTTTTGAAAAGTCTTCTGAATATATTGCAATAGTACTGTTCAATTAATTATTGTTATTATCATCCCAACACCTATTCAATTCAATTCAATTTTATTTGTATAGCGCCAAATCATAATATACATTATCTCAAGGAACTTTACATAGAAGGTCAAGACCTTCAAATCAATCTAAAGAAACATAACAGTTCCCACAAAAACTCCCTCACTTACTGGGGGGGGGGGGGCAGAGAGACAGAGAGAAGTGGAGAAGTGCTCTGTGGATGATGGGAGTTTCCCCTGCAGTCTAGACCTATAGCAGCTTAAGGGATGGTTCAGGACTCACCTGATCCAGCAAGGCTTTATCAAAAAGGAATGTTTTAAGTTTAACCGTAAATGCACAGAAGTTGTCTGCCTGGTAGCTGAATGCTCTACCTCCTGTTCTACTCTTACAGACTCTTGGAACCACAAGAGAGCCTGTGTTTTGGGAATGAAAACACCTACTGTAGATGCTTGAGAGAGAGTCTGAGCCAGGGACAGTAAATATGGTTGAGGTTCCATCAATAAGGTGAGTAATAAAAAATGTGATACCTTACAATATACTGTGATGTTAACTTTGTTCTGAGAATGTTTTTGAAATCTGTGGGGATTTATGTAGATAACATTTATTTGACAACTTGTACCATTTCTATTTGGGGGGGCAATTTCACAGCTATGCTCAGTATTAAATTTTAAATCCACATTAAAAAATGGAGGAGTAAAAAAATATGAAAAGATGAGGAGGGAGGTTGATTTTCATGTGATTTTTATTGTTTTGTAGACTGGTTTGTTTTAAATGTCCCCCCAGGCAAAATGGAACATGCGTAACTTGTAGTGACTACAGTATCAGTATAGTGCCTGGAAAAGATAATTTTGGATACATGCCTCGAGCTGCAACTGACAACTGACACAGAAAGTAATGCATGTAAGACATATTGTCATCATCCACAGGGTCTCCTCCTGTGTCCTTTCACCTCCCCTCTATAATGTGTATACTGATGACTGCCGCAGCTGGCATGACAACAGATTACTTTTCAAATTTGCTGATGACTCTGTGACAGTCAGTCTCCTCCATGCAGATGAGAACAACCATGGTCCCATTGTGGATTGTGAATCTGTATTGGTGTGACTGTGCATTTTTACTACTAAATGTGACAAAAACCAAGGACATAAATTTTAGGCATCAGTCCTCAAACTCTTAGAATACTATCATCAAGGGACATTAAGTTTAAAGTGAGAATGTCCTCGTAGAAATCCTGAACTTGAATTGTGACTAATGAAGCATTGTGTTAGTTCATGCAGAACACAGAGTCATATGCTCAGCTACAGATAGGTTTATGGGTGCTCGTCAGTCACGAACCAATCACAGCCCATTCTCTCACCAAAGTGGTCTCTTTAAATACGACCTCATCCTCACTGATCCCTGCTCAGCTCGAACACTTTTAGCACTGTAATGGAAATGTTACATTTGTGTATGTATAATTGCATGAGCAAAGATATATGTGGAGGACTGACCAAATGGTTGACCAAATTGTTAATCGAAAAGGGCAACTTTAAGGTTTACGATGGTGGCTTACTGACTGACTCCCAGCAGACCTCAGTTTACACACTGTCTCCTTCCATTAGACAGACAATCCCCATTCCCGCAGCTTGTCAATATTATTCAAAGGTTTATTGTAAAGTTGTTTAATGTTGTCAATAGATATTTAAGGACCCGTGACTTGCCAATTCATTTACATGAAATACTAAGATGACCACATCCTCTCTTAGAGGATGCAGGCTTATGCTCCTGGTAAATATGCCATAAGTAACAAGTTTGCAAAACAGGAAGTGCTGGATGACGCCCAGCCTCACAGGCCTTTGTCTTTGACATTTCCTCAATAGAATAACAGAAGAAATTTGAATATCCTTTTATCTTTCAACAACATAAAAAGAGAGGATGGCACAGTGTTAAATAAACATCTGCCCCCAGCTGGTAAATTTAAAGAGAACAATTAATCCTGATGACTTTGTGAGAATTATGGTGTTAGGTATCGATCTTCACATTTTATCGGAGGTGATCATTTTTGTCAGTGAATAATTACTTAAGAAAGAGTAATTGTTTTCTTATTGTCTTGAACTCTCCCTCAGCTCTCTCTCTCTCTCTTTCCAATTCATGTCCATCACTGTGGTGTAAAGGCAATTTCATTATTAACTGAACATAATAACAAATCCATGTTGCTGTTTAAACTCTGCAATAAATCTGCAGAAAGAGCATGGCCAGTGTAGTTCATTGTGAAACCTTTCACTGAACTTCTCATCTCGGGACAGTAGCTCAGGTTGTCACTGCATATTTACACATTAAACTGTGTTACTCAGAGGTGGCAAAGGTACTCACATTCTTTACTAAAGTAGAAATACAGATACTTGAGTAAAAAAAGACTCTGGTAAAAGTAAAAGTACTGATACAACTCCTTAACTCAAGTACAGGCTCTGAAATGTTCTCAAGTATATGAGTAAAAAGTAAAAATGAATTTTCAACTTCAATGATACACAATGCTTTTTCTAGGATATAGGATAGTTTTCCTCTTTTGGTATCAACCTACACAGAACTGGTACTGAGAAAAAAAATCACTGGACACACATCTAGTTTTGCTGCCAAATTTCAGACAGAATAATAAAGACTACAGGGAATAAATGGATGTGGAATGTGTTCGGGTTGATTAAGTCCCTGCCCTTTGTACACACCACCTGTCACTACCATAGATTGGATGGTTTAGTGAGGTCCTCTCTGTGTTGATGTGTTTTCTTATGTCGTGTTGTCATCCGTGGAGGTTGAAACAAGTAACGAGCCAGTTTTGAGAATTTAAGGAGTAGATACCTGAAAAATCTACTTAAGTACAGTAATGAAATATTTGTACTTTGTTACTTCCCACCTCTGGTTTTACTCATTTGATAAACTGATAGATGGATGAGACACATTGGCTGTGAAAGGATATTCACTCTAAAGACCATTTGGAGAAACTTTCTAAAGCATTATTCAGATTCAGAAAATAAAAGTAGTCTGCAATTGGTTGATTATAGTAACAGGGACTTAAGGGATGTAAAGTGTCCCAGAAAGAGTTGTTGTTGGATTTGTCTGTACTGTATATTGAGATAAATACCTCTATTGTGTTGGGGGGGGGAAGCAGAACCCTCAGAACCCAAACACACTTTGGCCCAATGGGCTGCAGTTGAAAAGGACTGCTGAAGATTATACACTGAAAATAAAAGGAAAATAAATCTCAGGTGGATCCAACAGTGTTTGACACCCAGATATACTGTATGGCTGCACCTCCCCCTTACCACTTTTTACACTTTGCACTTTTCCGTGTTGCATCTTCATTATAGCCCCTTGATAACATACCTCAAAATTTGAATAGAAGAAGAAAAAGAAGAATTACTTTTATTGTCATGAATACACTCTGTCACACTGTGAATTTCATTTTATTTTCATTTTATTTTATTTTATTTATTCATTTATTTTTTCTTATACAACTTATAGGTCCATTGTCTGTCTGTATATGTTGTTTCCATTGTTGTTGTTTGTTTGCACTATTTGTTGTTTGTTATAAGTTGTGTGTTATATATTACTTGCACATTTGGAGTATGGGGAAACGCAATTTGAATCCTCTGTGACCTGTTGCATTGTTTGGTTGACAATAAAGTTCACTGAGACTAAGACTAAAGAAGCAATGGACCACAGAGCCAAGTGAATGCTTGATTGCTGCACTGAAGTCAGTACTATAAAGGTAAGATTTTTTGGGGGGAGAAATTGAAATAGAATTACATAATTCACCAGGGTCTGGGAGCATTAAGCTTTTCTCTGGTATTTAAATTTAATCTCACCCATCAACACAGATCACTAAACTCTGCTGTTGTTGCTTTTCTTGACATGTGTGCGTGTGCAGGTATGTGTGCATGTGTTCCTGAAGCTTTATCCTGTGTAAACAGTTGGTGGACTCATTTAGTCATTTGGATTCAGTCCTTCCCTTTGGAGTGTTCCTTGGTATTCAAGCCACGGTGAAGTGTAATACAGCCAGGCCCCTCACTGCCAGGGGTGGGGGGGCTTGTCGGACTAGAAGGATAATGGGGCAGGGGGAGGAGCTCTGGCAAAGTGCCACATGTGCCAACTCCATGGGAAGAAAAACTGCCGTCTACATTAAACAACCACTGTCTCTGCTTTGAAATTTGCTACAAATCATTGACAGTCCTTCCTAATCATCTCACAAAGCTATAGTGTTGTACATGCATTCCAACCTTCCTGCTGCTAGTTTCACTTGATTTAATCTGCATGTGAAACTGAATTTGCAGAGATTTTATTACAGTTACATTGTTGAACAGGTTACCGTGTGTGGTGAAGTAATGTAGTAGTAAGACTGATTTGAAAAGGCTGGCCACCCTGTACATATGAGAGCAAAGACAAACAACAGAGGGCTTCCCTTTCAGTAACGTGGAATATTAACTGTGGTTAACACAGTATAAACCTCTCTATTAACATACCACAGTCCAAACTCACTCTCAGTGTCTCTGTATGTCTGGAAGCATAACTCTAAACCACTCAGTCTATGAATAGACCTCCAGATCACCCACTTGAGCTCTTAGTGGAAGTCCTGACTAATGTCCTCTGCAGAGACATGATGATGCCATCGACCTGGTCAGAGCTTGTAAGCTTCTAGAATATTTAGGTTCTCTCACGCTGTAGTAAGGGTTGTATGGTCAACATACCATCGGGAAGCATGTCATCCATTCCATTCCCACTATGACGACACTGAACCTACTATACCTCTCGGTTTGAGTCACATTACCAACATCTTTGTGTCGGTTGAACATTGACCAACCAAAAAATAATAAGCAAATATATGAATATTGAGCCAAATGAAAAACTCATTTTGAGATAAATAAGTCTAATGAATTATTTTGCATACAATAAATACTGGGGGGAAACTATTGTGTTGTTTATCACAAACCACCTTTTTTTAAAAAAAACCTGGATTTGTTTTTTTAAACAGTGGAATATAATAGCATCTGATATGTTCCTGGTCGAACTCAAGTGTAATAGTTTCGTCAACTTGGAAAATACATATGATTGAATTATTAACACTTGGAAACTTAATTCAATCACAAGATTGAATCATGTTATTGAACATTACACCGCAACAGTGTCACTAAAAATAACAAGTCAACCATTACAAGGTTGCAATATGTAAGTTTTTGCATGTGCCTGATTATTTGATCTCTTTTGTCTGTGAGGGTTGTAGAGCAGCGTGGAATGAATGTTGAACTGTTGAATACTGAAGAAGAGTTCAGGTGTTGGTAGCAGAAATATTCACAGAAACCACTGCGACTCAGGTGGACTTTTGTTTAACGTTGGCCTATAAACTGTCTCTCACCTTCACAGAACAAGAAAACTTGTTATATCAGGCCTTTTGTGTTGAGGTAATAGAAGCCCTTAATTTGGAGCATGCATTGTAATTTGAGGACTTTGTTGCAACAATGGTTTTTCTGAAATCAGCCTCAGTTACTTACTTGGAATTTGTTACAGATGTTCCATGTTTCTTTCTTTCACTTGATTTCAAAGAATCTGCCAGGTGAAGTGAGAGAATGAATGAATGAATAGAGCTGATTTCATAGCTGTGATTGGTTGGTGTCCAATAATTATATGCTGACTGACTGTAATGGAAATTTTACATTTGTGAATGTGTAATTGCATGAGCAGACATGTATGTGGATGACTGACCAAATGGTTCACCAAATTGTTTATCTGAAAGGGCAACCTTAAGGTTTACGATGGTGGCTTAAGAGACTTGAGTTGTATGGCCCTGAGAAACCAAAACTTTATGGTGTCTCATGGTATCTCTGATTGGGATCTCACACCTGGGGTCTCACAGGGGGGTCATCCACAGAACATGTAAACAAATGGACAGGACGTCTCCTCCACTGAGTGAAACTACAGGAGGGTAATAAATACCTTTGAATGCTTAGTGGGAGGGGGCAGAGAGTTATAAGAACACAGATTCTCCTATGTTCTTTGCTCATTTGTGCATGTCATTCAGGTGATGTGTACTGATGAGTCCATCTGCAGATGCTGAATTAAACTTTCAGAAAGAAGTGTTTGACTTTGTGCTTGTTTCACAGAAATTGCCACCACAATTTTGGCGTTGTCGGCAGGATCATTCGTGTGAGAGGACACTCTGGATCTGACAGACGTGTGTGACAGACGTGTCTGCATGGCAAGGTTTGGAACCGATGTAGAATCAAGGAAGCTTCGGGTGATCTTGGAGGTCACGGGTGGTCTTGGAGACCACAGAGTTAATATAGAATAAGCCTGTTGATGATCTTGGAGATCACGTAGTTATTAGAGTAAACAGGTTGGTGATCTGAGAGGAGGTAGTAGTGTTTGTTGATTTTAATACACTTGTTATATTGGGTTCTGACGTCGAGCTCATGATTTAACAAACTATGATATAATATAGTAAATAGAGTTTTGCACTGGAGATGTGACTGGGACTGAAGGACTGAGACCTGAGCCAGGATAATCTCGACACTGCAATGAATCTGCTTTAATAAGAGAAAAAAAAAAAGAGAGTGAGAGAAGTTCTCAACCGCCAAAGGTAAGTAAAGGTAAGTAAATTTAAGTAAACTTAAGTATATTAGGGGTATAATTGGTTTTTTGAGGTTATTAAGAAAGACTTAAATCCTAAAATTAAAATCCTAAAAACAAATTTTTAACAAAAGGAAATTAAAAAGAAAGAACGGATTAAAATAAATTAGGGAATTTCTAAATGTCTTTTCCCATATCAGCATAACTTTGGTCTTCCAAATTTTGTATTTTGTTGAACAAATTGGGAGTTTAAATTGATAAATAAGAGTTGTGTTAAAACTGCTGAGACAACCTACTAGAGAAATGGGTTTAAACATCTGTAAAGGAAAGAAAGATAAGGAAAATGCTAATCCACTTCAGCTTTCTTTTCTTAATGTTCAGTATATGTTAATAAGTGATGGTAAGCGTAGAGTTAGAGAGGAAAGAGTTAGAGAGGAATGAGTTAGTGGGGACAAATTAGAAGGAAAAAAGAAATGTAGGGATATTTGTACTGGAGCGTGTGAATTTTGGTTAACTGAAGTGAATATCAGGGACAGTTTGCAAAAGGTAGGGATTGAACTAATCTCCAAGTCTCAGTGTGTCCGACTAGACCCTGATCTGGACTCAGCTCCACCGAGAGGACAACCACAGCCAGCAGCGGTGCAGTGTGATGACCAGCAGGACACTCAGCTGCTACCGGTGCAGAGGGCGCAGGCGGCAGCTCCAGCCGTCCCTAACCTCCATCCAGACCTCGACCTTGTTGCAGCAGAGGAGGTGGACAGGCCTCCATCATGCACCACTCCATATGTGGCAGCACATACTCCACGGCGCACCGGGAAGGAGGCAATTTATGATTTGAATGCAACCCCGCAAGCACCGATGGTGGAGGTGGCTGCAGGAGATGGAAACACTCAGCTGATCTATAGACCATGGACATTCACCAATATGAAAGAACCTACCATTTCATCTCTCCCACAAGTGTTAAGTGGGGGAGCGGTATGCAGTGCAACTGGAACCAGCACTGAACAGCAGAGACTGCTGATGACTGAGATGGGGACTCAGTATTCGAAAGTGGCAAGATCCGTCTCTGCACAGGAGCGGAGAATGGTGAATCCAGCATGGGGTCATGCTGATCATGCAGAAAAACTCTTGAACAGCAAGAAAAAGAAAAAGGCAACGCAGTTGACAGAGGGACTGCGAATGGCACAGCTGACAGCATATCGAAACCAAGTCTGCGGGCATAAGAAAGGTCATGGAGGGAGAGGAAGGGGACGTGGAAGAACTGACGCTTGTTTCAAATGTGGCAAAATTGGACATTGGATCAGGGATTGCCCTGAGAACCAATACACATAGTGCGATTGAGTAGCGGTGGAGCTGGGGACAGTGAAGGATTCATCTGGTGCAGACGCGGAGACAGAGAGAAAGTTTCAACCTACTCACCAAATTCGTAAGAGCACTGTAACACGCACACCATGTGAATTACTGTTAGAACTTATGCATATATGCAAAAACACACAATCAAAGTAAATGGTAAAGACACCACATTTTTGGTAGATTCAGGTGAAACAGAATCAGTCATTTAATGTGAAGAGTTTAATATAACTCCAAAAATGAATGTTAGAGATGTTTTAAAACAATTGAAGCAACAGGTACGACAGTGCTAGAGAGATACACTGTACCATTGTTTTAAAAAAAAAAAAAAATGAGGTTAAGGAAATTTTAAACATTAATTTTTGTTGTCACCACGCTGGCTGATAGATATTATTGGTAGAGATTTGATGTGTTCATTGAGTAATATGCTAATTTTAACATCACAAGGCGTAGATGTAACTAGAGGATTTGATATATGCATATCAATTGAAGATTCTGAACTCTTCCCTCACCTCTGTAAGTAACACTTTCTTGTGAGATGCTGAGGTACTCACCCAGATGTAATTACAGATGTTATGCTAACACAAAGGATGGTAGAGAAGGTTAGAGTAAGTAGTTAAAGAATGTGATAGAGAAAGTTAGATTAAAGATTAACGATAGGTTAGGTTGGTTATACTAGAACAGTAATCACTGTGTTGTCTCAGTAGCTTAGATTGACTCACTGGACAAATTGTTTAAGGTATCAAATTCTGATCTCCATGTTCTATTAAGCAAAGGAGAACAAAAACAATTGGTATTGAAAGTTTTGGAACTTTGGACCAAAAGGGGTTATGGGAAGGGAAAAAACATCTGATCCCAATAATAAAAATAACTTAATCAGAGGTTTAGAGGTAAATCACAAAAGATTTCTGCAGTGATAAATGCAATTAGGACTGTGGAATTTATTATTGTCAGACTGAACACTTTTCAAAAGCTAAGTGACTCAGATACAGTACAGCTGATAAATGCAGATATGAAGCTGTTTGTGGACAACTCAGCATTAAAAGATCCAGCAACTGGTAGAAGCCAAGTGGGTTTTGACGTTACAACTTTGTATGACAAATTTGGCTGAATCACTCATTACATTATTCTGCAGAAGCTGCAGAATTGGTTGCATTGATTGAGAAATGCAAATATGTAAGTGACAGGTGTCAACATATACACTGGTAGCAGGTATGCATTGGGAGTGGTATATGATTTGGCAGATTTTTGGCTAAAGGGAAATTCTCAAACCCATTACCTACCATACATTGGTTGCTGTTCTGATTGATGCTGTGTTGTTATTCAAACTAATTGCGTTCTGCAAATGTGAAGCATTATTTTTTAAAGACTTTTCAGTTTCACAGGGGAATGTGAGAGCAGAAGCTGCTGCAAAAGCTGCAGCAAAGCACAGTCTGCTTGTCCGAGGCGTTTCTGAATCTGATAGGTCATTAACACCTAATGTATTTGATGGGTCATTAACATTTAAATACAGATTTACAGGAGCTGCAGATAAGGGCAGCTCAGTTAAAAACAAACAAAAAAACAGTTTGAAGGAAAGTGGATTGTTTGGTGGCTATACATTTTGGTCTGGAACAAATAGGAAATCCTGTTTAGAAAGATATCTGTTTCCTCATAGTTGACACATGGTCAGAACCAAGTGTCAAAGGGGGGATGCCAAATGTAGGAAGAGATACAGATATATTGGTTTACAAAAGAATTGTCAAACTCACAAATTACTCACAAATTATTTTTAAATTTTCATTAGAGTTATATAATTGGTACTATAATAATATACAAAGAGGAATCCAGATTATATAAAGTGAACTGTTTGAGGGATTTTATGGAAGAACAAAGTGAGGGAAAGCAATACTGTCTTGGTTTTATTGACATGTGTGTTTCTCCACATTTAAACAGGACTCTTCAGCAGTTGCGAAGGCACTGCTCAGGGAAATGTTTTATTGTGCAACCTGTCCCCTATGCTTTTTGAGATCCACAGATAGGTGAAGGAAGCCCTACCAAAATCCATAGATGGCAGTGAAGGCTGCTGAAAGATCAACTTGGATGTTTGCAAGCCATTGCAGGGAGGTTCCTGAGCAAGGAGTGGATTCTTCAGAACACAGCGTGCATTGATGTCAGTGAGTGCACCTCAGCCTTCAACTGCTTTGTGTCCGCGAGCAAGGAGGGGGTGGAAATCTCTAGGACCACACGTCTCCAATCTCACGAAGAGGCGGCACATTGATTAGGGGGTTGGCTAGGGTGACGCTGCTGATAAACGATGACGCCGACAGACAAAAAGTGACACCTGATGGGACGACTGGGATGCAGTTCGAGGGAAAAGATGTGTTCCCTGTCCTTGCTCACAGTCATCATCGTCCTGCCAACATTGCTATGGCAGGTGAAACCTTGGCAGGAAGAACAACACCAAACTAAACTGAGCATCATAAGCAAAAACAAAAAATGGAAACTCTTGTTTGAACTGACAAAGCCTGAAGTCAATTCATGGTATGCAGCCATGAAGACAACTGCGAGGAAAGATCATCAATGAGAGACCTAACCTCACTTACTTCCATACAGATTGCACTCACTATTATGAAGATTTGAGTGTTCCACATTGAAAGTGTCTCCAAAGGATTTGGGGGACTCTTCCCATGGTGGGGAAATGTGCGAACAACACACACAGAATAGATGGGAGTGTACTTAGTGGGGGTTGGGTTTTCATTTTTGTTTCTCCCAATATTCAGGGCCTCAGAAATGTGGCTCTGCGAAATAGGATGGCTTTGGACATTATGCTCACCAGCCAAGGAGGTGTTGGTCACATAATCTGATCTGATTGCTGCACATACATACATACATACATCTGACAATTTGATGCATACTGTTTTTCATTTAAATTGCCGATTGTTTGAGGAAAAGAACAAGGACACACAGATTCCTGAAGCATGGAATTGGTGGTCATAGTGAATTTTAAATGTGAAAAAATGTGTTATTGGAATTTTTGACATCGATTCAGATTTTTGTTTGTATTTAAGTGTTGTTGGTCTGGTGTATTGATTGTGTACTATTTGTGTACTTTAATCAAGAATGCAATTGGATATGTTAAATTTCCGGGCCCTCATCTAGAATGAAATTCTCAATTTCAAGATGATGCGTTTGTCTAAAAATGATTGTTGTTTAGTGAGCATGAAATGCTCAAAGGGGGGAAATGTAATGGAAATTTTACATTTGTGAATGTGTAATTGCATGAGCAGACATGTATGTGGATGACTGACCAAATGGTTCACCAAATTGTTTATCTGAAAGGGCAACCTTAAGGTTTACGATGGTGGCTTAAGAGACTTGAGTTGTATGGCCCCGAGAAACCAAAACTTTATGGTGTCTCATGGTATCTCTGATTGGGATCTCACACCTGGGGTCTCACAGGGGGGTCATCCACAGAACATGTAAACAAATGGACAGGACGTCTCCTCCACTGAGTGAAACTACAGGAGGGTAATAAATACCTTTGAATGCTTAGTGGGAGGGGGCAGAGAGTTATAAGAACACAGATTCTCCTATGTTCTTTGCTCATTTGTGCATGTCATTCAGGTGATGTGTACTGATGAGTCCATCTGCAGATGCTGAATTAAACTTTCAGAAAGAAGTGTTTGACTTTGTGCTTGTTTCACAGAAATTGCCACCACACTGACCAAAACGTCGAAATAATAATAACAATAACAACAACAATAATAATAATAACAATAATATGAATATGAATAACAATAATAACTAATAATACATCAGTAAGGTTGATTGCGTGGCGGATGACCTCAGCAGGACAGCATGCTGTATAGTAATTTGCAATACTGTGGCTGTGTCAGTCTGGTGACGCCACGGCCGGACGCTCCATATTTGGCTATGCCCCGCTTGTTGCTAAAACCACTGGTTTCCAGCAAGAGAGTCAGACGATCGACAGACTGCACAGGGTACTCGCTCAGTAGCAGCACAGACACAGAACAGAACCTTTAGGAATACATCAGAGGAGATGATGTCAGTCACAGCAGCTCTCGTCTCTACACTCTTCTTTCTCTCCACACACTCCGCCTCAGGTGAGTCCACGCTGCTCGCCCTTCATTCCACGCGTTCTCTCAAATGACCTTAAAGTCAAATTGTAGTAGCGCGACATATGATATGTACATACAATATCAAATACTATGATTCTCTGTGTGGAGCAGTTTGTTTTGTAGTATTGTGAGTGTGAAAATGTAAATGTATAGCAAATGTAAAGTTGGATTCACATGAACAGATCTACATGAACAGGTCACTGGAGGAGCAGCATACAGTCATTCATTTAGTGTTTATGTTTAGATTTCCGGCACACATAGAAATACTCTTTACAGTTTTCATGTCTTATAGAGTTTTCAGTACAAGTCACTACACACTTTGCAGGATTAATATTTGAAAAAAAATGTTTGAACACCAGTGGACACTCGTGCTTTATAGGCTGTAAATCACATTTAAGAATTTAAGATTACCTGTAACAATTTAATGTTGAGGTATTTGTTAGTACCTAAAACATTATGTAACATGAGGGGGGGGGGGGGGGACTGCTGTTTCTTCTCAGTATTTGCTCATACTGCGAAGAAACAGCAATGACTTACCACACTGTATAGCTGTTGTTAATAAGAAATGACTGAATGACTGATCTGACTCAGGTAAGGTAAGGTAACAGACTGCTGATATAAAAACAGCCCTTCTCTTATGTTCTTTGGGCGCCACACTTTCTACTGCTGCTTTGTAATCATAAAAACCACACATTTGTGGTTGTGACAGAACAGTCAGTCCAATAAAATATAGGACCAAGGATATTTTACACTGACAATCGCAACGTGCTCTATTCACAACATTAACATTACCTTATCTCACTGACAAAGTGCTGTATCTGAACTTGTGGCTTTTTTAATTTTTTCTGGTCCACAGTGCCTCATTTGTGCAAAGCTTTTTTCTCTCTAATGAATGTGTGTAGTCCTACATATTGTGACGGGCCTCAATTAAGGTGTTAAGTGTTTATTACTTAAAAGTGTAGTTTAGTGTTAAATAGTGTTCAGTGTGTAGAATTTTGTGATATCTAGTGTTGAAATTGCATTTTGCAACTGATTACCCCTCACCTCACGCTCTCCTTCCAAACATGAAAAAGAAACTGAAGCAGCCTTTAATTGTCATGAAAACTCAAAAGGTGTTTAGTTTGTTCAGTCTGGACTAATGTAAAAAACATAGTGGCCTCTGTAGAGAGGGTCCCCTCGAAGTATTTAAATTTAAAGGGCCTTTTCTGGGGTAAGGAAACTACAATTCATACAATTTAGATGAAATAAACTAGTGAAAACATTATGAGAATTATTCTACATTAAATAATAGTTCCCTTTCACTTAAATCTTACACACTGGGCCTTTAATAGTTTAAAACTTATGGCACTAAGGCCCTATCACTGTGTGACAGTCCCCTGTACAGCTCACCTATGGAAATTACTTGTATAAGTTAATAAAGTATATAAAACACCTTTGGTGTATTGTTTTCTTTCATAATGACAGGAGTCAACATTTGTGTGTCACTATAACCTTCATTTAAATCATGTTAGTATAGTATCTTACACAAATTGTCTCATTTTCCAGGCTCCTATCCCCAAGCACAAAATTGGAAATCAACCAACTTCAAAACCATTTTGTCCTGGGAACCAAAACCATCAGCCACTTACAGCTACACTGTGGAGTACTCTACGTAAGTACCTGCATCCGAACCCTCACCCTTTAACTCTTTTAACAAATGGCATTTAATTCCCAGAAACGTTCATCTTGTCAGTGTGTCCACGGAAAGCAAATGCCCTCACACTTTCCCGCTATGTGACCTTGCAGGAATGAGTCTTTCCATTATTGATTCAGTAAAAGCTTTTACTGGAATGTATATTTTAGGCCAGAGCTCTTTAAATAGTAAGATAACTAAAAGACAATTGACCTTTGTGATTCAATAAGAGAAAATGAAAGAGGCAAGAGCAATGTCAACAATCAAATAGAATTAACAAATGCCAACAGCTGCAAACAGCTCTTTCAGCTCATTGTTCCACAGTATATTCACATCAATGTTATTTTGCACAGATAATAAATTATTTATTTCTGACTGTATGCGTTATAAATGATACCCAGACTAGACAGACTTAAGACCTAATTTATTGCTCATCTGGTGTCTATTATAGACTAAATAAGACTATTTTCATCCATCATTCATGTCCATATGAAACTTGTCAAATTTTACAGGGTTTCAGGGAACAATCAGAGGACTCCTCACTGTATCCAGACCACAGAAACAGTGTGTGATCTGTCCAGCTCTCTGACTGACCTGAACGCCTACTACACAGCTGACGTCCTGTCCGAAACCCCGAGGGGGCCACCACTGACCTCATTGAGTCCCCTCACACCAGCACACCACGGTTCTGCCCCTACAAAGACAGTACGTTCTTCTGCTACACTCGTGAAGACTTTTTTCTAATTGACAAAACGTGTTGGAAATAACAGCTGTTAAATTGTCCCAGAGCCTATCAGTGCTCCGGTCCTTCCCAATGACCTCTTGTTGCAGCGCAGCTCTGTCTTTCTCAAGCTGCTTTCTGACATGCACCGAACTCAGCAGTTCCTCAGTATATTTGCCAGAGGAGGTGCATGTGTGAATGCAAATGTCCAAGTGAGACGCTCCCCAGTTTTTGCAGACTTTCTCCTCCTGGCCTCCTAGTATAATGTCCGTAGAATTTCAGGAGAATTCTACGGAAGTGTATTGCATTCACTTGAAAAAAAAAAAAAACAGTTTTTTCTGAGTAATTTATTTTTTGGTTTGTTTTTTTGAATATTTTTTTCTGTTTTTCTGACAATTTTTTTTTTCTGTTTTTCGCAGTAATTCTTATCTGTTTTTCGGAGTAGTTTTTTTTCTGAATTTCTGAATTATCGAGATACTTCGAACTCCCTCGGAACCTCCAACCTGCAAGTGACTCCCATGGACCTATGGTGACTCCTGCCCGCACATACATGCCCCATCTCAGCAGATCTGAATGGGCTTTCCTTCTGAGCAACTGCAAAGTCCTCAGGTGCCTGCGTAGATTCGACAAACTAATGATAATACCATCTATATGACTTAAAGACAGGACTATCTCCCAGTGTCTTAAACCCAGATCAAAGTAAAACTTGATTAAACTAAACAAGCAGGTCATGTTTGTTTCCATTACATCTAGCTCTCAATAAAGGAATGAAAGCGTCTATTGTTTCAAATGCTCTCTAAACGCAGAAAAAAAAAAATAGTCCGAAAAACAGAAGAAAAATTACTCCAAAAAATAGGGGGAAAAAAGTGAGAAAAACTGAAAAAAATATTGATTTAGACATGCATTGTAAACAGAGTTTGTTTTTTTTTTCAAGTGAATGCAATACGCTTCCGTTCAATGTGAAAGCACTGTGAGAGAGAGTGTTTGTGTGTGTGTTGCTGTTGTGAACATGTCTGTGCAGAGAACCTCCTGTTGTGTTGTGCATGTTTGAAAGTCAGACTATGGGTAAACTCTGTAGCCAATATTGCTCACTTTACCTGTCATATCTAAAAATGGCTTCAGCGTTGTCAATGCTCACAATTTTTTGGCCTCTAACATAATTAAAATGGTAACTTCCATGAGAGATACAGTGGTGTACATGCACAGGTGACAGTCTCCCTCCCTTCTCCACAGCTGAGATAGGCAAACCTGACTTCAAGCTGGAGGTGATTGAAAGCCAAAAGAAAACCACCCTGTATGTGACTGACCCACTCACCGCCCTGTTTAAAGATGGCCACCAACTGAACATCAGGGACATCTTTGCTGACCAGCTGCACTATAAAGTCACCTATCGGAAAAACAAAAGCACTGGAAAGGTGAGTAAAAGGAGACATCACGATATCGGTCTCAAACAGGCATACATTTTTACTCATTACAAACTGCATGTTTTCCATTCTGTGTTTTCTGCAGAAAGTCCACATCTCTAAGACCAATTTAATAGAACTGACTGATCTGGACTTGCCTGTATGCCAGATGCGTCAGTGGAGAGCAACACACACAGCAGTAGTCTAGTCCTGACACTGAAGTTTTGGTGGCATTTACTTTTCATTGGTATTCTGTGTGAACTTACACACCAAATAAGACATTGTGAAGTATTTTTGCTCAAAACCAAGCATGCAGTTAAAATCTCTATAGCTTCTTGATGTCAACAGTGTTATTTTCTACATGAATAGACTGGAGCATCTAAATGGAATTGAAATGAAAGTTGTGCGAAAGGATGGAAACAGGATGTATCCCTATATACCCTGTTTTATTCGTGGCAAAGCAAAGAATCAGTTAAAGCCGGATCTGACAGGACACTGGGTGTATTGCTGTGTGTGTGTGTGTGTGGGTGTAGCTGAAAAAAAAGCAGACCATCGCAATGTCCCTTCTCGGGTTAAATAAAATGGTTGGCTGGTCTGGGAGTATGTCTAGATATACCACATGGCTCTCTTCAAAAGATGCAAGCATCATATGCAAATCAAAACTCGTAATTTAGTCATCTAAACATGGCACTGGTTTTTGTTAGGTTGCTACGCACGGGTCCTTTATCTAAAACTCTCTAAGTTTTACATTAACTGGAGCTGGGGACCATCAGTGAAGTAGAGGTAGCTGGCCACTGCCTCATATAATAATAGCCATGCTCATCCTGCCATTCAGATGAGTTTTGATTTCTGTAGCATTAATTTGATCTTGTTTTGGTCTGGAATTCAGTTCCTGTCAGCCTTATCAGTTGAATTTCTTTTTTGTTTTAGTTCTTTATAAATTACTTTTTGTTAGAAAAACCTGATCCATCATGTGTCTTCCCTTATTTAGTGCCAGATGACTCTGATGCGCCAAACCAAGTTATAAATTGCCTGTGAAAATAAAACTGAAAATCTTGTAATTGGTACTGATGTTCAAGGACAAAAGAATATCAGCAAAGTTGGAGCAGCAAAACAAATCAAAAATAAAGAACCTGGGTGTTACTCAGGACTAGATTTTAATCCGCACATAAACAATGTCACAAAGATTGCCTTTTATCATTTAAGAAACATTGCAAGAGTAAGACTGTACCTCACTTTGGAAACTGCCAAAAAGTTCATTCATGCTTTTATACTTTCTCGCCTGGACTACTGTAATGCACTATATTCAGGATTACCAAAAAAATCCATCGATCGCCTACAGCTTTTGCAAAATTCAGCAGCCATGGTTTTAATGAGAAATAGGAAAAGATTCCATATTACTCTTATTTTAGTGTCTTTACACTGGCTTCGAGCATCACTGAGGATTGATTTTAAAATTATTTTACTTGTTTTTAATTCTCTTAATGGTACAGCACCGTCATACATCTCTGACTGTTTATCGGAATATGTTACGAATCATTCCCTCAGGTCGTCTACAGCGGGCTTGCTCAATGTCCCCAAAACAAACTATAAAAGGTTTGGGGAAGCAGCAGGAAAGCTGTCTCAAAAGCCATCCTCCTGGGAAAGTAGATACAGTAAACACAAAGATCGATGTCATGAAGAAAAGCAGGAACTTGAAAGGTGCAAAAAAATATCAAAAGAAATAGAGAAAACAACAACAATTTTCTTCTACAACTCCCAACATGCACTGAACTGTGCCTGTGGCCCCATATTTTTCTCATATTACTTCATGTAACTAAAGTCCATTGTTTGTGCTTCCATCTCTCTATCTCTCTCCCTCTCTCTCCAAATTTCACTACTAATACTACCACCATATTATGATTATGATGATGATGATAAACTGTTATTATTAATAATATAATTGCATCTCAATGTATCACTATTCATTATATTTATATTTTTATGACAACAGTCTCTCTCTGTCTCTCTCTCTCTCTTCTCTCTTCTCTCCCCTCTTATCCACTCATCTCTCCTCTCCTCCATTATTCTCCTCTAGTCAAGGCAGATGGGCGCCCACACTGATTCCAGAAACTTGTTGTCGTCACTCACTCATAGTAAACTCACTTGAATACTATAATAATAATAATAATATTGATACTACTACTACTACTAGTAATACACTTTATTCATATAGCACTTTAAAAAAACGGAAGTGCTTTGACTGAAAAGCAAGCAAAGTAAATAAAAACTTGAACAAATAAAAGCAGTAATATGACTATCAAATATTAGTTTGGTCCAATTTTGAGTGAAAATGGCAGAGCAGATGTTTTGGTTGCAAACCTAACAATGCTCTACTTGGCTCTACTATTGCACTACTACTTACTTGTATGCAAGTAAAGCTATAATTCATCCTGCACATTGAGGCCTCCATCATGAAATACAATGCACAACAAAAGACATAAAACAGTTTATATTTTGTTACATGTGTAAAACATTACATACAGTACAAAATACTATGAATATACACATTTCACTTAATAGTAACATGCCATCGCCCAAAGATATCAGTAATCATATCTTCAGTTTTAGAGCATTCCATTACTTCTGACTATACGTTTTGGCAGCTCTGTGCGGTAAACACATTTCCCATTAGTCTGCATGAAGGTGACTGTCATCTTATGCTCAGTGACCTGGAAGTAAGCCACGCCTCCTATTGTGTGATTGACAGGACTGGAGTAGAGCTGCCAGGACTGAGGAACACTGTCCTTGTGAGTGGTGTCAGGATCGCTGACCACCCCACTCCCACTGACTACATATGAGCTCCAATCATCCTCTCTGATGAACTGTTAAAAATACAGAGACAGACAGCATTAAAGGCATCAATGTTGTGCTCAATTAGACCAAGATACAGCGACAAAATTCATTAAAGGTTCAGTGTGTAAGATTTAGGTGAAAGGGAGCAGAAACTGAATACAAAGTAATCCTAGTGATGTTTTCACTAGTGTGTTTTATCTAAATTGTACGATTGTTGTTTTCTTAGAATGAGCCATTTATATTTAAATACTTTATATTTACATGGGGAGCAGGTCCTCTCTACAGAGGCCACCATGTTTTTACAGTAGTAAAAACTGGACAAACTAAACGCCTCTTGAGTTTTTATGACAAGTGAAGGCTGCCACAGGTACTCTTTCATGTTTGGAATTCAGGAAGACTTTCTCATAAACCGTTCCTGGCAGAGGCCGTCCACACAGAGCCCAGTTCTGCCGGAGGTTTCTTACACCTGGGAGTTTTTCCTCCCCGCTGTTGCTCATGCTTGCTTGGTGTGGAACAAGTTGGATTTTGTGTTTCTTCTTGGACTTGGACTTTTGTGCAGCACCCTTAGACAACTGCTTGTTGTGATACCGTGCTATATAAATTTGAAATTTGAAATATTCAATTACTCACAAATCTATCTCTCTATATATATTTCTTCTTATTAATCAGCTTATTGTGGGCATTTTGAATGGCCATTCAGATATTGCCACAATCTCATCCAGCCAGTCGTGCGGTTGTGATTAAATTTGAAATCCTTTCTCCTCTCTCCGGCAGTCAGCTGTCATTAGTGATCCGCTGTAACTCCCCTTCAACCCAATCTCCTCCGGTTTAATCCGAAGCCATGGTCCAGTCCAGCAGAGTCATTCATAATTATTTCTCCATCAACCCCTCTGATGCCGATGACATCACATAGGGGTCAAAATGCCAAAAGACTTAATTGCATAGAAATAAAAAAAAATATTCAACTGTCAAGTTAAAGTCTCTCCTGATTGAACTGTTTTCATATCCACCACTTGTTTCCAATCTTATTTCATTGTAGGGCTTTATGCAGCACATTGATTCCCTCTTACACTGACACACACATATTGACAATCAACACATCTGTATGCTTAGACTGCAACACTCACGTTGCACAGTAGATTCCTCTTGCTCCAACGTGTTTTACAGACACACAGATCACTTTATAATGTTGAGGTAATTATAAAATTAAATATAAAACCATATCATACAAGTGGTAGATTAAGTTACCAGATATTCCATCACAGTGTATCATTCTATGTTATTGTTTCCATCTTTTCAATCCCCCCTCCCTTTCTGCTTCTGTTGTGCAGTGACTTTAGTTTTTTTACGGTCATTTTGTGCCATACAGACTTGCATAGTAAAGATAAGGCTTACAGTGTACCATTCTTAATGCTGTCTTTACTCGGTAGCCATCACATTGTGCAATCATTTATTTCATTGACATGAGTTGAAGCCAATTGTTGGACTGTAAGTTATACTACTGCAGGAAAAACAAATGCTCATCTTCCTGGAACAATATGTCAACACTGTGCTCATATAAAATAAATAAGATTTCATCTTTATGACTAATTATATTGCTCAGTAATATCCGTTGAAACAAAGTATCATTTAACCCAATAACTATCTGGATGGTTTCTAATTTTTGGAAATGTATAAAACCTGTGATTGTGTAATGTGGGCACATGCCAGTCTTGGTGCCAGAAAATGATGCAAACTAGCTTTGAACTATCAACAAGTACAGTCTTTGTAGCACCCACTAGTGAATGCCACCTCCTGTACAGAGAGGGGCAATCTTGCACATACTCTTCTCAAACACAGTGTGATAAGTGGGATATGAAAAAGAATAAATAACTGTCAAAGAGACAGACAGACAAATAACAACACACTGAGATACACTTTCTTGATGAATCTATGTACACATGATATTTTTTATGATTGAGCGTGCACTCACTTACATACCTGCAGATTGTGGTCATGGCCAGACAAGTACACAGTGACTCTGTATTTCTTCAGCAGGGGCCTCAGTCTGTTGACCAGACAGGATGTTGGTCCGTGATGGCCGATGGACCAGACAGGATAATGACCAGCCACCACAACATAGGCTGATCTGACACATGTCATACATACTGGCACTTCAGTTAAAAGGCAACAACAGAGCAAAATGTAACTGTATCACATTTTAGAGAACAACCACAGTTCTGTCTCATTTGCTTCTGTTTCTGTATGTTAATTGAGAGTGGCATGATGATGCAGAAATCGTTTGTATTTAGTGCCGTGCAAAAATATTATAATTAATAACATGCATAATACAATCATGCACATAGCAATGACTCCAAACATATAGCCTTATAAAGATTTATCAAGAACTATCTTCACAGATAAGAGAAACAAGTAGCTCTTCACATCATCGAGTTATTTTTTGACAGCATGACGTAACAGAGGAATGTTTTTTGAGCAATGTTGCAGACCATCAAACACATTTTAATATAAGGTAAAGACAATGTGAGTACATCATTGGATTTATTGAAAGGAAAGAGTTAATCTAAATCCCCCATTGAAAGGTAATCCACCCCAAAACCTAAATACTGTTCTATTTGCAATAACTTTAAGTCTTTTACATCCCTGTGGAGGAATGTTTGAACCATTGCCATTGCAGGACTTTTTAAAATCCAGCACATAGGTTTTTGAGCATGAACTGTACATTCATGCTGTACTCTAAAGTCTTGCCACAGCATCATAACCGGGTTCAAGTTGAGAGCTAACATTTGGTGTTTGTCCTGATGCCTATGTAATTACGTGCTCAGGACATTATGTGTTGCTCTACAAATTGTTTGGAGTGTCCAGGCAGTTGTTATTGGCAGTTTGCTACCGCATGGCGTGAGTTTGGTTGCTTTGCAGCTTGTTTTTTCGAATTTAACTGTTGCTTGTGGGTATCGTTGTGTTATTGGGAAGTTGTGCTCTCCCTGTTGTTAAAAAAAATCCACTGTGTGTGTGTATGTGTGTGCAGAGGTGATAAAAGCACACACATTCTTTACTCAAGTAGAGGTACAGATACTTGTATTAAAAATAACTTGAGCTGAAGTTTAACCACTGTTTCGGCTTCTTTAACCAAGTAAAAGTATAAAAGTACAGGTTCTGAAATGTACTTTGACTTCTTTAACTGAACTACTCTTACTTCAAATAAAGTAAAAAACAATTAACTTAAACGGAGGGTTAAAGCAAAGATTTTTGAGCATGAAAAACTGTCCACAAGAAAATGAGTACAATGTATTGAATAAAGTATTTTCTTAAAAGGTCCAGTGTATAAGACTTAGGAGAAAGTGATCTATTGGCAAGAATTGAATATAAAATAATCCACCAGTGGGCAATCGTCAAAATTGTACAGATTGAACAGAATGGGCCCTGCTAGATTTAAATACTTTATATTTACATCAGGAGCGCGTCCAAACTGGACAAACTAAAGCTTTTGAGTTTTTATGTCAGCTGAAGTTCACCACAGGTTCTACTTCCCACCTCTGAGAGTGTTTATGTACATATGATATTCATTAGCGATATTCACTGCCACTAGATGTCGCACTAGCAGCAGTATCTTAAACCATAGCAAATGTGGAGGTAATCCTGTAATTCTCCATTTACTTTATTTAAATCTCAATAGGTATATGTTTATATCAGTGATGTAAGTGTGGATATTTCAGTGGATAAGATGCATGGTGCTAAAAAGGGAACCTTTTTATTAAGAGCACCTGCTAAAATGCAAAAATTAGACTTTTTTTCTTTTAATTTTTTCTTTGCCCAAACAACACCTAGCATAATATAAGGAGATTCACTTGGGGGTTGGGGGTTTACAGATAGCAAGTGGCTGATCCCTTATTCAGTAGAACATGTACTTGTACAATGTAACTTGTACAATGCTCAATTATATAGATATCCATTTCAGATTTCTGCGACATACTTTGTAATTTTATCCATAATTAATTATGAAAATAAATCCAGTTTATGATTTGTGATATATGACAATTTGATTCTGACTGATCATAATTCAAAATCAGCTTTAATTTGCCTCAATTCAAGATACTTTAAATTAAGTTTAAAGTGAGAATGTCATCGTAGAAATCCTGAACTTAAATTGTGACTAATGAAGCATTGTGTTAGTTCATGCAGAACACAGAGTCATGTGCTCAGCTACCGATAGGTTCATGGGTGCTCGTCAGTCACCCACCAATCACAGCCCATTCTCTCACCAAAGCGGTCTCTTTAAATACGACCTCATCCTCCCGCAAGTTAGCTGAAGTAGCAGAGTAACATTAAATTTCTCATATTCTAATACTAGAGCATATTCATGTTATGGTTGTAATGTTTACTGTCAGTTGCAGCACTTAGAGAACAGTTCAAAAAGTTATTCTAACACCAGCAGCAGTAAGAGCATGTGTAGTTACCCTAACCAGACATTTGAACCCAAAAGGCCCCAAATTTGACCTGCAACACCCAGAGCTTTTTTTTTTTTTTTCAATTATCTTTTTTATTGATTCCACATATCAATATTCCATCAATATTTTACATAATGTGTATAATTTTACAACAGTATAAAACATTCCTATACTTCCACCGCAGAGCAGAGACATAATTGGACATGAATTCTCAAGTAAAGTTACAGTAGAGTAAATGTGAAGTAAAATGAACCGCTTTTTCACTCTTGTCCTTATTTTCACACCTCTCCTGCATTGTTCCTTGTCTCCTGATTGGGGTAAACAACTCTTTTCCCAAATATAAAACTTCAAATGAAAGTGGAATTTGCACTTTCAGAATTGTTTCCATACTCTTCTTTAACTCTTGCCAAAAAGGTATAATACAAGGGCATCCCCAAAAGATATGAAAATGGTTGGCCTTATTTTCCCCACACAGTCTCCAACGTCGTGTGTCTTGAGATTTCTGTTGTGTTGGTGTAATAAAGTATCTTACAATGTTCTTCCAACCATATTCTCTCCATGAGAGGGAGCATGTTGTTTTCCACTGTCCTTCATTTACCTTGTTCCATTCCTCCTCTGATAATTGCCACCCAGCCTCTTTTCCCCACTTTTCTTTTATATATGTCATATTGTTACCCTTTAATCTTTCCACTTCTTTATATAGTTTTATGATTAGTTTCTTTCCCTGGTCTGAATCATATGCTGAGATAAAGAACTTAATGATTCCTGACTCAGGCTCATCTGAATTAAACTTTTTTTATAGTTTTCTCCATATAATGCCGCATCTGTAGATATTTGTATAAATCTTGATTGTTTAATCCATACTGATTTTTTAGATCCTGAAAACTTTTGATGGTCTTCTTTTTAAAAAGTTCCCAAAATATTTTTGGTCCCGCGTCCCATCTACTGAATCTACTATCTGCTGTGTTTGGTGTGAAGTCTGAATCATATGCGATTCATCTCAATACCTTACTCTGTTCAATCACTTTATTCTTTGATATAATCTCAAGAAATTCCCTCAAGCAGTCCAAGTTACCAGATATAATGAAATTCCCTACTGACAGTCCTAACATATCACATTCACAGTGATGTTACTCTGACCTTTAACTTCAAAGGGAATACAATCCTTCATCTTTGAATTGAAGTTAATATTTTTACCAAGTTTGACGACATTCCCATGAGCTGATCTTTAGATATCAATTTAAGGAAAAATATTTACATACTTTGTGAGAACACTGTGACATTTGGCTACCAAAATGAAACCCAAATTCATGTGAATGTGAAAGGCATTTCGGATATATCACATTTATTAGGCAAGTAGTGTGCTTTGTGAGGTCCTAGTGACCTTGCCATTTGATCTTTAACAACTGAATTCTATTCAAGTCATCATTGAGTCCAAATGAATGTTTGTGCCACATGTGATAATATCCTGGACAATCCTGATAAATTGTATTCAAAACAATGCAAAGTCATGTGAGCTTGACCTTTTGACCTTTGACTAACATAACGTAGTTGTTCATGAGATATCGCATTCATATGAATGGGCAAAACAGATGGATGGACAACCTGAAAACATAATGCCTCTGGCCATACTGAATGTGAAAATGGTAAAGAAATAAATATAGCAATACATGATAAATAATTTGTTCCATGTTCTTTTATTTTACATGGATGATTTCTTGACAAAACAAGCCAACTCTATAAATGTGAACTGAGTGTCAGAAATTAACATGACATTCATAGCATCTGCAAACAATTTTTCCCAACAAATTTCTGTAACTTTCTGAGAATCTACATCACAGTATATTGTAAAATATCATGTGTTTCAATACTCACCTTATTGATGGAACCTCAGTGATGTCTACTGTCCCTGGCTCAGACACTCTCTCAAACATCTACAGTACATGTCAAGACAGGTAATGGTAGCATTAAAATAACATTAGATATCTACAATTCAGTTGAACTATTATAGTTTGGTATATATTACCCTTCTGTAGTTTCACTCAGTGGAGGAGACGTCCTGTCCTTTTGTTTACATGTTCTGTGGATGACCCCCCCCCCCCCCCCCCCCCCCTGCGAGATCCCAGTTGTTTGATCCCAATCAGAGATACAACGAGATACCATAAAGTTGTGGTTTCTGGAGGCCATAAAGCTCAAGTCTCTTAAACCACCATCGTAAACCTTAAAGTTGCCCTTTTAGATTAACAATTTGGTCAACCATTTGGTCAGTCCTCCACATACAGTACATGTCTGCTCATGCAATTATACATACACAAATGCAAAATTTCCATTACAGTGCTAAAAGTGTTATAGCTGAGCAGGGATCAGTGAGGATGAGGTCGTATTTAAACGGACCGCTTTGGTGAGAGAATGGGCTGTGATTGGTGAGTGACTGACGAGCACCCATAAACCTATCAGTAGCTGAGCACATGACTCCGTGTCCTGCATGAACTAACACAATGCTTCATTAGTCACTATTCAAGTTCAGGATTTCCACAATGACATTCTCACTTTAAACTTAATTTAGGTATCTCAAATTGAGGCAAATTAAAGCTGACCTTGAAATATGATCAGTCACAATCAAATTGTCATATATCACAAATCATAAACTGGATTTATTTACATAATTAATTATGGATAAAATTACAAAGTATGTTGCAGAAATCTGGAATGGATATCTATATCATTGAGCATTGTACAAGATGACAAGTAAATTATTTTTAAATAAACAGCATGGAACATGGACATGTTACTACATGTTCTACTGAATAAGGGATCAGCCACTTGCTATCTGTAATGCAAACAGTCATCATCAGGGACATAGTCATCAGAGAGATCATAGTTAATAATCATCCCAAGGTACTTGTTCCGTAGTTCTTTACAAAGTCTACCACCTGCCCCTTGATGATAGTACTCTGAGAGTTTGAGGGCTGATGCCTAAAACTCATGTCCTTGGTTTTGTCACATTTAGTACTAAAAATGCACAGTCACACCAATACAGATTCACAATCCACAATGGGACCATGGCTGTTCTCATCCACATGGAGGAGACTTACTGTCACAGAGTCATCAGCAAATTTGAAAAGTAATCTGTTGTCATGCCAGCTGCGGCAGTCATCAGTATACACATTACAGAGTGAAACGATCAGGAGAAGACCCTGTGAATGATGACAATGTCTCTTAGGTGCATTTGTTTACCCTCACTTTCTGTGTTAGTTGTCAGTTGCAGCTTGAGGTATCATGCATGTATCCAAAATTATCTTTTCCAGGCACTATACTGGTACTGTATTCACTACAAGTTACGCACATTCCATTTTGCCTGGGGACATTTAAAACAAACCAGTCTACAACACAGTTAACATCACATGAAAATCAACCGCCCTCCTCATCTTTTCATATTTTTTTATTCCTCAATTTTTTGATGTGGATTTAGAATTTGATACTGAGCATAGACATTTCTATTGGCTCCCCAATAGAAATGGTACAAGTTGTCAAACTTATGTTACCTACATAAATCCCCACAGATTTCAAAAACATTCTCAGAACACAGTTTACATCACAGTATATTATAAGGTATCACATTTTTAATTACTCACCTTATTGATGGAACCTCAACCATATTTACTGTCCCTGGCTCAGACTCTCTCTCAAGCATCTACAGTAGGTGTTTTCGGTCCCAAAACACAGGCTCTCTTGTGGTTCCAAGAGTCTGTAAGAATAGAAGAGGAGAGAGAGATATACTTAACACCTTTCGTCAAAAAGTGACAGTTTTACGACTTTGAACTTTTACCTAGTGAGGTCACGAGAAGAGGGGGGGGGGGAAGAGGGGGGAAGAGAAGAGGAGGAGAAGGGGGGTTTAGGAAGTGGGGGGTCATAAAAAAAATAATATATATATATATACAAAAGTGAGGGGGATTAAAAACCAGATACGGGGTGAGGTCAGAGAGCGCACTTAGCTGCAGGAGAACTCAGTATGTAAACATCCAAAGAATAACAACAGGTGTGATTGTATGGCTCCTCTCTCTCACAGACAGAGGCCCAAATGATGCAGAAAAATAAAAAACTAAATGGGTAAAACAGGAACAAGGGTCCAAGTTGACTTTCTATGGCTTTGACTGTCTCAGATTTGGTCAAGCTTGTCAGGGTGTGTTATCACAGATCAAAAATGTTATGACTTTTTATTTTAAGGCTGGAGGTTCCCTATCTATCTATCTATCTATCACAAACTGAACTAAATTCTCAAACACTTCCTGTGTGCTCAAAAGTCCTGTTCGTTTAATAGAGTCTAGAGCTCTAACTACTACCACAAACTAAATCCTCCAGGCTGCTCGTTTACCAGCCAGCTCAGAGTATGTAATGTGTAAATCAGACAGTGTTAGAGTTTAAAAAAAAAAAAAAAATATTTACACTATGTAGCTAGGCTTGCAGTTCCAGTCTTTATGGTATCAAAGCTTATCATATCCTAGACCTGACACTGTTTGATGCACAGAGCTACAGTATCTTCTCATGTGAGTGACGTTGCTGCAAACTAGTACTTTTCCAAAGCTGTCCGTGATAATGTGGGGTGCAGTGTCATACTGTGCACTTCGAGTATTCTCAAAATAAATCCACTCAATTTACCAAAAATCTGATGAGCCATCAAATGCACTCATCAAACAGAATCAGAACAAGAGATTGATGTATACACAATGTATTTGTATCAGACAAACTGAAAGGACATTTTGTTACTTTCTAAATATTAAACTGTAAAACATTACACAGCCTTTTATCACTATACTTTGCTCTTAATTTCATATTGTTTCAAATAATTGTACATTTTATTTTCAGATATGTTGAACTGTTTTCTATTATTATTATTAACAACATTTTTTTTTTGTGCTAATTAAACTCATGGATCTTGTGAAAGATCATGCTGATTACAGATAACCCCCTTCTGATGTATGTAGCAAAGGGCCAGGAGTGATTAGGCAGCCAACTAGTGTGGGAAAAGCGGTGACTCACAGGTTATGCAACTGAAAATCACCTGAAGTAGTGGTTTGAATATGATTATATATGTTATCTAAATGAATGGGACCTTTAGTCTGAGTTATTCTTTGACCCTAAATAATAATAAACCAAGTGTATGGAAGTGCCTAATCAATGATTAACTTATTTTAATTTTACTTTTACTTTAAAATTGATCCTTGAACACAACTTTTGTTCCAGGTGAAGACTCAGGTACAGTTTAAGCTAATTAATTGATTTTTATAAGGACATAGATTTTTGTCTGTGAGCACTGGATGTGTGCTAATTGTTATCTTGGGTTTCAATGAAACCTTATTAAACAATTGGACAAATGAAGTCTTATATTTATGTAACCCAGATCTCCTAGGCCTGAGTTCGTAAACACAAAAAAAAATGAATATGATCTCAGAAGAATATTTGAAACGAATCTTATCTTTTGTTTAAATTCCTCTAATTAATATTAAAGACCACCACAACTGTATTTTAAAAGTCAAAACCTTCACAGGTGTTTATTTACAATAGGAAATAAATGAAAAGGCTGTGAATTCTTCTCAGGAAGTAAAATATTTACAAAACAAAATAAATGCACAAAATAAAATACAGGGTCTCTTTAAATTGTTTAAACTGTTCCTTTGACTTCTCAATTTACCCTTTAATTCACTGGTTAAATAAAATCTTTACCTTTCACAGGTCTCTGAATAAAAACAAACACAATTCCTATCAACTGTAAATTAACTCACAAACATCACATGTGGGCCCACTTCAGAAATGATCAACTTGAAACTTAGTTGCAGGCCTGTAGTGATGCTCGGGTGCGGTGAGGCCTGAAAACTGAGTGGCCACTTCACTCAATCAAGAGCATAAAATAAAAGCACGTGCATTGTCATATCAGTTCGATACTCACAGGTCCAAAACGAGGAGCAATGGGGCAACGACAGTCACAGAAAGGGGTGATGGCAGTCACAATCCGAACACAGGCAGCACACACAGTGGCGAAAATCCAGGGAAGAATAAAACAGCAGGGTCCATCCACCAGCAACCATCTCAGTTTCTCTCTCTCTTCACAGACGTCCGTCTCCTTTAATTACATGAACTCTATTGAGCCATAATATCATCACGCTAAATCGTACTGACTTAACGTTAGCCCGTTTTAGCATTGAAAACAACAGTGCTAAAGCTAAGATATACAGACACATTTCAACCTTTAGAATTGGCTCTCCTACAACTGAACCAGAACCCCTCCCCTCCAATCCCCAGTTTGCCTCATCTGCATGCTGAAGTGTCCTTGAATAGAAAAAAAAAGTTCTGCTAATAGACGCACTGTATGAATGTGTGTGAACGACAATGAATGGCAAACTGTAGTGTAAAGCGCTCTGAGTGGTCATCAAGACTAGAAAAGCTCTATATGAATACAAACCATTTACCATCACTTGTCATCCTCTCCCTGTCAGAGGCCGGAGAGAAGTGAGGAAAGGCATGGGCACAATAAAGATAGGCATGCTGCAGATCATTGCAACCAACCTCCACCTACCATGGTAGTCAATAATTACCATCTCTCCTGAAGTACTGTGGTTTCATTTCTGTCCGGGTGTATTTGTCAACCTAAGTGAGCTGAAACCAACACCAAGGTTACTGGCAGCACTGCTTGCACACAGCAACACAGCCATTCACCCAATCAAGTTTACCTGGGTTTTAGTCAAGGTATATATGCTTCAGTGGGATACAGCTGACAGGCCTAATGGTCAATTTCTTTTGAATTGACCAATTGACCTTAGGAACAAATCATTTAACCAGTACTTCACATACTGCGAAGTAACACTATGAACTTAAAAACATTAGATGCACAAGTTACCATGTAAAATAAACACTATATAACAAGAAAACAATGGTAGCCTTGTCATAGCACCACATTACACCGCTTACACATATATAAAGTTTTACCTTAAACAGACCATTAGTTTTAGCCATTAATTTTCAACAATATTTTACAGTATTAAACAGTATAGTAGATTACATACAAATCATTAAAAAAAACAGTAATACAAAATCTGTCTGCAGGCAGAGCATTAATCATTAATCATTAAGGAATGATAAAGGAATGACAAAAGAAATGTAAATGTTTTCTTTCCAGTCACTGTGACCTTTGGCCACTGAAATCTAACATATTCATCTTTGAATCAAAGTGGATCAAATAAATTAACTCTTGAGTCCAACTAAATGTGAAATGATTCCCTCAAGGTGTTCCGGAGATACTGTGTCATGTTCACAAAATAATTTGCTTGTGAGGCTACAGTGACATTGACCGTTGACCACCAAAATCTAATCAGGTCACACTTAAGTCCAAGTGAATGATCTGTGCCAAATTTGTAGAAATTCTCTCAAGACGTTCTCGACATATATGACAAGAATGGGAAAAAAATACCTAAAACATATTGACATTGGCTGTCAGGACAGGAAAATAGAAATCTGAAGCTGTGAGATGGTCATTATTTATGAATCATCAAATGGCATTAAAATGACATTAATTATCCCTTCTATGTAGTCTTATGTTTTGCTTTATATGTGGGTTTTAAGATGGGAGATGTTTGTACATAAATTTGCAGAGATAATAGTGTAACTTAAAAGATTACATGAGCTAGTCCATTCATGTGATAGATAACAAACTCTACAGAAACTCAGTCAATTCCCTTGAGTTTCAGTTCGTCTTCAACTCGGCTGAGGTAATCAGGATCTGGGTATCCATAGCTGCAAAGACAATGACAGAAAATAAATGACTTTATATGGACAGTTTCCTATCAATGAAAATCTGTACGCATGATTGGTGGTCATTAGCCCTGTAGCATGCTGCCAGCAAAAACACAAGACTTGTGTACAGATGATTACATTTAGGTCACATGAATAAGTTTCTCTTTTCACAAATACACAGATTATATACATTTTATTATATACATATTTTATATGTGATTTGCGGCTGTGGCTGCAGGGGTAGAGAGGTGGACCTCTAACCAGTAGGTCGGTGGTTCTATCTGCATGCCATACTGTCCTTGGGCAAGATACTGAACCCAGAATTACACACTCATAGAAAAAGTGCTGCCCCTAGATGCAGTGTATGAATGTGTGAATGGGTGAATGGCAATAAATTGTACTGTAAAGCTCTTTGAGTGGTCATCAAGACTAGAAAAGCTCTATATAAATACAGACCAATTACCATTTCTGTCACAGCCCTCTTACTTAGGCTCCGGCCATAATGAACTGATTACAGGGAAGGCCGTTTTGTTCTTGTGAATGTGTCTGAGCAGAGAATCTCCTGCTGCGTTGTTTATATGTGGAAAACAAACTGGGGAATGTCTTTGCACATTCTAAGTGACAGTCTTGTGAAAACACCTCCTACTTTTCTCCATCGCTGTTGGTCGTTCGTAGTATTATAAGCAACCAAGTGCGGAGTAGACAATCTACTTCCTGTTCACACTGGCCTGGTGTCATGATAAACGTTTTTGTACCAGTCAGATACAGGCTACTTAACTGTTGTTAAATGTTTAAGATAAAAGTACTTGTTTGACCTATTATTCTATCATTTTATTCATCTACATTATGTCATTAGACCATTTATACTGAAGTAGCTGAGTAAGCAGCAAGTGAAGCTACAGTAAAATACATTATAAACTGTTTTATAAACAGAAATGTTAGATATATTGTGGGAGCTTGTTTCTCTTTGATTTGTGGTGAGTTACTGGATCATTTAAGCTTCTGAGAACTTCAGATGGAAAAAAAAAAAAAAAAAAAAAAGCTTTAAACGACGAGAATTATTTTTCAGAAACAAAAAATGTTCAAAACCACTCGTAAAGTCTTTAACAACGTGTTTAACAGCTTGTTATATTGTTTGAAATCTTCATTTTAAAGTAAGCTGTCAAATAAATGCAATGCAGTATAACATACAATATTTCTCTCTGAAATGAACAAGAGTACAATTTTGAAGTAGTGTTAAGTGCTTTTATGTTGTGAAATAAAAAAGAAATATTGACAATGCACGTGCTTTTATTTTATGCTCTTGATTGAGTGAAGTGTCCACTCAGTTTTCAGGCCTCACCGCACCCGAGCATCACTACAGGCCTGCAACTAAGTTTCAAGTTGATCATTTCTGAAGTGGGCCCACATGTGATGTTTGTGAGTTAATTTACAGTTGATAGGAATTGTGTTTGTTTTTATTCAGAGACCTGTGAAAGGTAAAGATTTTATTTAACCAGTGAATTAAAGGGTAAATTGAGAAGTCAAAGGAACAGTTTAAACAATTTAAAGAGACCCTGTATTTTATTTTGTGCATTTATTTTGTTTTGTAAATATTTTACTTCCTGAGAAGAATTCACAGCCTTTTCATTTATTTCCTATTGTAAATAAACACCTGTGAAGGTTTTGACTTTTAAAATACAGTTGTGGTGGTCTTTAATATTAATTAGAGGAATTTAAACAAAAGATAAGATTCGTTTCAAATATTCTTCTGAGATCATATTCATTTTTTTTTGTGTTTACGAACTCAGGCCTAGGAGATCTGGGTTACATAAATATAAGACTTCATTTGTCCAATTGTTTAATAAGGTTTCATTGAAACCCAAGATAACAATTAGCACACATCCAGTGCTCACAGACAAAAATCTATGTCCTTATAAAAATCAATTAATTAGCTTAAACTGTACCTGAGTCTTCACCTGGAACAAAAGTTGTGTTCAAGGATCAATTTTAAAGTAAAAGTAAAATTAAAATAAGTTAATCATTGATTAGGCACTTCCATGCCCTTGGTTTATTATTATTTAGGGTCAAAGAATAACTCAGACCAAAGGTCCCATTCATTTAGATAACATATATAATCATATTCAAACCACTACTTCAGGTGATTTTCAGTTGCATAACCTGTGAGTCACCGCTTTTCCCACACTAGTTGGCTGCCTAATCACTCCTGGCCCTTTGCTACATACATCAGAAGGGGGTTATCTGTAATCAGCATGATCTTTCACAAGATCCATGAGTTTAATTAGCACAAAAAAAAATGTTGTTAATAATAATAATAGAAAACAGTTCAACATATCTGAAAATAAAATATACAATTATTTGAAACAATATGAAATTAAGAGCAAAGTATAGTGATAAAAGGCTGTATAATGTTTTACAGTTTAATATTTAGAAAGTAACAAAATGTCCTTTCAGTTTGTCTGATACAAATACATTGTGTATACATCAATCTCTTGTTCTGATTCTGTTTGATGAGTGCATTTGATGGCTCATCAGATTTTTGGTAAATTGAGTGGATTTATTTTGAGAATACTCGAAGTGCACAGTATGACACTGCACCCCACATTATCACGGACAGCTTTGGAAAAGTACTAGTTTGCAGCAACGTCACTCACATGAGAAGATACTGTAGCTCTGTGCATCAAACAGTGTCAGGTCTAGGATATGATAAGCTTTGATACCATAAAGACTGGAACTGCAAGCCTAGCTACATAGTGTAAATATTTTTTTTTTTTTTTTAAACTCTAACACTGTCTGATTTACACATTACATACTCTGAGCTGGCTGGTAAACGAGCAGCCTGGAGGATTTAGTTTGTGGTAGTAGTTAGAGCTCTAGACTCTATTAAACGAACAGGACTTTTGAGCACACAGGAAGTGTTTGAGAATTTAGTTCAGTTTGTGATAGATAGATAGATAGATAGGGAACCTCCAGCCTTAAAATAAAAAGTCATAACATTTTTGATCTGTGATAACACACCCTGACAAGCTTGACCAAATCTGAGACAGTCAAAGCCATAGAAAGTCAACTTGGACCCTTGTTCCTGTTTTACCCATTTAGTTTTTTATTTTTCTGCATCATTTGGGCCTCTGTCTGTGAGAGAGAGGAGCCATACAATCACACCTGTTGTTATTCTTTGGATGTTTACATACTGAGTTCTCCTGCAGCTAAGTGCGCTCTCTGACCTCACCCCGTATCTGGTTTTTAATCCCCCTCACTTTTGTATATATATATATATATATATATATATATATTTTTATGACCCCCCACTTCCTAAACCCCCCTTCTCCTCCTCTTCTCTTCCCCCCTCTTCCCCCCCCCCCCCTCTTCTCGTGACCTCACTAGGTAAAAGTTCAAAGTCGTAAAACTGTCACTTTTTGACGAAAGGTGTTAAGTATATCTCTCTCTGAGGAGGTAGAGCATTCAGCTACCAGGCACACAACTTCTGTGCATTTACAGTTAAACTTAAAACATTCCTTTTTGATAAAGCCTGGCTGGATCAGGTGAGTCCTGAACCCTCCCTTAAGCTGCTATAGGTCTCTATAGCATAGAAACTCCCATCATCCACAGAGCACTTCTCTCTGTCTCTCTGCCCCCCCCCCCTCCCTGTAAGTGAGGGAGTTTTACTCTTCACAGTCACCAAAGTCTGCTCATTGTGGGAACTGTTAGGTTTCTTTATATTAAACAAGATTTGAAGGTCTTGACCTTCTATGTAAAGTTCCTTGAGATAATGTATATTATGATTTGGCGCTATACAAATAAACACTCTCGGACATGGAATATCGTGAATCGTCTCCATAAAAGTGACACTAAAAACTCAAAGTACTCTTCAAATAAAGTTTCTCCAAACGTGTTTGTTATTTTATCTAGTTAGTAACACGATATTCCATGTCCAAGAGTCCATTTCCCCGGATAAGATGGGTTTTATTCGTTATTTACCACTATAAACACACTCTGACCTCTTCGAGCTTTTATTTTGGGACTTCCTGTTACCGGCATTTGAATTTGCATATTAGTTAAATATTTAGTTTCACCCGAAACATTTAGATTTAACATTTAGATTTAACATTTAGATTTAACATTTAGATTTAACATTTAGATTTAACATTTAGATTTAGATTCAGATTTAACATTTAGATTCAACATTTAGATTTAACATTTAGATTTAACATTTAGATTTAACATTTAGATTTATCATTTAGATTTAGATTCAGATTTAACATTTAGTTTTAGATTTAACATTTAGTTTTAGATTTAACATTTAGTTTTAGATTTAACATTTAGTTTTAGATTTAACATTGAGATTTAACATTTAGATTGCACATTTAGATTTAGATTCAACATTTAAGTGTAACATTTAACATTTGGATTTAAATATTTAAAATATCTCTAAGTTGACAAATATTGTTGTAAATGTGCAAAAAAGTGACTCTCAAAAATTCACACAAGTTTTTTAAACATGGTTTGAAGCTAAATGTGACAAAATGTTGCTGTTATTTTCAGCGTGAGCTGCTTAACAAACTGCACCCCGTAAAAGAAGAGTTGAAGTAGCGTACAAAATTGCCGTGGTATTAATGATAAACTAATCGCATGAGGGATCGTCTCAGTTGTTAATTTGGAAAAAGGGAAACTGTAATAAAGTTATTGCATTACCTGAAAGGGACCTGTCTGCCCCTGCTGCCTTCTAGCCGTATAACGTTATTAAAAATTAAAAACAAGAAAGATCTTACCTTTGCACCTTTCCTGCCAAACAGGGAAAGACAACGCCTCCACGACACACACAAATGAAACTTATCTCTCTCTCACGTGTCTGTGTGTGTGTGTGTGTGTGCGTCGGGTCAGATCAAGGTGGTCAGCGGGGCCTTTCATGTGACTCCTGCATTTAGAGACGCGGTCTTTCCCTGCGTGGAGTTGGAGAGAGCGAGCGACCTTCGGTGACCACGGACAATGATATTCCGGCTGAAATCTTGATACGGACACACAGGGGATGCAGAGGACGCAAAAAACTACGGAGGAAAAGGGAGGCTGTGAAACAACAAAGACTTATCAAGAAGAGCTATAAGCCGAGTCTTCCCTCCATTGTCATGGGAAACGTGAGATCGCTGGGGAATAAGATGGACGAGCTGACTGCACTGGTCCAAAGTCAGAAGGAGTATCGTGAGTGTAGTTTAATATGCTTTACGGAGACATGGCTGCACCAGGATGTTCCCGACGAAAACACCACCATCAAGGGCTTCCATACTGTGCGCGTGGACAGAGACAGCATTCAGAGCGGTAAGTGCAAAGGAGGGGGTCTTTGCAGGCGACTGAAAGACCGCGTCTCTAAATGCAGGTGTCACATGAAAGGTCCCGCTGATCACCTTGATCTGACCCGACACACACAGACACGTGAGAGAGAGAGAGAGAGATAAGTTTCATTTCTGATGAAAGTGTGTGTCGTGGAGGCGTGGTCTTCCCCTGTGTAGGAGAGGTGTATAGGCTGGTAAGATCTTTTTTGTTTTTTAATTTTTAATAACGTTATATGGATTACATTATAGCGTAACGAGTTGATATGATGCGGAGCTCCCGTGTGTTGTTTTCCAATTGCTGGTGGAAGTGAAGAGGGTTAACCCCGCAGTAAGCAACATCACCTTCGGCCCTGGATGGAACACACCTCTGGCTACGACCGGTGAGCTGAACAGGAACGATTAACAAGAGGAAAGTGACTGAAGGAAAGTGTGAAAGACATTCACAGATTCAGACTTTTCGGATCAATAGCAGACTCGCAAGGGGATTCGTATCAAGTTACATTGTGAAACCTTTCAGGTAATGCAATAACTTTATTACAGTTTCCCTTTTTCCAAATGAACAACTGAGACGATCCCTCATGTGATTAGTTTATCATTAATACCACGGTCATTTTATACTCCACTTCAACTCTTCTTTACCCATCTTTCACACTTTACTGCAGTAATTTCCTCCTGTCCTCAACCAGAAATATGTCACGCTATAATGTGATCCGTATAATGTTATTAAAAATGTATAAAACACCCCACACTTGAGAACAAACACAGTTAAGATCTGTTGTTATATAGATAGTATGCTTGAATGTTGTTATATAGTATTGTTTGCAGATGCTATGAATGTGTTGTTAATTTTATGACACTCAGCCCACAGTGTGGACGATCATCTGCCTGGATCATCTGGTATCAGCTCTTAATAGTTAAAATGTAAACAATAACAGTGTAAAGAAGTTATTGATTATCAATGATAGCAGCAACAATTAATATAATAATCAATTAAGTATTGTTGTTAACAATAATAATAATAATAATAGTTGTTCTCCTTCAGTTCTGGAGTCAGAGGTATCTGCAATGAGAGAGAGAAAGAGAGAGAGGGACTATGGGAGAAAAGAGACACGTCAATAACATAGTTTTTCACATTTACTCAAAAAAATAAATGAGTGTGGGGTGGGGGGAGGCAGAGAGACAGAGAGAAGTGGAGAAGTGCTCTGTGGATGATGGGAGTTTCCCCTGCAGTCTAGACCTATAGCAGCTTAAGGGATGGTTCAGGACTCACCTGATCCAGCAAGGCTTTATCAAAAAGGAATGTTTTAAGTTTAACCATAAATGCACAGAAGTTGTCTGCCTGGTAGCTGAATGCTCTACCTCCTGTTCTACTCTTACAGACTCTTGGAACCACAAGAGAGCCTGTGTTTTGGGAATGAAAACACCTACTGTAGATGCTTGAGAGAGAGTCTGAGCCAGGGACAGTAAATATGGTTGAGGTTCCATCAATAAGGTGAGTAATAAAAAATGTGATACCTTACAATATACTGTGATGTTAACTCTGTTCTGAGAATGTTTTTGAAATCTGTGGGGATTTATGTAGATAACATTTATTTGACAACTTGTACCATTTCTATTTGGGGGGGCAATTTCACGGCTATGCTCAGTATTAAATTCTAAATCCACATTAAAAAATGGAGGAGTAAAAAAAATATGAAAAGATGAGGAGGGAGGTTGATTTTCATGTGATTTTTATTGTGTTGTAGACTGGTTTGTTTTAAATGTCCCCCAGGCAAAATGGAACATGCGTAACTTGTAGTGACTACAGTATCAGTATAGTGCCTGGAAAAGATAATTTTGGATACATGCCTCGAGCTGCAACTGACAACTGACACAGAAAGTAATGCATGTAAGACACATTGTCATCATCCACAGGGTCTCCTCCTGTGTCCTTTCACCTCCCCTCTATAATGTGTATACTGATGACTGCCGCAGCTGGCATGACAACAGATTACTTTTCAAATTTGCTGATGACTCTGTGACAGTCAGTCTCCTCCATGCAGATGAGAACAACCATGGTCCCATTGTGGATTGTGAATCTGTATTGGTGTGACTGTGCATTTTTACTACTAAATGTGACAAAAACCAAGGACATAAGTTTTAGGCATCAGTCCTCAAACTCTTAGAATACTATCATCAAGGGACATGTGGTAGACTTTGTAGAGAACTACAAGTACCTTGGGATGATTATTAACTATGATCTCTCTGATGTTCCTGATGATGGCTGTTTGTATTACAGATAGCAAGTGGCTGATCCCTTATTCAGTAGAACATGTACTTGTACAATGTAACTTGTACAATGCTCAATGATATAGATATCCATTTCAAATTTCTGCAACATACTTTGTAATTGTATCCATAATTAATTATGAAAATAAATCCAGTTTATGATTTGTGATATATGACAATTTGATTCTGACTGATCATAATTCAAGGTCAGCTTTAATTTGCCTCAATTCAAGATACTTTAAATTAAGTTTAAAGTGAGAATGTCATCGTAGAAATCCTGAACTTGATTTGTGACTAATGAAGCATTGTGTTAGTTCATGCAGAACACAGAGTCATATGCTCAGCTACCGATAGGTTTATGGGTGCTCGTCAGTCACGAACCAATCACAGCCCATTCTCTCACCAAAGTGGCCTCTTTAAATACGACCTCATCCTCACTGATCCCTGCTCAGCTCGAACACTTTTAGCACTGTAATGGAAATGTTACATTTGTGTATGTATAATTGCATGAGCAAAGATATATGTGGAGGACTGACCAAATGGTTGACCAAATTGTTAATCGAAAAGGGCAACTTTAAGGTTTACGATGGTGGCTTACTGACTGACTCCCAGCAGACCTCAGTTTACACACTGTCTCCTTCCATTAGACAGACAATCCCCATTCCCGCAGCTTGTCAATATTATTCAAAGGTTTATTGTAAAGTTGTTTAATGTTGTCAATAGATATTTAAGGACCCGTGACTTGCCAATTCATTTACATGAAATACTAAGATGACCACATCCTCTCTTAGAGGATGCAGGCTTATGCTCCTGGTAAATATGCCATAAGTAACAAGTTTGCAAAACAGGAAGTGCTGGATGACGCCCAGCCTCACAGGCCTTTGTCTTTGACATTTCCTCAATAGAATAACAGAAGAAATTTGAATATCCTTTTATCTTTCAACAACATAAAAAGAGAGGATGGCACAGTGTTAAATAAACATCTGCCCCCAGCTGGTAAATTTAAAGAGAACAATTAATCCTGATGACTTTGTGAGAATTATGGTGTTAGGTATCGATCTTCACATTTTATCGGAGGTGATCATTTTTGTCAGTGAATAATTACTTAAGAAAGAGTAATTGTTTTCTTATTGTCTTGAACTCTCCCTCAGCTCTCTCTCTCTTTCCAATTCATGTCCATCACTGTGGTGTAAAGGCAATTTCATTATTAACTGAACATAATAACAAATCCATGTTGCTGTTTAAACTCTGCAATAAATCTGCAGAAAGAGCATGGCCAGTGTAGTTCATTATGAAACCTTTCACTGAACTTCTCATCTCGGGACAGTAGCTCAGGTTGTCACTGCATATTTACACATTACACTGTGTTACTCAGAGGTGGCAAAGGTACTCACATTCTTTACTAAAGTAGAAATACAGATACTTGAGTAAAAAAAGACTCTGGTAAAAGTAAAAGTACTGATACAACTCCTTAACTCAAGTACAGGCTCTGAAATGTTCTCAAGTATATGAGTAAAAAGTAAAAATGAATTTTTAACTTCAATGATACACAATGCTTTTTCTAGGATATAGGATAGTTTTCCTCTTTTGGTATCAACCTACACAGAACTGGTACTGAGAAAAAAAATCACTGGACACACATCTCGTTTTGCTGCCAAATTTCAGACAGAATAATAAAGACTACAGGGAATAAATGGATGTGGAATGTGTTCGGGTTGATTAAGTCCCTGCCCTTTGTACACACCACCTGTCACTACCATAGATTGGATGGTTTAGTGAGGTCCTCTCTGTGTTGATGTGTTTTCTTATGTCGTGTTGTCATCCGTGGAGGTTGAAACAAGTAACGAGCCAGTTTTGAGAATTTAAGGAGTAGATACCTGAAAAATCTACTTAAGTACAGTAATGAAATATTTGTACTTTGTTACTTCCCACCTCTGGTTTTACTCATTTGATAAACTGATAGATGGATGAGACAAATTGGCTGTGAAAGGATATTCACTCTAAAGACCATTTGGAGAAACTTTCTAAAGCATTATTCAGATTCAGAAAATAAAAGTAGTCTGCAATTGGTTGATTATAGTAACAGGGACTTAAGGGATGTAAAGTGTCCCAGAAAGAGTTGTTGTTGGATTTGTCTGTACTGTATATTGTGATAAATACCTCTATTGTGTTGGGGGGGGAAGCAGAACCCTCAGAACCCAAACACACTTTGGCCCAATGGGCTGCAGTTGAAAAGGACTGCTGAAGATTATACACTGAAAATAAAAGGAAAATAAATCTCAGGTGGATCCAACAGTGTTTGACACCCAGATATACTGTATGGCTGCACCTCCCCCTTACCACTTTTTACACTTTGCACTTTTCCGTGTTGCATCTTCATTATAGCCCCTTGATAACATACCTCAAAATTTGAATAGAAGAAGAAAAAGAAGAATTACTTTTATTGTCATGAATACACTCTGTCACACTGTGAATTTCATTTTATTTTCATTTTATTTTATTTTATTTATTCATTTATTTTTTCTTATACAACTTATAGGTCCATTGTCTGTCTGTATATGTTGTTTCCATTGTTGTTGTTTGTTTGCACTATTTGTTGTTTGTTATAAGTTGTGTGTTATATATTACTTGCACATTTGGAGTATGGGGAAACGCAATTTGAATCCTCTGTGACCTGTTGCATTGTTTGGTTGACAATAAAGTTCACTGAGACTAAGACTAAAGAAGCAATGGACCACAGAGCCAAGTGAATGCTTGATTGCTGCACTGAAGTCAGTACTATAAAGGTAAGATTTTTTGGGGGGAGAAATTGAAATAGAATTACATAATTCACCAGGGTCTGGGAGCATTAAGCTTTTCTCTGGTATTTAAATTTAATCTCACCCATCAACACAGATCACTAAACTCTGCTGTTGTTGCTTTTCTTGACATGTGTGCGTGTGCAGGTATGTGTGCATGTGTTCCTGAAGCTTTATCCTGTGTAAACAGTTGGTGGACTCATTTAGTCATTTGGATTCAGTCCTTCCCTTCGGAGTGTTCCTTGGTATTCAAGCCACGGTGAAGTGTAATACAGCCAGGCCCCTCACTGCCAGGGGTGGGGGGGGCTTGTGGGACTAGAAGGATAATGGGGCAGGGGGAGGAGCTCTGGCAAAGTGCCACATGTGCCAACTCCATGGGAAGAAAAACTGCCGTCTACATTAAACAACCACTGTCTCTGCTTTGAAATTTGCTACAAATCATTGACAGTCCTTCCTAATCATCTCACAAAGCTATAGTGTTGTACATGCATTCCAACCTTCCTGCTGCTAGTTTCACTTGATTTAATCTGCATGTGAAACTGAATTTGCAGAGATTTTATTACAGTTACATTGTTGAACAGGTTACCGTGTGTGGTGAAGTAATGTAGTAGTAAGACTGATTTGAAAAGGCTGGCCACCCTGTACATATGAGAGCAAAGACAAACAACAGAGGGCTTCCCTTTCAGTAACGTGGAATATTAACTGTGGTTAACACAGTATAAACCTCTCTATTAACATACCACAGTCCAAACTCACTCTCAGTGTCTCTGTATGTCTGGAAGCATAACTCTAAACCACTCAGTCTATGAATAGACCTCCAGATCACCCACTTGAGCTCTTAGTGGAAGTCCTGACTAATGTCCTCTGCAGAGACATGATGATGCCATCGACCTGGTCAGAGCTTGTAAGCTTCTAGAATATTTAGGTTCTCTCACGCTGTAGTAAGGGTTGTATGGTCAACATACCATCGGGAAGCATGTCATCCATTCCATTCCCACTATGACGACACTGAACCTACTATACCTCTCGGTTTGAGTCACATTACCAACATCTTTGTGTCGGTTGAACATTGACCAACCAAATTAAAATTTTTATAAATCTGTCATGAAACATATTCACCACCTGTTACATCTTTTTAAAACTTCTTGTGGTAATTAAAATAATAAGCAAATATATAAATATTGAGCCAAATGAAAAACTCATTTTGAGATAAATAAGTCTAATGAATTATTTTGCATACAATAAATACTGGGGGGAAACTATTGTGTTGTTTATCACAAACCACCTTTTTTTTTAAAAACCTGGATTTGTTTTTTTAAACAGTGGAATATAATAGCATCTGATATGTTCCTGGTCGAACTCAAGTGTAATAGTTTCGTCAACTTGGAAAATACATATGATTGAATTATTAACATTTGGAAACTTAATTCAATCACAAGATTGAATAATGTTATTGAACATTACACCGCAACAGTGTCACTAAAAATAACAAGTCAACCATTACAAGGTTGCAATATGTAAGTTTTTGCATGTGCCTGATTATTTGATCTCTTTTGTCTGTGAGGGTTGTAGAGCAGCGTGGAATGAATGTTGAACTGTTGAATACTGAAGAAGAGTTCAGGTGTTGGTAGCAGAAATATTCACAGAAACCACTGCGACTCAGGTGGACTATTGTTTAACGTTGGCCTATAAACTGTCTCTCACCTTCACAGAACAAGAAAACTTGTTATATCAGGCCTTTTGTGTTGAGGTAATAGAAGCCCTTGATTTGGAGCATGCATTGTAATTTGAGGACTTTGTTGCAACAATGGTTTTTCTGAAATCAGCCTCAGTTACTTACTTGGAATTTGTTACAGATGTTCCATGTTTCTTTCTTTCACTTGATTTCAAAGAATCTGCCAGGTGAAGTGAGAGAATGAATGAATGAATAGAGCTGATTTCATAGCTGTGATTGGTTGGTGTCCAATAATTATATGCTGACTGACCAAAACGTCGAAATAATAATAACAACAACAATAACAACAACAACAATAATAACAATAATAACAACAATAATATGAATAACAATAATAACTAATAATACATCAGTAAGGTTGATTACGTGGCGGATGACCTCAGCAGGACAGCATGCTGTATAGTAATTTGCAATACTGTGGCTGTGTCAGTCTGGTGACGCCACGGCCGGACGCTCCATATTTGGCTATGCCCCGCTTGTTGCTAAAACCACTGGTTTCCAGCAAGAGAGTCAGACGATCGACAGACTGCACAGGGTACTCGCTCAGTAGCAGCACAGACACAGAACAGAACCTTTAGGAATACATCAGAGGAGATGATGTCAGTCACAGCAGCTCTCGTCTCTACACTCTTCTTTCTCTCCACACACTCCGCCTCAGGTGAGTCCACGCTGCTCGCCCTTCATTCCACGCGTTCTCTCAAATGACCTTAAAGTCAAATTGTAGTAGCGCGACATATGATATGTACATACAATATCAAATACTATGATTCTCTGTGTGGAGCAGTTTGTTTTGTAGTATTGTGAGTGTGAAAATGTAAATGTATAGCAAATGTAAAGTTGGATTCACATGAACAGATCTACATGAACAGGTCACTGGAGGAGCAGCATACAGTCATTCATTTAGTGTTTATGTTTAGATTTCCGGCACACATAGAAATACTCTTTACAGTTTTCATGTCTTATAGAGTTTTCAGTACAAGTCACTACACACTTTGCAGGATTAATATTTGAAAAAAAATGTTTGAACACCAGTGGACACTCGTGCTTTATAGGCTGTAAATCACATTTAAGAATTTAAGATTACCTGTAACAATTTAATGTTGAGGTATTTGTTAGTACCTAAAACATTATGTAACATGAGGGGGGGGGGGGGGGGGACTGCTGTTTCTTCTCAGTATTTGCTCATACTGCGAAGAAACAGCAATGACTTACCACACTGTATAGCTGTTGTTAATAAGAAATGACTGAATGACTGATCTGACTCAGGTAAGGTAAGGTAACAGACTGCTGATATAAAAACAGCCCTTCTCTTATGTTCTTTGGGCGCCACACTTTCTACTGCTGCTTTGTAATCATAAAAACCACACATTTGTGGTTGTGACAGAACAGTCAGTCCAATAAAATATAGGACCAAGGATATTTTACACTGACAATCGCAACGTGCTCTATTCACAACATTAACATTACCTTATCTCACTGACAAAGTGCTGTATCTGAACTTGTGGCTTTTTTAATTTTTTCTGGTCCACAGTGCCTCATTTGTGCAAAGCTTTTTTCTCTCTAATGAATGTGTGTAGTCCTACATATTGTGACGGGCCTCAATTAAGGTGTTAAGTGTTTATTACTTAAAAGTGTAGTTTAGTGTTAAATAGTGTTCAGTGTGTAGAATTTTGTGATATCTAGTGTTGAAATTGCATTTTGCAACTGATTACCCCTCACCTCACGCTCTCCTTCCAAACATGAAAAAGAAACTGAAGCAGCCTTTAATTGTCATGAAAACTCAAAAGGTGTTTAGTTTGTTCAGTCTGGACTAATGTAAAAAACATAGTGGCCTCTGTAGAGAGGGTCCCCTCGAAGTATTTAAATTTAAAGGGCCTTTTCTGGGGTAAGGAAACTACAATTCATACAATTTAGATGAAATAAACTAGTGAAAACATTATGAGAATTATTCTACATTAAATAATAGTTCCCTTTCACTTAAATCTTACACACTGGGCCTTTAATAGTTTAAAACTTATGGCACTAAGGCCCTATCACTGTGTGACAGTCCCCTGTACAGCTCACCTATGGAAATTACTTGTATAAGTTAATAAAGTATATAAAACACCTTTGGTGTATTGTTTTCTTTCATAATGACAGGAGTCAACATTTGTGTGTCACTATAACCTTCATTTAAATCATGTTAGTATAGTATCTTACACAAATTGTCTCATTTTCCAGGCTCCTATCCCCAAGCACAAAATTGGAAATCAACCAACTTTAAAACCATTTTGTCCTGGGAACCAAAACCATCAGCCACTTACAGCTACACTGTGGAGTACTCTACGTAAGTACCTGCATCCGAACCCTCACCCTTTAACTCTTTTAACAAATGGCATTTAATTCCCAGAAACGTTCATCTTGTCAGTGTGTCCACGGAAAGCAAATGCCCTCACACTTTCCCGCTATGTGACCTTGCAGGAATGAGTCTTTCCATTATTGATTCAGTAAAAGCTTTTACTGGAATGTATATTTTAGGCCAGAGCTCTTTAAATAGTAAGATAACTAAAAGACAATTGACCTTTGTGATTCAATAAGAGAAAATGAAAGAGGCAAGAGCAATGTCAACAATCAAATAGAATTAACAAATGCCAACAGCTGCAAACAGCTCTTTCAGCTCATTGTTCCACAGTATATTCACATCAATGTTATTTTGCACAGATAATAAATTATTTATTTCTGACTGTATGCGTTATAAATGATACCCAGACTAGACAGACTTAAGACCTAATTTATTGCTCATCTGGTGTCTATTATAGACTAAATAAGACTATTTTCATCCATCATTCATGTCCATATGAAACTTGTCAAATTTTACAGGGTTTCAGGGAACAATCAGAGGACTCCTCACTGTATCCAGACCACAGAAACAGTGTGTGATCTGTCCAGCTCTCTGACTGACCTGAACGCCTACTACACAGCTGACGTCCTGTCCGAAACCCCGAGGGGGCCACCACTGACCTCATTGAGTCCCCTCACACCAGCACACCACGGTTCTGCCCCTACAAAGACAGTACGTTCTTCTGCTACACTCGTGAAGACTTTTTTCTAATTGACAAAATGTGTTGGAAATAACAGCTGTTAAATTGTCCCAGAGCCCGTCAGGGCTCCGGTCCTTCCCAATGACCTCTTGTTGCAGCTCAGCTCTGTCTTTCTCAAGCTGCTTTCTGACATGCACCAAACTCAGCAGTTCCTCAGTATATTTGCCAGAGGAGGTGCATGTGTGAATGCAAATGTCCAAGTGAGACGCTCCCCAGTTTTTGCAGACTTTCTCCTCCTGGCCTCCTAGTATAATGTCCGTAGAATTTCAGGAGAATTCTACGGAAGTGTATTGCATTCACTTGAAAAAAAAAACAAAACAGTTTTTTCTGAGTAATTTATTTTTTGGTTTGTTTTTTTGAATATTTTTTTCTGTTTTTCTGACAATTTTTTTTCTTCTGTTTTTCGCAGTAATTCTTATCTGTTTTTCGGAGTAGTTTTTTTTCTGAATTTCTGAATTATCGAGATACTTCGAACTCCCTCGGAACCTCCAACCTGCAAGTGACTCCCATGGACCTATGGTGACTCCTGCCCGCACATACATGCCCCATCTCAGCAGATCTGAATAGGCTTTCCTTCTGAGCAACCGCAAAGTCCTCAGGTGCCTGCGTAGATTCGACAAACTAATGATAATACCATCTATATGACTTAAAGACAGGACTATCTCCCATTGTCTTAAACCCAGATCAAAGTAAAACTTGATTAAACTAAACAAGCAGGTCATGTTTGTTTCCATTACATCTAGCTCTCAATAAAGGAATGAAAGCGTCTATTGTTTCAAATGCTCTCTAAACGCAGAAAAAAAAAAATAGTCCGAAAAACAGAAGAAAAATTACTCCAAAAAATGGAAAAAAAAAGTCAGAAAAACTGAAAAAAATATTGATTTAGACATGCATTGTAAACAGAGTTTTTTTTTTTTTCAAGTGAATGCAATGCGCTTCCGTTCAATGTGAAAGCACTGTGAGAGAGAGTGTTTGTGTGTGTGTTGCTGTTGTGAACATGTCTGTGCAGCGAACCTCCTGTTGTTTTGTGCATGTTTGAAAGTCAGACTATGGGTAAACTCTGTAGCCAATACTGCTCACTTTACCTGTCATATCTAAAAATGGCTTCAGCGTTGTCAATGCTCACAATTTTTTGGCCTCTAACATAATTAAAATGGTAACTTCCATGAGAGATTGTTGAGTTTTATCAGCAGAGTGGTGCTGCTGACGATGCGTAGGAAGGAGTCTGACGACTTCTCTCATTTAAGGACATTTATTTAGGAACAATGAAATGTGGCCATCTGCCAGTTGGGTTGAGCGCGGACTGACTGGAATATGAAAAGTCACGCATAAAAATGTCCATGTACGGGAAGTCCATTAGGTCACATACAATACATGAACATTCATCACATTAATTATTGTGTGTGCTCTTGCGCCCTCTTGTGTCGCTAAGAGTAAACAACATTTACAGTCATGTAACCTGAGAACATAAGAAATAGGCTTACATTTTAACACCCCCACTTGTACTCAGGTTGGTTACACAAAAACACCAAAACAAGATCGAACAAATGTGTACCTTTGGCTTACACATATTAGTCACCAAAAAGAAGACCTGCAAACTTTCCCAGTTTGAACTTGCTGACAGGCTTCGTCATCACATCAGCGACCATTTCATCAGTAGCACAGTACATTAAATTCACCTTACCCTCATTCACAGTAGACCTAATAAAGTGATACCTAATGTCTATGTGTTTACAACGCTTTCTATTCACAGGATTTCTGGCAAGAGCAATCGTCCCCTGATTGTCTTCGTGTATTACCGTTTGTGTGTATTGGTAACCATCCATATTCTCCAGTAATTGTTCTAGGTAAAGGCATTCCTGAACAGTAGAAGCAAGTGCCATATACTCTGCTTCGCATGTGGAAAGTGCAACAGTAGGTTGCTTCTTTGTCTTCCATGAAACAAGTGCACTGTTTTCACTAAGACTAACACAGTATCCTGTGGTACTGCGGCGATCACTGGTATCAGCCGCCCAGTCTGCATCACTGTAGGCTTTCATACCAAGATTCTCAGTGCTTCTCCTAAAGGTTAAACCTTTGTCTGCTGTACCTTTAAGGTATCGCAGGACATGCTTCACAGTAACCCATTGCTCCTCTGTAGGCTCATCTAGGTACTGTGACAGCCTGCTCACCACAAAACTCAGATCAGGCCTAGTGCAGGTCGTCAGGTATATCAGACTGCCCACGGCCTCTCTGTACATCCTGATATCTGTCATTTTAACTGCATCATTACTGTATTCGAGCTTTTGCTCACAAGGAGTATCTCTCACCCTGCATTCTGACATGTTGAAACACTGTAGAATTTTGTGAGTGTACTTCTCTTGTGACATCTTAATGCATTCATCAGAAAAATCAAAATCAATACCAAGAAAATGTTTGAGTTGCCCCAAATCTTTCATCTTGAATTGCTTTGCAAGCATCCCTTTCACCTTTTTCAGTTTTCCTTCATCGCTTGCAGCGATGATCAAGTCATCTACACACACAATTAAGATCACTTTCCCTTCTTTAGACTCTTGAGAATAAACACAGTGGTCAGCTTGGTTTTGTGTGAAACCATTTTCAGTTAAGCAATCATGTAAAACCCTGTTCCAGTTTCTTCCAGACTGTTTGAGACCATAAAGCGATTTCTCTAGCCTATAGACTACACCCTCTTTTTCTTCATAGCCCTCTGGTGGATTGATGTAGATTTCGTGGTCTATGGGGGCGTGTAAGAACGCGGTTTTCACGTCCATTTGGTGGACCAGTAAATTTTCCTGCACTGCCTTCTGTAGCAAAATTCTAACACTGGTTAGATCTGCTGTAGGTGAAAACGTTTCCCCATAGTCTACACCCATTTTCTGGCTGTAGCCCTTGGCGACAAATCGAGCTTTGTACTGGTCATTCCCATCTACACCAGACTTGATTGCGTAAACCCACCTACCCCCCACTGGTTTCTTGCCCACGGGTAGTGTTGTCGGGGTAAAGGTTTTATTCTCATTTAGAGACTGGATTTCCTCATTCATTGCTTTTCTCCATTCTTTTGAATTGTCTGACTGCATTGCTTCACCATAAGTTTGCGGAATGCCACAAACTGCTCTGCAGCAGTAGTCTACTGTGACATGCATCCCGTCACTATCACTGTCTTCTGTCACAAATTCGCCTAGGTAATTTGGTGCCCTCCTTTCTCTTGTTGGATACCGCCTACTCTCAGTAGACTCATTTGCTGCCCTTGGACTATCGCAATCTGGACTTTCACCGGGTTCATTTTGCTCTAGAGCCTTTTCTGCACTCCTGTTGACCCCCTGCGTCCCCCTAGTCCTGACTCTGTGCCCCACACTGTCATCAATTAGATCTGGCTCATCTGTCTGTGTTTGTTTTTCTGAAGCTGTTTTGCTCACAAATTTCACCAGCCTGTGTTTTTGCACTTTGTTTGTATTTGAGTGATACACTAAATACGCTGGGCTATTTTTGTCGTACCCCACAAAACGCCCCTGATCACACCTTGAGTCAAGCTTCCCCTTTTCCTGCTTATAAGTGTAGCAAACAGACCCAAATCGTTGCATTCTGGACACATTGGGCTTTTTGTTTGTCAACATCTCGTAAGGAGTCAGCCCTGTGCGCTTGTTCAAGCATCTGTTGCGTACCATTGCGGCTGTTTGTACTGCGTAGTGCCAAAGGTGTTTTGGTAACTCACTTTCAATTAGCATGCACCTGCCCATCTCGAAAAGAGTACGCCACCCACGTTCTGCTGTTCCATTTTGGTGCGGTGAGTACGGAGCTGTCGTCTCATGCCTAATTTTGCTTTTCCTCAGCAGTGCCTGGAAATCACCACCTGTGAACTCAGTTCCATTATCAGATCGCATACACTTCACCTTCCCATAACGGGATACATCTGCAAGGAATTTTTCAGTTGCCTGCACTGCATCACTCTTTTTCTTTAGAAAGTAAACAAACACTGTATTTGAATAATCATCAGTAAAAGACTGTGCATATTTGTACCCATCTAATGACTCAGTGGCTATTGGACCTGCAAGGTCTGTGTGTATCATTTCTAAAGGAGCCTTTGCTCTGGCATCGGGATTCCTATTTCTAGTTTGTGTAAACTTCCCTTGAATACACACTTCACACTCTTGCTCAGGCTTACTCATTTTCCCCTTGATCTGCATACCATCAACAACATCATGTAACCTAAGCACATCATCATAATTACAGTGGCCTAGTATCTCATGCCATGCTTGGATGTCGTGGGTTGCATTACACTTATCATCAGTGGACTCAATCTCAGTGTGCAGGTAGTACAACCTGCCAAACACATGAATGTCAAACCTGGTACCATATCTGGTTATCAAGACATCATTGCTTTCTTTGAAGACGACTGTAGACCCATTCGTGGTTGCTGCCTTCACCAAGAAAATGTGCTGCGGGTACGACGGCACATACAGAGCGTCCAACAGTTTCGCATTGCACCGCCGTCCACTGCTGTCGATGAGGGTAACCACTGCCGTGCCTCTCTGCTGAGCGACGCCGCTGCATCTGGTCCCATCAGCCAACTCGACGCTGTGAGTCTCCGGCCTGAAGGTGCTGTCGAAACTTGTGAACAAGGCGATGTCGTTGATGACGTGGGATGTGGCCCCGGTGTCCACCATCAGGCCCCTCTCCTGGATGGTGCGCGCCGGCTGCCGCTGGTCACTGGCCCGTCCGTCCACCATCTTGAACGCGAAGTCCTCCTTTACCTCAGCATTCTCCGACACTTTGCTCACGCCGTCCCTTCGGTCTCTGTCTTTGTCTTTTCGTCTGCATGTCGCGTCCCTGTGTGTGTCATTTTTGCAAACACTACACCACGTCTTCTGTCGACACGCTCTCGCTCGGTGCCCCTTGGTCCCGCACTTGAAGCACACCATCTCCCTGTCGTCTTTGCCTGGTCCATGTGCGCTGCTACTGGGAGGTCGCCGTCCGGTTCTCCCCTGGGTCTTCATCACGCTGTCGTCGTTCGACCCGGTTCCTCTGATGTTCTCGGTTTCCTCGAAACTCCGCAATTTGGTCTTGAAGTCAGCAAATGTGATGTTGTCGTAGGTGTGCGCCACATGAATTGCGAATGGCTTGAAGCTCTCTGGCAATCCCTACAGCACCATAGCCACCAGCAAACTGTCCCCCAGCGTTTCTCCCGCGCTTCTCAGAGCAGTTATGGCGGTCTCTGCTCTAATGATATAGTCCATTACACTTTCACCGATGGACTTTTGAAGTGAGGTCAGTGTGGTGTACAAACTAATTATACGAGGCTTTCCCTTCCCTGCATAATATTCTCTCAGAATATGTAATGCTTTTCTGCCATCATCTTGCGCATCTCTCATTACCAGAGACAGACTTTTGTCATCTAGCAGTAGGATCAACTCTGCATACGCGTCCGCGTTTTTATCAGGATCTGCTGCTATTTCAGCTTCTGTTACTGGCTCATTCAACACAGTGTCTTTCAGCCCTAATAAACGAAAGTGTCCCAACAATTTAGTTTCCCAAACTTCATACTTTGCCTCGTCGCCGTCGAATACCTGTCGATGTAGCCTGCTGCTACTTGCCCTTCGTTGCTCTGCCATGCTAGCTTGCCCCTCTCCTCAGGTTAGCAGCCTTCTTCAGCACGCGATCCGTTGCAACTTTCTTGGCTTTCGTCGACTATTTTCTCCTCCAAACGTCTCCTGGGCCCATAACCTGTTGAGTTTTATCAGCAGAGTGGTGCTGCTGACGATGCGTAGGAAGGAGTCTGACGACTTCTCTCATTTAAGGACATTTATTTAGGAACAATGAAATGTGGCCATCTGCCAGTTGGGTTGAGCGCGGACTGACTGGAATATGAAAAGTCACGCATAAAAATGTCCATGTACGGGAAGTCCATTAGGTCACATACAATACATGAACATTCATCACATTAATTATTGTGTGTGCTCTTGCGCCCTCTTGTGTCGCTAAGAGTAAACAACATTTACAGTCATATAACCTGAGAACATAAGAAATAGGCTTACATTTTAACAGTCATACAGTGGTGTACATGCACAGGTGACAGTCTCCCTCCCTTCTCCACAGCTGAGATAGGCAAACCTGACTTCAAGCTGGAGGTGATTGAAAGCCAAAAGAAAACCACCCTGTATGTGACTGACCCACTCACCGCCCTGTTTAAAGATGGCCACCAGCTGAACATCAGGGACATCTTTGCTGACCAGCTGCACTATAAAGTCACCTATCGGAAAAACAAAAGCACTGGAAAGGTGAGTAAAAGGAGACATCACGATATCGGTCTCAAACAGGCATACATTTTTACTCATTACAAACTGCATGTTTTCCATTCTGTGTTTTCTGCAGAAAGTCCACATCTCTAAGACCAATTTAATAGAACTGACTGATCTGGACTTGCCTGTATGCCAGATGCGTCAGTGGAGAGCAACACACACAGCAGTAGTCTAGTCCTGACACTAAAGTTTTGGTGGCATTTACTTTTCATTGGTATTCTGTGTGAACTTACACACCAAATAAGACATTGTGAAGTATTTTTGCTCAAAACCAAGCATGCAGTTAAAATCTCTATAGCTTCTTGATGTCAACAGTGTTATTTTCTACATGAATAGACTGGAGCATCTAAATGGAATTGAAATGAAAGTTGTGCGAAAGGATGGAAACAGGATGTATCCCTATATACCCTGTTTTATTCGTGGCAAAGCAAAGAATCAGTTAAAGCCGGATCTGACAGGACACTGGGTGTATTGCTGTGTGTGTGTGTGTGGGTGGGTGTAGCTGAAAAAAAAGCAGTCAATCGCAATGTCCCTTCTCGGGTTAAATAAAATGGTTGGCTGGTCTGGGAGTATGTCTAGATATACCACATGGCTCTCTTCAAAAGATGCAAGCATCATATGCAAATCAAAACTCGTAATTTAGTCATCTAAACATGGCACTGGTTTTTGTTAGGTTGCTACGCACGGGTCCTTTATCTAAAACTCTCTAAGTTTTACATTAACTGGAGCTGGGGACCATCAGTGAAGTAGAGGTAGCTGGCCACTGCCTCATATAATAATAGCCATGCTCATCCTGCCATTCAGATGAGTTTTGATTTCTGTAGCATTAATTTGATCTTGTTTTGGTCTGGAATTCAGTTCCTGTCAGCCTTATCAGTTGAATTTCTTTTTTGTTTTAGTTCTTTATAAATTACTTTTTGTTAGAAAAATCTGATCCATCATGTGTCTTCCCTTATTTAGTGCCAGATGACTCTGATGCGCCAAACCAAGTTATAAATTGCCTGTGAAAATCTTGTAATTGGTACTGATGTTCAAGGACAAAAGATTATCAGCAAAGTTGGAGCAGCAAAACAAATCAAAAATAAAGAACCTGGGTGTTACTCAGGACTAAATTTTAATCCACACATAAACAATGTCACAAAGATTGCCTTTTATCATTTAAGAAACATTGCAAGAGTAAGACTGTACCTCACTTTGAAAACTGCCAAAAAGTTGATTCATGCTTTTATACTTTCTCGCCTGGACTACTGTAATGCACTATATTCAGGATTACCGAAAAAATCCATCGATCGCCTACAGCTTTTGCAAAATTCAGCAGCCATGGTTTTAATGAGAAATAGGAAAAGATTCCATATTACTCTTATTTTAGTGTCTTTACACTGGCTTCTAGCATCACTGAGGATTGATTTTAAAATTATTTTACTTGTTTTTAATTCTCTTAATGGTACAGCACCGTCATACATCTCTGACTGTTTATCGGAATATGTTACGAATCATTCCCTCAGGTCATCTACAGCGGGCTTGCTCAATGTCCCCAAAACAAACTATAAAAGGTTTGGGGAAGCAGCAGGAAAGCTGTCTCAAAAGCTTGAGACAGCTTCCTGGGAAAGTAGATACAGTAAACACAAAGATCGATGTCATGAAGAAAAACTTGAAAGGTGCATAAAAATATCAAAAGAAATAGAGAAAACAACAACAATTTTCTTCTACAACTCCCAACATGCACTGAACTGTGCCTGTGGCCCCATATTTTTCTCATATTACTTCATGTAACTAAAGTCCATTGTTTGTGCTTCCATCTCTCTATCTCTCTCCCTCTCTCTCCAAATTTCACTACTAATACTACCACCATATTATGATTATGATGATGATGATAAACTGTTATTATTAATAATATAATTGCATCTCAATGTATCACTATTCATTATATTTATATTTTTATGACAACAGTCTCTCTCTGTCTCTCTCTCTCTCTTCTCTCCCCTCTTATCCACTCATCTCTCCTCTCCTCCATTATTCTCCTCTAGTCAAGGCAGATGGGCGCCCACACTGATTCCAGAAACTTGTTGTCGTCACTCACTCATAGTAAACTCACTTGAATACTATAATAATAATAATAATAATATTGATACTACTACTACTACTACTAGTAATACACTTTATTCATATAGCACTTTAAAAAAACGGAAGTGCTTTGACTGAAAAGCAAGCAAAGTAAATAAAAACTTGAACAAATAAAAGCAGTAATATGACAATCAAATATTAATTTGGTCCAATTTTGAGTGAAAATGGCAGAGCAGATGTTTTGGTTGCAAACCTAACAATGCTCTACTTGGCTCTACTATTGCTCTACTGTATGCAAGTAGAGCTATAATTCATCCTGCACATTGAGGCCTCCATCATGAAATACAATGCACAACAAAAGACATAAAACAGTTTATATTTTGTTACATGTGTAAAACATTACATACAGTACAAAATACTATGAATATACACATTTCACTTAATAGTAACATGCCATCGCCCAAAGATATCAGTAATCATATCTTCAGTTTTAGAGCATTCCATTACTTCTGACTATACGTTTTGGCAGCTCTGTGCGGTAAACATTTCCCATTAGTCTGCATGAAGGTGACTGTCATCTTATGCTCAGTGACCTGGAAGTAAGCCAGGCCTCCTATTGTGTGATTGACAGGACTGGAGTAGAGCTGCCAGGACTCAGGAACACTGTCCTTGTGAGTGGTGTCAGGATCGCTGACCACCCCACTCCCACTGACTACATATGAGCTCCCATCATCCTCTCTGATGAACTGTTAAAAATACAGAGACAGATATTTCAGTGGATAAGATGCATGGTGCTAAAAAGGGAACATTTTTATTAAGAGCACCTGCTAAAATGCAAAAATTAGACTTTTTTTCTTTTAATTTTTTCTTTGCCCAAACAACACCTAGCATAATATAAGGAGATTCACTTGGGGGTTGGGGGTTTACAGATAGCAAGTGGCTGATCCCTTGTTCAGTAGAACATGTACTTGTACAATGTAACTTGTACAATGCTCAATTATATAGATATCCATTTCAGATTTCTGCAACATACTTTGTAATTGTATCCATAATTAATTATGAAAATAAATCCAGTTTATGATTTGTGATATATGACAATTTGATTGTGACTGATCATAATTCAAGGTCAGCTTTATTTGCCTCAATTCAAGATACTTTAAATGAGGTTTAAAGTGAGAATGTCATCGTAGAAATCCTGAACTTGAATTGTGACTAATGAAGCATTGTGTTAGTTCATGCAGGACACAGAGTCATGTGCTCAGCTACCGATAGGTTTATGGGTGCTCGTCAGTCACCCACCAATCACAGCCCATTCTCTCACCAAAGTGGTCTCTTTAAATACGACCTCATCCTCACTGATCCCTGCTCAGCTATAACACTTTTAGCACTGTAATGGAAATGTTACATTTTTGTATGTATAATTGCATGAGCAAAGATGTATGTGGAGGATTGACCAAATGGTTGACCAAATTGTTAATCGAAAAGGGCAACTTTAAGGTTTACGATGGTGGCTTAAGAGACTTGAGTTTTATGGCCTTGAGAAACCACAACTTTATGGTATCTTTTAGTATCTCTGATTGGGATCAAACAACTGGGTTCTCACAGGGGGGGTCATCCACAGACCATGTAAACAAAAGGACAGGATGTCTCCTCCACTGAGTGAAACTACAGAAGGGTAATATATACCTTTGCATGCTTAGTGGGAGGGGGCTGTGAGTTATAAGAACATAGATTCTCCTATGTTCTTTGCTCATTTGTGCATGTCAATCAGGTGATGTGTATTAATGAGTCCATCTGCAGATGCTGAATTAAACTTACAGAAAGAAGTGTTTGACTTACATTACATTTATTATGTTGCGGGTAATTTTGACCCGTATTGTGTAAATCCACTCAAAACAGTCAAAGATGAAGTTAAACCAATAAGAACTTAATTTTAGATTAAACAAACATTTATAAGAGATGAGAAGAAGAGATATTCAATTCCAACAATATATTAAAGAGCTCCTGATTTCAATTTTTCCCAATTCACGAACCTTTTTTTTTTCATTTAACTTGCCCCATTATTTCCCGATTTTCAATGTTCAACATTTTCAGTGTTCCCCACATGATGGACAGAATGTGACTGTGTGCTTTCTGCAGATGTACCACTTGCACCTCACACAACAGGTACTTGTTTTACTGTCATCTCGGGAGGGACAGACTTGGCATCTTTTGCGTTTCTTTGCACCTGTATCCAAAGGATCCATTGTGGGTTGGTCAGATGCCCTGCCCTGGACCTTTGCGGTGACAGCTGCAGCTGCTGGGTATCGAGCTGGCCTGGCCCGGTTCTGGATCTTGGGAGTGACGAGTGCTTTGCCTAGTTCTTCCAGGAAAAGTTGACGTCGGTACAGTTTGCTGGCATTCCACTGCTGTTGCTGTGACTTTGTCAAGATTGTCAACTCAATTGTTGTAACCAATTGGAGTTGTAATCCAGGATAATTTGCTGCTTCATGTCCTCTCTTGTGCTCAGAGATGCATCTTTGTGCATTGTGCTCATCACAAGAACATTCTTGTTTCTCTTTGGGTAGTAAGAAACAAGTGTTGTTTTGTCAAGAATTATCTTCTCTATGGGTTTGGATATGTAGAGCTGAAATGCTGATTCAATATCATCAACTCTTGCGACAGCAAATCTTGTCGGACCAGGAGTCATTTTGATGACATTAGAAGATGACAATCTGTCTCTGCTTTGGTGTGGTGATGTTGATCATTTTATTTTACCATCTTTAGATGTACATGTCCCCTCTGTGGATGACAATTGTTGCGTTTCTTGGTTTTCATCTGATGAAGGGACACCGGCAGAATCCTCCTCTGAATCCTCCTCATCGTGGGAAAATTGACAATCTGGATCATCAATAGCATTGTCCTCTGTTTCTGAAATCTCTTCCTCTACATTACTTTCCCAGTTCATAAGCTGCGATAAAACTTCTTCAGCTGTAAATCATCTGGAGCTCATTTTTGTTGTATTTCTCAAAGAAAGGGCATGGAAACAGTGACAAGGAAAGGGGAGAGAAAGTCCCTCTTCCACACACACCTGGTTCTGAATGGCTATCCAGAGGCAATCAAATTAAAGTTTATCAAAGAGACATGTTTATTTTTGATTTTAACAGCTACTTTGTGTCCGGGTCAAAATGACCCGCAACATTATCTTTGTATACAAACTCAGTGCAGACACTCCACAACACATCTAAGTGTCCAGATTTTACACAGCAGTTCATGACACTAGATGAGGAAAAGTCATACAATTTCATGAAAAAAAAATAAGGATAACCTACACTTTGGTCAACGCAAAAATTGAAATGGGTCAAATTGACCCTTAACATAACATAAGGGTTAAATGGTTAATATCTGAAACTATAATAGTTCAACTGAATTGTAGAAATCTAATGTTATTTAATGGTACCATTACATGTACTGTAGATGCTTGAGAGAGTGTCTGAGCCAGGGACAGTAGACATCACTGAGGTTCCATCAATAAGGTGAGTATTGAAACACATGATATTTTACAATATACTGTGATGTAGATTCTCAGAAAGTTACAGAAATTTGTGGGGAAAAATTGTTTGCAGATGCTATGAATGTCATGTTAATTTCTGACACTCAGTTCACATTTATAGAGTTGGCTTGTTTTGTCAAGAAATCATCCATGTAAAATAAAAGAACATGGAACAAATTATTTATCATGTATTCCTATAATTATTTCTTTACCATTTTCACATTCAGTATGGCCAGAGGCATTATGTTTTCAAGTTGTTTATCCATCTGTCTGTCCCATTCATGTGAATGCGATATCTCATGAACAACTACGTTATGTTAGTCAAAGGTCAAAAGGTCAAGCTCACATGACTTTGCATTGTTTTGAATACAATTTATCAAGATTGTCCAAAGGAAATATCATTACATTTGGCACAAACATTCATTTGGACTCAATGATGACTTGAATAGAATTCAGTTGTCAAAGATCAAATGGCAAGGTCACTAGGACCTCACAAAGCACACTACTTGCGCTGGAAACGGCGAGAGAAGCTTAAAAATGCAACCTTAGTTCAGAAGATTTACTTTTGTTCACAAAGTGGCTCTGCGTGCACAAAAGCGCTGGAAACGGCGAGAGAAGCTTAAAAATGCAACCTTAGTTCAGAAGATTTACTTTTGTTCACAAAGTGGTTCTGAGTGCACAAAACAGCTGGAAACAGTAGCTCTGCGTGCACAAAAGCGCTGGAAACGGCGAGAGAAGCTTAAAAATGCAACCTTAGTTCAGAAGATTAGCTTTTGTTCACAAAGTGGCTCTGCGTGCACAAAAGCGCTGGAAACGGCGAGAGAAGCTTAAAAATGCAACCTTAGTTCAGAAGATTAACTTTTGTTGACAAATTGGCTCTGCGTGCAAAAAAGCGCTGGAAACGGCGAGAGAAGCTTAAAAATGCAACCTTAGTTCAGAAGATTTACTTTTGTTCACAAAGTGGCTCTGCGTACACAAAAGCGCTGGAAACGGCGAGAGAAGCTTAAAAATGCAACCTTAGTTCAGAAGATTAACTTTTGTTGACAAATTGGCTCTGCGTGTAAAAAAGCGCTGGAAACTGCGAGAGAAGCTTAAAAATGCAACCTTAGTTCAGAAGATTTACTTTTGTTCACAAAGTGGCTCTGAAAGCACAAAACAGCTGGAAACATTAGCTCTGCGTGCACAAAAGCGCTGGAAACGGCAAAAGAAGCTTAAAAATGCAACCTTAGTTCAGAAGATTTACTTTTGTTCACAAAGTGGCTCTGCGTGCACAAAAGCGCTGGAAACGGCGAGAGAAGCTTAAAAATGCAACCTTAGTTCAGAAGATTAACTTTTGTTGACAAATTGGCTCTGCGTGCAAAAAAGCGCTGGAAACGGCGAGAGAAGCTTAAAAATGCAACCTTAGTTCAGAAGATTTACTTTTGTTCACAAAGTGGCTCTGCGTACACAAAAGCGCTGGAAACGGCGAGAGAAGCTTAAAAATGCAACCTTAGTTCAGAAGATTAACTTTTGTTGACAAATTGGCTCTGCGTGTAAAAAAGCGCTGGAAACTGCGAGAGAAGCTTAAAAATGCAACCTTAGTTCAGAAGATTTACTTTTGTTCACAAAGTGGCTCTGAAAGCACAAAACAGCTGGAAACATTAGCTCTGCGTGCACAAAAGCGCTGGAAACGGCAAAAGAAGCTTAAAAATGCAACCTTAGTTCAGAAGATTTACTTTTGTTCACAAAGTGGTTCTGAGTATAAAAAACAGCTGGAAACAGTAGCTCTGCTTGCACAAAAGCGCTGGAAACGGCGAGAGAAGCTTAAAAATGCAACCTTAGTTCAGAAGATTAACTTTTGTTCACAAAGTGGCTCTGCGTGCACAAAAGCGCTGGAAACGGCGAGAGAAGCTTAAAAATGCAACCTTAGTTCAGAAGATTTACTTTTGTTCACAAAGTGGCTCTGCGTACACAAAAGCGCTGGAAACGGCGAGAGAAGCTTAAAAATGCAACCTTAGTTCAGAAGATTAACTTTTGTTGACAAATTGGCTCTGCGTGTAAAAAAGCGCTGGAAACTGCGAGAGAAGCTTAAAAATGCAACCTTAGTTCAGAAGATTTACTTTTGTTCACAAAGTGGCTCTGAAAGCACAAAACAGCTGGAAACATTAGCTCTGCGTGCACAAAAGCGCTGGAAACGGCAAAAGAAGCTTAAAAATGCAACCTTAGTTCAGAAGATTTACTTTTGTTCACAAAGTGGCTCTGCGTGCACAAAAGCGCTGGAAACGGCGAGAGAAGCTTAAAAATGCAACCTTAGTTCAGAAGATTAACTTTTGTTGACAAATTGGCTCTGCGTGCAAAAAAGCGCTGGAAACGGCGAGAGAAGCTTAAAAATGCAACCTTAGTTCAGAAGATTTACTTTTGTTCACAAAGTGGCTCTGCGTACACAAAAGCGCTGGAAACGGCGAGAGAAGCTTAAAAATGCAACCTTAGTTCAGAAGATTAACTTTTGTTGACAAATTGGCTCTGCGTGTAAAAAAGCGCTGGAAACTGCGAGAGAAGCTTAAAAATGCAACCTTAGTTCAGAAGATTTACTTTTGTTCACAAAGTGGCTCTGAAAGCACAAAACAGCTGGAAACATTAGCTCTGCGTGCACAAAAGCGCTGGAAACGGCAAAAGAAGCTTAAAAATGCAACCTTAGTTCAGAAGATTTACTTTTGTTCACAAAGTGGTTCTGAGTATAAAAAACAGCTGGAAACAGTAGCTCTGCTTGCACAAAAGCGCTGGAAACGGCGAGAGAAGCTTAAAAATGCAACCTTAGTTCAGAAGATTAACTTTTGTTCACAAAGTGGCTCTGCGTGCACAAAAGCGCTGGAAACGGCGAGAGAAGCTTAAAAATGCAACCTTAGTTCAGAAGATTTACTTTTGTTCACAAAGTGGTTCTGAGAGCACAAAACAGCTGGAAACAGTAGCTCTGCGTGCACAAAAGCGCTGGAAACGGCGAGAGAAGCTTAAAAATGCAACCTTAGTTCAGAAGATTTACTTTTGTTCACAAAGTGGCTCTGCGTGCACAAAAGCGCTGGAAATGGCGAGAGAAGCTTAAAAATGCAACCTTAGTTCAGAAGATTTACTTTTGTTCACAAAGTGGTTCTGAGAGCACAAAACTGCTGGAAACAGTAGCTCTGCGTGCACAAAAGCCCTGGAAATAGTGAGAGAAGCTTAAAAATGCAACCTTAGTTTAGGAGATTTACTTTTGTTCACAAAGTGGCTATGCGTGCACAAAAGCGCTGGAAACGGCGAGAGAAGCTTAAAAATGCAACCTTAGTTCAGAAGATTAACTTTTGTTCACAAAGTGGTTCTGAGTGCACAAAACAGCTGGAAACAGTAGCTCTGCGTGCACAAAAGCGCTGGAAACGGCGAGAGAAGCTTAAAAATGCAACCTTAGTTCAGAAGATTAACTTTTGTTCACAAAGTGGTTCTGAGTGCACAAAACAGCTGGAAACAGTAGCTCTGCGTGCACAAAAGCGCTGGAAACGGCGAGAGAAGCTTAAAAATGCAACCTTAGTTCAGAAGATTTACTTTTGTCACAAAGTGGTTCTGAGAGCACAAAACAGCTGGAAACAGTAGCTTTGCGTGCACAAAAGCACTGGAAACGGCGAGAGAAGCTTAAAAATGCAACCTTAGTTCAGAAGATTTACTTTTGTTCACAAAGTGGCTCTGCGTGCACAAAAGCGCTGGAAACAGTAGCTCTGCGTGCACAAAAGCGCTGGAAACGGCGAGAGAAGCTTAAAAATGCAACCTTAGTTCAGAAGATTTACTTTTGTTCACAAAGTGGCTCTGCGTGCAAAAAAGCGCTGGAAACGGCGAGAGAAGCTTAAAAATGCAACCTTAGTTCAGAAGATTTACTTTTGTTCACAAAGTGGTTCTGAGAGCACAAAACAGCTGGAAACAGTAGCTTTGCGTGCACAAAAGCACTGGAAACGGCGAGAGAAGCTTAAAAATGCAACCTTAGTTCAGAAGATTTACTTTTGTTCACAAAGTGGCTCTGCGTGCAAAAAAGCGCTGGAAACGGCGAGAGAAGCTTAAAAATGCAACCTTAGTTCAGAAGATTAACTTTTGTTCACAAAGTGGTTCTGAGTGCACAAAACAGCTGGAAACAGTAGCTCTGCGTGCACAAAAGCGCTGGAAACGGCGAGAGAAGCTTAAAAATGCAACCTTAGTTCAGAAGATTTACTTTTGTTGACAAAGTGGCTCTGAAAGCACAAAACAGCTGGAAACATTAGCTCTGCGTGCACAAAAGCGCTGGAAACGGCGAGAGAAGCTTAAAAATGCAACCTTAGTTCAGAAGATTAACTTTTGTTCACAAAGTGGTTCTGAGTGCACAAAACAGCTGGAAACAGTAGCTCTGCGTGCACAAAAGCGCTGGAAACGGCGAGAGAAGCTTAAAAATGCAACCTTAGTTCAGAAGATTTACTTTTGTTCACAAAGTGGCTCTGCGTGCACAAAAGCGCTGGAAACGGCGAGAGAAGCTTAAAAATGCAACCTTAGTTCAGAAGATTTACTTTTGTTCACAAAGTGGCTCTGAAAGCACAAAACAGCTGGAAACATTAGCTCTGCGTGCACAAAAGCGCTGGAAACGGCGAAAGAAGCTTAAAAATGCAACCTTAGTTCAGAAGATTTACTTTTGTTCACAAAGTGGTTCTGAGTATAAAAAACAGCTGGAAACAGTAGCTCTGCGTGCACAAAAGCGCTGGAAACGGCGAGAGAAGCTTAAAAATGCAACCTTAGTTCAGAAGATTTACTTTTGTTCACAAAGTGGCTCTGCGTGCACAAAAGCGCTGGAAACGGCGAGAGAAGCTTAAAAATGCAACCTTAGTTCAGAAGATTTACTTTTGTTCACAAAGTGGTTCTGAGAGCACAAAACAGCTGGAAACAGTAGCTTTGCGTGCACAAAAGCACTGGAAACGGCGAGAGAAGCTTAAAAATGCAACCTTAGTTCAGAAGATTTACTTTTGTTCACAAAGTGGCTCTGCGTGCACAAAAGCGCTGGAAACAGTAGCTCTGCGTGCACAAAAGCGCTGGAAACGGCGAGAGAAGCTTAAAAATGCAACCTTAGTTCAGAAGATTTACTTTTGTTCACAAAGTGGCTCTGCGTGCAAAAAAGCGCTGGAAACGGCGAGAGAAGCTTAAAAATGCAACCTTAGTTCAGAAGATTTACTTTTGTTCACAAAGTGGTTCTGAGAGCACAAAACAGCTGGAAACAGTAGCTTTGCGTGCACAAAAGCACTGGAAACGGCGAGAGAAGCTTAAAAATGCAACCTTAGTTCAGAAGATTTACTTTTGTTCACAAAGTGGCTCTGCGTGCACAAAAGCGCTGGAAACAGTAGCTCTGCGTGCACAAAAGCGCTGGAAACGGCGAGAGAAGCTTAAAAATGCAACCTTAGTTCAGAAGATTTACTTTTGTTCACAAAGTGGTTCTGAGTATAAAAAACAGCTGGAAACAGTAGCTCTGCTTGCACAAAAGCGCTGGAAACGGCGAGAGAAGCTTAAAAATGCAACCTTAGTTCAGAAGATTAACTTTTGTTCACAAAGTGGCTCTGCGTGCACAAAAGCGCTGGAAACGGCGAGAGAAGCTTAAAAATGCAACCTTAGTTCAGAAGATTTACTTTTGTTCACAAAGTGGTTCTGAGAGCACAAAACAGCTGGAAACAGTAGCTCTGCGTGCACAAAAGCGCTGGAAACGGCGAGAGAAGCTTAAAAATGCAACCTTAGTTCAGAAGATTTACTTTTGTTCACAAAGTGGCTCTGCGTGCACAAAAGCGCTGGAAATGGCGAGAGAAGCTTAAAAATGCAACCTTAGTTCAGAAGATTAACTTTTGTTCACAAAGTGGTTCTGAGAGCACAAAACTGCTGGAAACAGTAGCTCTGCGTGCACAAAAGCCCTGGAAATAGTGAGAGAAGCTTAAAAATGCAACCTTAGTTTAGGAGATTTACTTTTGTTCACAAAGTGGCTATGCGTGCACAAAAGCGCTGGAAACGGCGAGAGAAGCTTAAAAATGCAACCTTAGTTCAGAAGATTAACTTTTGTTCACAAAGTGGTTCTGAGTGCACAAAACAGCTGGAAACAGTAGCTCTGCGTGCACAAAAGCGCTGGAAACGGCGAGAGAAGCTTAAAAATGCAACCTTAGTTCAGAAGATTAACTTTTGTTCACAAAGTGGTTCTGAGTGCACAAAACAGCTGGAAACAGTAGCTCTGCGTGCACAAAAGCGCTGGAAACGGCGAGAGAAGCTTAAAAATGCAACCTTAGTTCAGAAGATTTACTTTTGTCACAAAGTGGTTCTGAGAGCACAAAACAGCTGGAAACAGTAGCTTTGCGTGCACAAAAGCACTGGAAACGGCGAGAGAAGCTTAAAAATGCAACCTTAGTTCAGAAGATTTACTTTTGTTCACAAAGTGGCTCTGCGTGCACAAAAGCGCTGGAAACAGTAGCTCTGCGTGCACAAAAGCGCTGGAAACGGCGAGAGAAGCTTAAAAATGCAACCTTAGTTCAGAAGATTTACTTTTGTTCACAAAGTGGCTCTGCGTGCAAAAAAGCGCTGGAAACGGCGAGAGAAGCTTAAAAATGCAACCTTAGTTCAGAAGATTTACTTTTGTTCACAAAGTGGTTCTGAGAGCACAAAACAGCTGGAAACAGTAGCTTTGCGTGCACAAAAGCACTGGAAACGGCGAGAGAAGCTTAAAAATGCAACCTTAGTTCAGAAGATTTACTTTTGTTCACAAAGTGGCTCTGCGTGCAAAAAAGCGCTGGAAACGGCGAGAGAAGCTTAAAAATGCAACCTTAGTTCAGAAGATTAACTTTTGTTCACAAAGTGGTTCTGAGTGCACAAAACAGCTGGAAACAGTAGCTCTGCGTGCACAAAAGCGCTGGAAACGGCGAGAGAAGCTTAAAAATGCAACCTTAGTTCAGAAGATTTACTTTTGTTGACAAAGTGGCTCTGAAAGCACAAAACAGCTGGAAACATTAGCTCTGCGTGCACAAAAGCGCTGGAAACGGCGAGAGAAGCTTAAAAATGCAACCTTAGTTCAGAAGATTAACTTTTGTTCACAAAGTGGTTCTGAGTGCACAAAACAGCTGGAAACAGTAGCTCTGCGTGCACAAAAGCGCTGGAAACGGCGAGAGAAGCTTAAAAATGCAACCTTAGTTCAGAAGATTTACTTTTGTTCACAAAGTGGCTCTGCGTGCACAAAAGCGCTGGAAACGGCGAGAGAAGCTTAAAAATGCAACCTTAGTTCAGAAGATTTACTTTTGTTCACAAAGTGGCTCTGAAAGCACAAAACAGCTGGAAACATTAGCTCTGCGTGCACAAAAGCGCTGGAAACGGCGAAAGAAGCTTAAAAATGCAACCTTAGTTCAGAAGATTTACTTTTGTTCACAAAGTGGTTCTGAGTATAAAAAACAGCTGGAAACAGTAGCTCTGCGTGCACAAAAGCGCTGGAAACGGCGAGAGAAGCTTAAAAATGCAACCTTAGTTCAGAAGATTTACTTTTGTTCACAAAGTGGCTCTGCGTGCACAAAAGCGCTGGAAACGGCGAGAGAAGCTTAAAAATGCAACCTTAGTTCAGAAGATTTACTTTTGTTCACAAAGTGGTTCTGAGAGCACAAAACAGCTGGAAACAGTAGCTTTGCGTGCACAAAAGCACTGGAAACGGCGAGAGAAGCTTAAAAATGCAACCTTAGTTCAGAAGATTTACTTTTGTTCACAAAGTGGCTCTGCGTGCACAAAAGCGCTGGAAACAGTAGCTCTGCGTGCACAAAAGCGCTGGAAACGGCGAGAGAAGCTTAAAAATGCAACCTTAGTTCAGAAGATTTACTTTTGTTCACAAAGTGGCTCTGCGTGCAAAAAAGCGCTGGAAACGGCGAGAGAAGCTTAAAAATGCAACCTTAGTTCAGAAGATTTACTTTTGTTCACAAAGTGGTTCTGAGAGCACAAAACAGCTGGAAACAGTAGCTTTGCGTGCACAAAAGCACTGGAAACGGCGAGAGAAGCTTAAAAATGCAACCTTAGTTCAGAAGATTTACTTTTGTTCACAAAGTGGCTCTGCGTGCACAAAAGCGCTGGAAACAGTAGCTCTGCGTGCACAAAAGCGCTGGAAACGGCGAGAGAAGCTTAAAAATGCAACCTTAGTTCAGAAGATTAACTTTTGTTGACAAATTGGCTCTGCGTGCAAAAAAGCGCTGGAAACGGCGAGAGAAGCTTAAAAATGCAACCTTAGTTCAGAAGATTAACTTTTGTTCACAAAGTGGTTCTGAGTGCACAAAACAGCTGGAAACAGTAGCTCTGCGTGCACAAAAGCGCTGGAAACGGCGAGAGAAGCTTAAAAATGCAACCTTAGTTCAGAAGATTTACTTTTGTTCACAAAGTGGCTCTGCGTGCACAAAAGCGCTGGAAACGGCGAGAGAAGCTTAAAAATGCAACCTTAGTTCAGAAGATTTACTTTTGTTCACAAAGTGGCTCTGAAAGCACAAAACAGCTGGAAACATTAGCTCTGCGTGCACAAAAGCGCTGGAAACGGCGAAAGAAGCTTAAAAATGCAACCTTAGTTCAGAATATTTACTTTTGTTCACAAAGTGGTTCTGAGTATAAAAAACAGCTGGAAACAGTAGCTCTGCGTGCACAAAAGCGCTGGAAACGGCGAGAGAAGCTTAAAAATGCAACCTTAGTTCAGAAGATTAACTTTTGTTCACAAAGTGGTTCTGAGTGCACAAAACAGCTGGAAACAGTAGCTCTGCGTGCACAAAAGCGCTGGAAACGGCGAGAGAAGCTTAAAAATGCAACCTTAGTTCAGAAGATTTACTTTTGTTCACAAAGTGGCTCTGCGTGCACAAAAGCGCTGGAAACGGCGAGAGAAGCTTAAAAATGCAACCTTAGTTCAGAAGATTTACTTTTGTTCACAAAGTGGTTCTGAGAGCACAAAACAGCTGGAAACAGTAGCTTTGCGTGCACAAAAGCACTGGAAACGGCGAGAGAAGCTTAAAAATGCAACCTTAGTTCAGAAGATTTACTTTTGTTCACAAAGTGGCTCTGCGTGCAAAAAAGCGCTGGAAACGGCGAGAGAAGCTTAAAAATGCAACCTTAGTTCAGAAGATTTACTTTTGTTCACAAAGTGGTTCTGAGAGCACAAAAGCGCTGGAAACAGTAGCTCTGCGTGCACAAAAGCGCTGGAAACGGCGAGAGAAGCTTAAAAATGCAACCTTAGTTCAGAAGATTTACTTTTGTTCACAAAGTGGCTCTGCGTGCAAAAAAGCGCTGGAAACGGCGAGAGAAGCTTAAAAATGCAACCTTAGTTCAGAATATTTACTTTTGTTCACAAAGTGGTTCTGAGAGCACAAAACAGCTGGAAACAGTAGCTTTGCGTGCACAAAAGCGCTGGAAACGGCGAGAGAAGCTTAAAAATGCAACCTTAGTTCAGAAGATTTACTTTTGTTCACAAAGTGGCTCTGCGTGCACAAAAGCGCTGGAAACGGCGAGAGAAGCTTAAAAATGCAACCTTAGTTCAGAAGATTAACTTTTGTTGACAAATTGGCTCTGCGTGCAAAAAAGCGCTGGAAACGGCGAGAGAAGCTTAAAAATGCAACCTTAGTTCAGAAGATTTACTTTTGTTCACAAAGTGGCTCTGCGTGCACAAAAGCGCTGGAAACAGTAGCTCTGCGTGCACAAAAGCGCTGGAAACGGCGAGAGAAGCTTAAAAATGCAACCTTAGTTCAGAAGATTAACTTTTGTTGACAAATTGGCTCTGCGTGCAAAAAAGCGCTGGAAACGGCGAGAGAAGCTTAAAAATGCAACCTTAGTTCAGAAGATTAACTTTTGTTCACAAAGTGGTTCTGAGTGCACAAAACAGCTGGAAACAGTAGCTCTGCGTGCACAAAAGCGCTGGAAACGGCGAGAGAAGCTTAAAAATGCAACCTTAGTTCAGAAGATTTACTTTTGTTCACAAAGTGGCTCTGCGTGCACAAAAGCGCTGGAAACGGCGAGAGAAGCTTAAAAATGCAACCTTAGTTCAGAAGATTTACTTTTGTTCACAAAGTGGCTCTGAAAGCACAAAACAGCTGGAAACATTAGCTCTGCGTGCACAAAAGCGCTGGAAACGGCGAAAGAAGCTTAAAAATGCAACCTTAGTTCAGAATATTTACTTTTGTTCACAAAGTGGTTCTGAGTATAAAAAACAGCTGGAAACAGTAGCTCTGCGTGCACAAAAGCGCTGGAAACGGCGAGAGAAGCTTAAAAATGCAACCTTAGTTCAGAAGATTAACTTTTGTTCACAAAGTGGTTCTGAGTGCACAAAACAGCTGGAAACAGTAGCTCTGCGTGCACAAAAGCGCTGGAAACGGCGAGAGAAGCTTAAAAATGCAACCTTAGTTCAGAAGATTTACTTTTGTTCACAAAGTGGCTCTGCGTGCACAAAAGCGCTGGAAACGGCGAGAGAAGCTTAAAAATGCAACCTTAGTTCAGAAGATTTACTTTTGTTCACAAAGTGGTTCTGAGAGCACAAAACAGCTGGAAACAGTAGCTTTGCGTGCACAAAAGCACTGGAAACGGCGAGAGAAGCTTAAAAATGCAACCTTAGTTCAGAAGATTTACTTTTGTTCACAAAGTGGCTCTGCGTGCAAAAAAGCGCTGGAAACGGCGAGAGAAGCTTAAAAATGCAACCTTAGTTCAGAAGATTTACTTTTGTTCACAAAGTGGTTCTGAGAGCACAAAAGCGCTGGAAACAGTAGCTCTGCGTGCACAAAAGCGCTGGAAACGGCGAGAGAAGCTTAAAAATGCAACCTTAGTTCAGAAGATTTACTTTTGTTCACAAAGTGGCTCTGCGTGCAAAAAAGCGCTGGAAACGGCGAGAGAAGCTTAAAAATGCAACCTTAGTTCAGAATATTTACTTTTGTTCACAAAGTGGTTCTGAGAGCACAAAACAGCTGGAAACAGTAGCTTTGCGTGCACAAAAGCACTGGAAACGGCGAGAGAAGCTTAAAAATGCAACCTTAGTTCAGAAGATTTACTTTTGTTCACAAAGTGGCTCTGCGTGCACAAAAGCGCTGGAAACAGTAGCTCTGCGTGCACAAAAGCGCTGGAAACGGCGAGAGAAGCTTAAAAATGCAACCTTAGTTCAGAAGATTAACTTTTGTTGACAAATTGGCTCTGCGTGCAAAAAAGCGCTGGAAACGGCGAGAGAAGCTTAAAAATGCAACCTTAGTTCAGAAGATTAACTTTTGTTCACAAAGTGGTTCTGAGTGCACAAAACAGCTGGAAACAGTAGCTCTGCGTGCACAAAAGCGCTGGAAACGGCGAGAGAAGCTTAAAAATGCAACCTTAGTTCAGAAGATTTACTTTTGTTCACAAAGTGGTTCTGAGTATAAAAAACAGCTGGAAACAGTAGCTCTGCGTGCACAAAAGCGCTGGAAACGGCGAGAGAAGCTTAAAAATGCAACCTTAGTTCAGAAGATTTACTTTTGTTCACAAAGTGGCTCTGCGTGCACAAAAGCGCTGGAAACGGCGAGAGAAGCTTAAAAATGCAACCTTAGTTCAGAAGATTAACTTTTGTTGACAAATTGGCTCTGCGTGCAAAAAAGCGCTGGAAACGGCGAGAGAAGCTTAAAAATGCAACCTTAGTTCAGAAGATTAACTTTTGTTCACAAAGTGGTTCTGAGTGCACAAAACAGCTGGAAACAGTAGCTCTGCGTGCACAAAAGCGCTGGAAACGGCGAGAGAAGCTTAAAAATGCAACCTTAGTTCAGAAGATTTACTTTTGTTCACAAAGTGGTTCTGAGTATAAAAAACAGCTGGAAACAGTAGCTCTGCGTGCACAAAAGCGCTGGAAACGGCGAGAGAAGCTTAAAAATGCAACCTTAGTTCAGAAGATTTACTTTTGTTGACAAATTGGCTCTGCGTGCAAAAAAGCGCTGGAAACGGCGAGAGAAGCTTAAAAATGCAACCTTAGTTCAGAAGATTTACTTTTGTTCACAAAGTGGCTCTGAAAGCACAAAACAGCTGGAAACAGTAGCTTTGCGTGCACAAAAGCACTGGAAACGGCGAGAGAAGCTTAAAAATGCAACCTTAGTTCAGAAGATTTACTTTTGTTCACAAAGTGGCTCTGCGTGCACAAAAGCGCTGGAAACAGTAGCTCTGCGTGCACAAAAGCGCTGGAAACGGCGAGAGAAGCTTAAAAATGCAACCTTAGTTCAGAAGATTAACTTTTGTTGACAAATTGGCTCTGCGTGCAAAAAAGCGCTGGAAACGGCGAGAGAAGCTTAAAAATGCAACCTTAGTTCAGAAGATTAACTTTTGTACACAAAGTGGTTCTGAGTGCACAAAACAGCTGGAAACAGTAGCTCTGCGTGCACAAAAGCGCTGGAAACGGCGAGAGAAGCTTAAAAATGCAACCTTAGTTCAGAAGATTTACTTTTGTTCACAAAGTGGCTCTGAAAGCACAAAACAGCTGGAAACATTAGCTCTGCGTGCACAAAAGCGCTGGAAACGGCGAAAGAAGCTTAAAAATGCAACCTTAGTTCAGAAGATTTACTTTTGTTCACAAAGTGGTTCTGAGTATAAAAAACAGCTGGAAACAGTAGCTCTGCGTGCACAAAAGCGCTGGAAACGGCGAGAGAAGCTTAAAAATGCAACCTTAGTTCAGAAGATTAACTTTTGTTCACAAAGTGGTTCTGAGTGCACAAAACAGCTGGAAACAGTAGCTCTGCGTGCACAAAAGCGCTGGAAACGGCGAGAGAAGCTTAAAAATGCAACCTTAGTTCAGAAGATTTACTTTTGTTCACAAAGTGGCTCTGCGTGCACAAAAGCGCTGGAAACGGCGAGAGAAGCTTAAAAATGCAACCTTAGTTCAGAAGATTTACTTTTGTTCACAAAGTGGTTCTGAGAGCACAAAACAGCTGGAAACAGTAGCTCTGCGTGCAAAAAAGCGCTGGAAACGGCGAGAGAAGCTTAAAAATGCAACCTTAGTTCAGAAGATTTACTTTTGTTCACAAAGTGGTTCTGAGAGCACAAAACAGCTGGAAACAGTAGCTTTGCGTGCACAAAAGCACTGGAAACGGCGAGAGAAGCTTAAAAATGCAACCTTAGTTCAGAAGATTTACTTTTGTTCACAAAGTGGCTCTGCGTGCAAAAAAGCGCTGGAAACGGCGAGAGAAGCTTAAAAATGCAACCTTAGTTCAGAAGATTAACTTTTGTTCACAAAGTGGTTCTGAGTGCACAAAACAGCTGGAAACAGTAGCTCTGCGTGCACAAAAGCGCTGGAAACGGCGAGAGAAGCTTAAAAATGCAACCTTAGTTCAGAAGATTTACTTTTGTTCACAAAGTGGTTCTGAGTATAAAAAACAGCTGGAAACAGTAGCTCTGCGTGCACAAAAGCGCTGGAAACGGCGAGAGAAGCTTAAAAATGCAACCTTAGTTCAGAAGATTAACTTTTGTTCACAAAGTGGCTCTGCGTGCAAAAAAGCGCTGGAAACGGCGAGAGAAGCTTAAAAATGCAACCTTAGTTCAGAAGATTTACTTTTGTTCACAAAGTGGTTCTGAGTGCACAAAACAGCTGGAAACAGTAGCTCTGCGTGCACAAAAGCGCTGGAAACGGCGAGAGAAGCTTAAAAATGCAACCTTAGTTCAGAAGATTTACTTTTGTTCACAAAGTGGCTCTGAAAGCACAAAACAGCTGGAAACATTAGCTCTGCGTGCACAAAAGCGCTGGAAACGGCGAAAGAAGCTTAAAAATGCAACCTTAGTTCAGAAGATTTACTTTTGTTCACAAAGTGGTTCTGAGTATAAAAAACAGCTGGAAATAGTAGCTCTGCGTGCACAAAAGCGCTGGAAACGGCGAGAGAAGCTTAAAAATGCAACCTTAGTTCAGAAGATTTACTTTTGTTCACAAAGTGGTTCTGAGAGCACAAAACAGCTGGAAACAGTAGCTTTGCGTGCACAAAAGCAATGGAAACGGCGAGAGAAGCTTAAAAATGCAACCTTAGTTCAGAAGATTTACTTTTGTTCACAAAGTGGCTCTGCGTGCAAAAAAGCGCTGGAAACGGCGAGAGAAGCTTAAAAATGCAACCTTAGTTCAGAAGATTTACTTTTGTTCACAAAGTGGTTCTGAGAGCACAAAACAGCTGGAAACAGTAGCTTTGCGTGCACAAAAGCACTGGAAACGGCGAGAGAAGCTTAAAAATGCAACCTTAGTTCAGAAGATTTACTTTTGTTCACAAAGTGGCTCTGCGTGCACAAAAGCGCTGGAAACAGTAGCTCTGCGTGCACAAAAGCGCTGGAAACGGCGAGAGAAGCTTAAAAATGCAACCTTAGTTCAGAAGATTTACTTTTGTTCACAAAGTGGCTCTGCGTGCAAAAAAGCGCTGGAAACGGCGAGAGAAGCTTAAAAATGCAACCTTAGTTCAGAAGATTTACTTTTGTTCACAAAGTGGCTCTGCGTACACAAAAGCGCTGGAAACGGCGAGAGAAGCTTAAAAATGCAACCTTAGTTCAGAAGATTTACTTTTGTTGACAAATTGGCTCTGCGTGCAAAAAAGCGCTGGAAACGGCGAGAGAAGCTTAAAAATGCAACCTTAGTTCAGAAGATTTACTTTTGTTCACAAAGTGGCTCTGCGTACACAAAAGCGCTGGAAACGGCGAGAGAAGCTTAAAAATGCAACCTTAGTTCAGAAGATTTACTTTTGTTGACAAATTGGCTCTGCGTGCAAAAAAGCGCTGGAAACGGCGAGAGAAGCTTAAAAATGCAACCTTAGTTCAGAAGATTTACTTTTGTTCACAAAGTGGCTCTGAAAGCACAAAACAGCTGGAAACATTAGCTCTGCGTGCACAAAAGCGCTGGAAACGGCGAGAGAAGCTTAAAAATGCAACCTTAGTTCAGAAGATTTACTTTTGTTCACAAAGTGGCTCTGCGTGCACAAAAGCGCTGGAAACGGCGAGAGAAGCTTAAAAATGCAACCTTAGTTCAGAAGATTTACTTTTGTTCACAAAGTGGTTCTGAGTGCACAAAACAGCTGGAAACAGTAGCTCTGCGTGCACAAAAGCGCTGGAAACGGCGAGAGAAGCTTAAAAATGCAACCTTAGTTCAGAAGATTTACTTTTGTTCACAAAGTGGTTCTGAGTGCACAAAACAGCTGGAAACAGTAGCTCTGCGTGCACAAAAGCGCTGGAAACGGCGAGAGAAGCTTAAAAATGCAACCTTAGTTCAGAAGATTAACTTTTGTTGACAAATTGGCTCTGCGTGCAAAAAAGCGCTGGAAACGGCGAGAGAAGCTTAAAAATGCAACCTTAGTTCAGAAGATTTACTTTTGTTCACAAAGTGGTTCTGAGTGCACAAAACAGCTGGAAACAGTAGCTCTGCGTGCACAAAAGCGCTGGAAACGGTGAGAGAAGCTTAAAAATGCAACCTTAGTTCAGAAGATTTACTTTTGTTCACAAAGTGGCTCTGCGTGCACAAAACAGCTGGAAACAGTAGCTCTGCGTGCACAAAAGCGCTGGAAACGGTGAGAGAAGCTTAAAAATGCAACCTTAGTTCAGAAGATTTACTTTTGTTCACAAAGTGGCTCTGCGTGCACAAAACAGCTGGAAACAGTAGCTCTGCGTGCACAAAAGCGCTGGAAACGGTGAGAGAAGCTTAAAAATGCAACCTTAGTTCAGAAGATTTACTTTTGTTCACAAAGTGGCTCTGCGTGCACAAAAGCGCTGGAAACGGCGAGAGAAGCTTAAAAATGCAACCTTAGTTCAGAAGATTTACTTTTGTTCACAAAGTGGTTCTGAGTGCACAAAACAGCTGGAAACAGTAGCTCTGCGTGCACAAAAGCGCTGGAAACGGCGAGAGAAGCTTAAAAATGCAACCTTAGTTCAGAAGATTTACTTTTGTTCACAAAGTGGCTCTGAAAGCACAAAACAGCTGGAAACAGTAGCTCTGCGTGCAAAAAAGCGCTGGAAACGGCGAGAGAAGCTTAAAAATGCAACCTTACTTCAGAAGATTTACTTTTGTTCACAAAGTATTTCTGAGTGCACAAAACAGCTGGAAACATTAGCTCTGCGTGCACAAAAGCGCTGGAAACGGCGAGAGAAGCTTAAAAATGCAACCTTAGTTCAGAAGATTTACTTTTGTTCACAAAGTGGCTCTGCGTGCACAAAAGCGCTGGAAACGGCGAGAGAAGCTTAAAAATGCAACCTTAGTTCAGAAGATTTACTTTTGTTCACAAAGTGGCTCTGCGTGCACAAAAGCGCTGGAAACGGCGAGAGAAGCTTAAAAATGCAACCTTAGTTCAGAAGATTAACTTTTGTTGACAAATTGGCTCTGCGTGCAAAAAAGCGCTGGAAACGGCGAGAGAAGCTTAAAAATGCAACCTTAGTTCAGAAGATTAACTTTTGTTCACAAAGTGGTTCTGAGAGCACAAAACAGCTGGAAACAGTAGCTCTGCGTGCACAAAAGCGCTGGAAACGGCGAGAGAAGCTTAAAAATGCAACCTTAGTTCAGAAGATTTACTTTTGTTCACAAAGTGGCTCTGCGTGCACAAAAGCGCTGGAAACGGCGAGAGAAGCTTAAAAATGCAACCTTAGTTCAGAAGATTTACTTTTGTTCACAAAGTGGCTCTGCGTGCACAAAAGCGCTGGAAACGGCGAGAGAAGCTTAAAAATGCAACCTTAGTTCAGAAGATTTACTTTTGTTCACAAAGTGGTTCTCAGAGCACAAAACAGCTGGAAACAGTAGCTCTGCGTGCACAAAAGCGCTGGAAACGGCGAGAGAAGCTTAAAAATGCAACCTTAGTTCAGAAGATTTACTTTTGTTCACAAAGTGGCTCTGCGTGCACAAAAGCGCTGGAAACGGCGAGAGAAGCTTAAAAATGCAACTTTAGTTCAGAAGATTAACTTTTGTTCACAAAGTGGTTCGGAGTGCACAAAACAGCTGGACACAGTAGCTCTGTGTGCACAAAAGCGCTGGAAACGGCGAGACAAGCTTAAAATTGCCACTTTGGTCCATATGATGAATTTTTAATGACTAAAGGTGAAAACCAGAACACACGGGTAGTGGATGGTCACCTTGAACAAGGCTCAGGTGAAATATCCCTGTCAACTTTAAAATAATTTTGTAAAGTAATGTTTTCAAGTTTTTAATTCCATAATGTAAATAGTCGAGCTGTTGACTTCTTAATCTAATATTTGCTCAAAGTTGATTAAAATTGCTTAAGCCAGTGAGATAAGGATATATTTGCTACAATGAATAAGATATTGATTTTCTTAATAAAGATTAACCTTAAAAAGAATCCCCCCCATTCTTGTTTAGGATGACCCTCACTATCTGAATGTAAAATCTCAAGTAATTTTGCTGTACGCATTTTGAGTAAATTCAAGGGAAAGTCAGTTACATTTTAATTATGGCATCCATAACCTTCTCCTATTATGTGTTAGGATAGGTCTTTTTTTTACCTAAAAAAAAAATCCTTAAGAGCTGACTTAGAATCTTCACCTCATCCTCGTTCAGGATGATGCCCACTATTTGTTTATAATATTTCAATTTTTTTTACGAACATTTTTTGAGAAAGTGAAAGGCAGCTCAATTTTCATTATGGCAAAAATATGAACCCAAAAAAGTCCTTAAAAGGTAACCCTAACCCTCTAAACATTATTGAGACTAAATTCATATAAGGTCACTGTGAACCTTGACCCTTGACCACTTTAATTTGTTTGAGTCCAAGTGACTCCATTGAGAAGGAATTCCCTCAAGCAGTGAGTCCAAGTTACCAGATATAATGAAATTCCCTACTGACAGTCCTAATATATCACATTCACAGTGACGTGAGGTAACTCTGACCTTTAACTTCGAAGGGAATAAAATCCTTCATCTTTGAGTTTAAGTTAATGTTTTTACCAAGTTTGACGACATTCCCATGAGCTGATCTTTAGATATCAATTTAAGGAAAAATATTTACATACTTTGTGAGAACACTGTGACATTTGGCTACCAAAATGAAATCCAAATTCATATGAATATGAAAGAAACAAATATGAAAGAATTCCCTGAAAGCATTTTGGATATATATTGCATATACAAGGCAAGAAGTGTGCTTTGTGAGGTGCTAGTGACCTTGCCATTTGATCTTTGATCCTTCATCAATCACATCCAAAAGATGTCCCTACTTTTGGTGTATGTCTGACAATGATAAAGTCTAATCAGGAAGGAGCTCAACACTCCTAATTGCATTTATCACTGCATAAATATTTTGTGATTTACTTCTTAACATCTGTTTAAATCATCATTATTATTATTGAGATCACATGTCTTTTCCCCTCCCATAACCCCTTTTGGTCCAAAGTTCTAAAACTTTCAATCCCATTTGTTCAACAAAATACAAAATTTGGAGGACCAAAGTTATGCTGATATGGGAAAAACATTAGAAATTCCCAAATTATTTCCAATTTACTTTTCTTAAAATTTGTTTTTTATTTATTTTTTATTTTAGGATTGAATTCTTTGTTAATAACGTCAAAAAGCCAATGATGCCCCTAATATACTTAAATTTACTTACCTTTACTTACCTTTGGCAGTTGAGAACTCCTCTCTCTCTCTTTTTTTCCCCTGTCTGCTTAAAGCAGATTGACTGCAGCGTCGATATAATCCTGGCTCAGGTCTCAGTCCTCCAGTCCTAGCCACATCTCTGGTGCAAAACTCTATTACCTATATAATATCATAGTTTGTTAAATCATGAGCCCGACTTCAGAACCCAATATAACAAGTGTATTAAATCAACAAACACTCCGTATAGTTATACTCCTTAACTCTGTGACCTCCTCTTAGATCATCAGCATGTTTATTCCAATACTCTTCAGTTAACCCAGTTAACTACGTGATCTCCAAGATCACCAACAGGCTTATTCTCTACTCCTTAGTTAACCCAATTAACTCCGTGATCTCCAAGACCACCTGAAGCTTCCTTGATTCTACATCGGTTCCAAACCACGCCATGCAGACACGTCGGTCACTCACCCAGTGAGAGAATCGTTTCCCTTCTGAATTTGTCTTCCCAGAAAGACAGTGTCTCTGTGCTACTTGGTCCCCCAGATTACAGCAGTGAGAGCACTCTTTGGTTCTCAGGCATCAGGCCCTCACGTCTCTACCCTCTTTTGTCAGGGAGGTTGAGGTCAGAGACCCAGACTACCTGCGCAGTTTTACCTTTCATCCCTGAGATCCAGAGTGTCCTCTCATACGAGTGATCCTGCCGACAACGCCAAAATTGTGGTGGAAATTTCTGTGAAACAAGCACAAAGTCAAACACTTCTTTTCACCTGAATGACATGCACAAATGAGCAAAGAACTTAGGAGAATCTGTGTTCTTAAAACTCGCAGCCCCTTTCCACTAAGCATGCAAAGGTACATATTACCCTCCTGTAGTTTCACTCAGTGGAGGAGACATCCCGTCCTTTTGTTTACATGTTCTGTGGATGACCCCCCCTGTGAGAACACAGTTGTTTGATCCCAATCAGAGATACTAAAAGATACCATAAAGTTGTGGTTTCTCAAGGCCATAAAACTCAAGTCTCTTAAGCCACCATCGTAAACCTTAAAGTTGCCCTTTCCGATTAACAATTTGGTCAACCATTTGGTCAGTCCTCAACATACAGTACATGTCTGCTCATGCAATTATACATACACAAATGTAACATTTCCATTACAGTGCTAAAAGTGTTATAGCTGAGCAGGGATCAGTGAGGATGAGGTCGTATTTAAAGGGACTGCTTTGGTGAGAGAATGGGCTGTGATTGGTGAGTGACTGACGAGCACCCATGAACCTATCGTTAGCTGAGCACATGACTCCGTGTCCTGCATGAACTAACACAATGCTTCATTAGTCACTATTTAAGTTCAGGATTTCCACAATGACATTCTCACTTTAAACTTAATTTAAGGTATCTCGAATTGAGGCAAATTAAAGCTGACCTTGAATAATGATCAGTCACAATCAAATTGTCATATATCACAAATCATAAACTGGATTTATTTTCATAATTAATTATGGATACAATTACAAAGTATGTTGCAGAAATCTGAAATGGATATCTATATATGGGGGCAGCAGTAGCATAAGGATTTGGTTTGGGAACTGGAGGGTGGCCGGTTCAAGTCCAGCATGGACCATAAGCATAGAAGGTGGACTGGTAGCTGGAGAGGTGCCAGTTCACCTCCTGGGCACTGCTGAGGTGCCCTTGAGCAAGGCACCGTACCCCCCAATTGCTCATAGGGCGCTTTTCCTGGGGGCTGCCCATCACTCTACCATCTCTCTCCAAAAATATGCATGTCTTTGAGCCCTGTGTGTGTGTGTGGGATTGTGGGTTAATGCATGTATTAAAAATGAAAAACATGAGTGTAAAAAGAATTTCCCCTTGTGGGATCAATAAAGGAAGTTTAAGTTTAAGTTATATCATTGAGCATTGTAACAAGTTACATTGTACAAGTACATGTTCTACTGAATAAGGGATCAGCCACTTGCTATCTGTAATACAAACAGCCATCATCAGGAACATCAGAGATATCATAGTTAATAATCATCCCAAGGTACTTGTAGTTCTCTACAATGTCTACCACATGTCCCTTGATGATAGTATTCTAAGAGTTTGAGGACTGATGCCTAAAACTCATGTCCTTGGTTTTTGTCACATTTAGTAGTAAAAATGCACAGTCACACCAATACAGATTCACAATCCACAATGGGACCATGGTTGTTCTCATCTGCATGGAGGAAACTGACTGTCACAGAGTCATCAGCAAATTTGAAAAGTAATCTGTTGTCATGCCAGCTGCGGCAGTCATCGGTATACACATTATAGAGGGGAGGTGAAAGGACACAGGAGGAGACCCTGTGGATGATGACAATGTGTCTTACATGCATTACTTTCTGCGTCAGTTGCCAGTTGCAGCTCAACGCATGTATCCAAAATTATCTTTTCCAGGCACTATACTGATACTGTAGTCACTACAAGTTACGCACGTTCCAGTTTGCCTGGGGGACATTTAAAACAAACCAGTCTACAACACAATAAAAATCACATGAAAATCAACCTCCCTCCTCATCTTTTCATATTTTTTTCTCCTCAATTTTTTAATGTGGATTGAGAATTTGATACTGAGCATAGCCGTGAAATTGCCCCCCCCCCCAAATAGAAATGGTACAAGTTGTCAAATAAATGTTATCTACATAAATCCCCACAGATTTCAAAAACATTCTCAGAACACAGTTAACATCACAGTATATTGTAAGGTATCACATTTTTTATTACTCACCTTATTGATGGAACCTCAACCATATTTACTGTCCCTGGCTCAGACTCTCTCTCAAGCATCTACAGTAGGTGTTTTCATTCCCAAAACACAGGCCCTCTGTGGTTCCAAGAGTCTGTAAGAGTAGAACAGGAGGTAGAGCATTCAGCTACCAGGCAGACAACTTCTGTGCATTTACGGTTAAACTTAAAACATTCCTTTTTGATAAAGCCTTGCTGGATCAGGTGAGTCCTGAACCATCCCTTAAGCTGCTATAGGTCTAGACTGGAGGGGAAACTCCCATCATCCACAGAGCACTTCTCCACTTCTCTCTGTCTCTCTGCCCCCCCCCACACTCATTTTTTTTTTTTAATAAATGTCAAAAACTATGTTATTGTTGTGTCTCTTTTCTCCCATAGTCCCTCTCTCTCTTTCTCTCTCTCATTGCAGATACCTCTGACTCCAGAACTGAAGGAGAACAACTATTATTATTATTATTATTAACAACAATACTTAATTAATTATTACATTAATTGTTGCTGCTATCATTGATAATCAATAACTTCTTTACACTGTTATTGTTTACATTTTAACTAGTAAGAGCTGATACCAGATGATCCAGGCAGATGATCGTCCACATTGAGCCTGGTTCTGCTAGAGGTTTCTCCCTGTAAGTGAGGGAGTTTTTACTCTTCACAGTCACCAAAGTCTGCTCATTGTGGGAACTGTTAGGTTTCTTTATATTAAACAAGATTTGAAGGTCTTGACCTTCTATGTAAAGTTCCTTGAGATAATGTATATTATGATTTGGCGCTATACAAATAAAATTGAATTGAATTGAATAGGTGATGGGATAATAATAACAATAATTAATTGAGCAGTAGTATTGCAATATATTCAGTAAACTGTACAGAAATAATATGTTTTTTTTCTTTCATGAACATATTTTCCATTTCATATTATGCACTTACCAACCTTTAACTGTGGGCTGAGTGTCATAAAATTAACAACACATTCATAGCATCTGCAAACAATACTATATAACAACATTCAAGCATACTATCTATATAACAACAGATCTTAACTGTGTTTGTTCTCAAGTGTGGGGTGTTTTATACATTTTTAATAACATTATACGGATCACATTATAGCGTGACATATTTCTGGTTGAGGACAGGAGGAAATTACTGCAGTAAAGTGTGAAAGATGGGTAAAGAAGAGTTGAAGTGGAGTATAAAATGACCGTGGTATTAATGATAAACTAATCACATGAGGGATCGTCTCAGTTGTTCATTTGGAAAAAGGGAAACTGTAATAAAGTTATTGCATTACCTGAAAGGTTTCACAATGTAACTTGATACGAATCCCCTTGTGAGTCTGCTATTGATCCGAAAAGTCTGAATCTGTGAATGTCTTTCACACTTTCCTTCAGTCACTTTCCTCTTGTTAATCGTTCCTGCTTCAGCTCACCGGTCGTAGCCAGAGGTGTGTTCCATCCAGGGCCGAAGGTGATGTTGCTTACTGCGGGGTTAACCCCCTTCACTTCCACCAGCAATTGGAAAACAACACACGGGAGCTCCGCATCATATTAACTCCTTACGCTATAATGTAATCCATATAACGTTATTAAAAATTAAAAAACAAAAAAGATCTTACCAGCCTATACACCTCTCCTACACAGGGGAAGACCACGCCTCCACGACACACACTTTCATCAGAAATGAAACTTATCTCTCTCTCTCTCTCTCTCTCTCTCACGTGTCTGTGTGTGTCGGGTCAGATCAGGGTGATCAGCGGGACCTTTCATGTGACACCTGCATTTAGAGACGCGGTCTTTCAGTCGCCTGCAAAGACCCCCTCCTTTGCGCTTACCGCTCTGAACGCTGTCTCTGTCCACGCGCACAGTATGGAAGCCCTTGATGGTGGTGTTTTCGTCGGGAACATCCTGGTGCAGCCATGTCTCCGTAAAGCATATTAAACTACACTCACGATACTCCTTCTGACTTTGGACCAGTGCAGTCAGCTCGTCCATCTTATTCCCCAGCGATCTCACGTTTCCCATGACAATGGAGGGAAGACTCGGCTTATAGCTCTTCTTGATAAGTCTTTGTTGTTTCACAGCCTCCCTTTTCCTCCGTAGTTGCGTCCTCTGCATCCCCTGTGTGTCCGTATCAAGATTTCAGCCGGAATATCATTGTCCGTGGTCACCGAAGGTCGCTTGCTCTCTCCAACTCCATGCAGGGAAAGACCGCATCTCTAAATGCAGGAGTCACGTGAAAGGTCCCGCTGACCACCTTGATCTGACCCGACGCGCGCACACACACACACACACACACACACGTGAGAGAGAGATAAGTTTCATTTGTGTGTGTCGTGGAGGCGTTGTCTTTCCCTGTGTGGCAGGAAAGGTGCAAAGGTAAGATCTTTCTTGTTTTAAATTTTTAATAACGTTATACGGCTAGAAGGCAGCAGGGGCAGACAGGTCCCTTTCAGGTAATGCAATAACTTTATTACAGTTTCCCTTTTTCCAAATTAACAACTGAGACGATCCCTCATGCGATTAGTTTATCATTAATACCACGGCAATTTTGTACGCTACTTCAACTCTTCTTTTACGGGGTGCAGTTTGTTAAGCAGCTCACGCTGAAAATAACAGCAACATTTTGTCACATTTAGCTTCAAACCATGTTTAAAAAACTTGTGTGAATTTTTGAGAGTCACTTTTTTGCACATTTACAACAATATTTGTCAACTTAGAGATATTTTAAATATTTAAATCCAAATGTTAAATGTTACACTTAAATGTTGAATCTAAATCTAAATGTTAAATTTAAATCTAAATCTAAATGTGCAATCTAAATGTTAAATCTAAATCTAAATGTTAAATCTCAATGTTAAATCTAAATCTAAATGTTAAATCTGAATCTAAATCTAAACCTAAATGTTAAATCTAAATGTTAAATCTAAATGTTAAATCTAAATGTTAAATCTAAATGTTAAATCTGAATCTAATTCTAAATGTTAAATCTAAATGTTAAATCTAAATCTAAATGTTAAATCTAAATGTTAAATCTAAATGTTTCGGGTGAAACTAAATATTTAACTAATATGCAAATTCAAATGCCAGTAACAGGAAGTACCAAAATAAGAGCTCGAGGAGGTCAGAGTGTGTTTATAGTGGTAAATAACAAATAAAACCCATCTTATCCGGGGAAATGGACTCTTGGACATGGAATATCGTGTTAATAACTACATAAAATAACAAACACGTTTGGAGAAACTTTATTTGAAGAGTACTTTGAGTTTTTAGTGTCACTTTTATAAAGAAGATTCACGATATTCCATGTCCACGAGTGTTTATTTGTATAGCAGAGAGACAGAGAGAAGTGCTCTGTGGATGATGGGAGTTTCCGCAGCAGTCTAGACCTATAGCAGCTTAAGGGATGGTTCAGGACTCACCTGATCCAGCAAGGCTTTATCAAAAAGGAATGTTTTAAGTTTAACCGTAAATGCACAGTTGTCTGCCTGGTCGCTGAATGCTCTACCTCCTCTTCTATTCTTACAGACTCTTGGAACCACAAGAGAGCCTGTGTTTTGGGAATGAAAACACCTACTGTAGATGCTTGAGAGAGAGTCTGAGCCAGGGACAGTAAATATGGTTGAGGTTCCATCAATAAGGTGAGTAATTAAAAATGTGATACCTTATAATATACTGTGATGTAAACTGTGTTCTGAGAATGTTTTTGAAATCTATGGGGATTTATGTAGGTAACATAAGTTTGACAACTTGTACCATTTCTATTGGGGAGCCAATTTCATGGCTATGCTCAGTATCAAATTCTAAATCCACATCAAAAAATTGAGGAATAAAAAAATATGAAAAGATGAGGAGGGCGGTTGATTTTCATGTGATGTTAACTGTGTTGTAGACTGGTTTGTTTTAAATGTCCCCAGGCAAAATGGAACGTACGTAACTTGTAGTGACTACAGTACCAGTATAGTGCCTGGAAAAGATAATTGTGGATACATGCATGATACGTCAAGCTGCAACTGACAACTAACACAGAAAGTGAGGGTAAACAAATGCACCTAAGGGACATTGTCATCATTCACAGGGTCTTCTCCTGATCTTTTCACTCTGTAATGTGTATACTGATGACTGCCGCAGCTGGCATGACAACAGATTACTTTTCAAATTTGCTGATGACTCTGTGACAGTAAGTCTCCTCAGAGAGATATACTTAACACCTTTCGTCAAAAAGTGACAGTTTTACGACTTTGAACTTTTACCTAGTGAGGTCACGAGAAGGGGGGGGGGGGGGGGGGGGGTGATAAGAGGAGGGGGAGGAGGGGGGTTTAGGAAGTGGGGGGTCATAAAAAAAAATAAAAAATAGATAAAGTGAGGGGGAATAAAAACCAGATACGGGGTGAGATCAGAGAGCGCGCTTTGCTGCACGAGAACTCAGTATGTAAACATCCAAAGAATAACAACAGGCGTGATTGTATGGCTCCTCTCTCTCACAGACAGAGGCCCAAATGATGCAGAAAAATAAAAAACTAAATGGGTAAAACAGGAACAAGGATCCAAGTTGACTTTCTATGGCTTTGACTGTCTCAGATTTGGTCAAGCTTGTCAGGGTGTGTTATCACAGATCAAAAATGTTATGACTTTTTATTTTAAGGCTGGAGGTTCCCTATCTATCTATCTATCTATCTATCACAAACTGAACTAAATTCTCAAACACTTCCTGTGTGCTCAAAAGTCCTGTTCGTTTAATAGAGTCTAGAGCTCTAACTACTACCACAAACTAAATCCTCCAGGCTGCTCGTTTACCAGCCAGCTCACAGTATGTAATGTGTAAATCAGACAGTGTTAGAGTTTAAAAAAAAAAAAATATTTACACTATGTAGCTAGGCTTGCAGTTCCAGTCTTTATGGTATCAAAGCTTATCATATCCTAGACCTGACACTGTTTGATGCACAGAGCTACAGTATCTTCTCATGTGAGTGACGTTGCTGCAAACTAGTACTTTTCCAAAGCTGTCCGTGATAATGTGGGGTGCAGTGTCATACTGTGCACTTCGAGTATTCTCAAAATAAATCCACTCAATTTACCAAAAAAATCTGATGAGCCATCAAATGCACTCATCAAACAGAATCAGAACAAGAGATTGATGTATACACAATGTATTTGTATCAGACAAACTGAAAGGACATTTTGTTACTTTCTAAATATTAAACTCTAAAACATTACACAGCCTTTTATCACTATACTTTGCTCTTAATTTCATATTGTTTCAAATAATTGTATATTTTATTTTCAGATATGTTGAACTGTTTTCTATTATTATTATTAACAACATTTTTTTTTGTGCTAATTAAACTCATGGATCTTGTGAAAGATCATGCTGATTACAGATAACCCCCTTCTGATGTATGTAGCAAAGGGCCAGGAGTGATTAGGCAGCCAACTAGTGTGGGAAAAGCGGTGACTCACAGGTTATGCAACTGAAAATCACCTGAAGTAGTGGTTTGAATATGATTATATATGTTATCTAAATGAATGGGACCTTTAGTCTGAGTTATTCTTTGACCCTAAATAATAATAAACCAAGGGCATGGGAGTGCCTAATCAATGATTAACTTATTTTAATTTTACTTTTACTTTAAAATTGATCCTTGAACACAACTTTGGTTCCAGGTGAAGACTCAGGTACAGTTTAAACTAATTAATTGATTTTTATAAGGACAGATTTTTGTCTGTGAGCACTGGATGTGTGCTAATTGTTATCTCGGGTTTTCAATGAAACCTTATTAAACAATTGGACAAATGAAGTCTTATATTTATGTAACCCAGATCTCCTGGGCCTGAGTTCGTAAACACAAAAAAAAAAAAAAAAAATGAATATGATCTCAGAAGAATATTTGAAACGAATCTTATCTTTTGTTTAAATTCCTCTAATTAATATTAAAGACCACCACAACTGTATTTTAAAAGTCAAAACCTTCACAGGTGTTTATTTACAATAGGAAGTAAAATATTTACAAACAAAATAAATGCACAAAATAAAATACAGGGTCTCTTTAAATTGTTTAAACTGTTCCTTTGACTTCTCAATTTACCCTTTAATTCACTGGTTAAATAAAATCTTTACCTTTCACAGGTCTCTGAATAAAAACAAACACAATTCCTATCAACTGTAAATTAACTCACAAACATCACATGTGGGCCCACTTCAGAAATGATCAACTTGAAACTTAGTTGCAGGCCTGTAGTGATGCTCGGGTGCGGTGAGGCCTGAAAACTGAGTGGCCACTTCACTCAATCAAGAGCATAAAATAAAAGCACGTGCATTGTCATATCAGTTCGATACTCACAGGTCCAAAACGAGGAGCAATGGGGCAACGACAGTCACAGAAAGGGGTGATGGCAGTCACAATCCGAACACAGGCAGCACACACAGTGGCGAAAATCCAGGGAAGAATAAAACAGCAGGGTCCATCCACCAGCAACCATCTCAGTTTCTCTCTCTCTTCACAGACGTCCGTCTCCTTTAATTACATGAACTCTTTTGAGCCATAATATCATCACGCTAAATCGTACTGACTTAACGTTAGCCCGTTTTAGCATTGAAAACAACAGTGCTAAAGCTAAGATATACAGACACATTTCAACCTTTAGAATTGGCTCTCCTACAACTGAACCAGAACCCCTCCCCTCCCACTCCTCCCCCTCCTGCATTCTGGAAGGTCCCAGCAGCTGCTTTGGTAAATTTCACTGTTGACTTAATAACATACTTTCAGTAAAAATGTAAATGTGCCTTGATTTGTTCATGTAAGTGCATTTAGCAATTAAAAATTCAGAAAGTTAGCAAACACATGCATATGCAGAATATAAATGTCCATTAGAAATGTAAAATAACGTGGGATCTGTCACATGTTTAATGTCACATTTAAAGTAAATGGCGGTAAGTTGTCCTGATCATGGGAAGCTATGGTGGAGGGGTAGAGCGGTTACCAGAAGGGTAGCAGTTCAATCCCCAGTTTGCCTCATCTGCATGCTGAAGTGTCCTTGAATAGAAAAAAAAAGTTCTGCTAATAGACGCACTGTATGAATGTGTGTGAACGACAATGAATGGCAAACTGTAGTGTAAAGCGCTCTGAGTGGTCATCAAGATTAGAAAAGCTCTATATGAATACAAACCATTTACCATCACTTGTCATCCTCTCCCTGTCAGAGGCCGGAGAGAAGTGAGGAAAGGCATGGGCACAATAAAGATAGGCATGCTGCAGATCATTGCAACCAACCTCCACCACCATGGTAGTCAATAATTACCATCTCTCCTGAAGTACTGTGGTTTCATTTCTGTCCGGGTGTATTTGTCAACCTAAATGAGCTGAAACCAACACCAAGGTTACTGGCAGCATTGCTTGCACACAGCAACACAGCCATTCACCCAATCAAGTTTACCTGGGTTTTAGTCAAGGTATATATGCTTCAGTGGGATACAGCTGACAGGCCTAATGGTCAATTCCTTTTGAATTGACCAATTGACCTTAGGAACAAATCATTTAACCAGTACTTCACATACTGCGAAGTAACACTATGAACTGAAAAACATTAGATGCACAAGTTACCATGTAAAATAAACACTATATAACAAGAAAACAATGGTAGCCTTGTCATAGCACCACATTACACCGCTTACACATATATAAAGTTTTACCTTAAACAGACCATTAGTTTTAGCCATTAATTTTCAACAATATTTTATAGTATTAAACAGTATAGTAGATTACATACAAATCATTTAAAAAAACAGTAATACAAAATCTGTCTGCAGGCGGAGCATTAATCATTAATCATTAAGGAATGATAAAGGAATGATAAAAGAAATGTAAATGTTTTCTTTCCAGTCACTGTGACCTTTGGCCACTGAAATCTAACATATTCATCTTTGAATCAAAGTGGATCAACTAAATTAACTCTTGAGTCCAACTAAATGTGAAATGATTCCCTCAAGGTGTTCCGGAGATACTGTGTCATGTTCACAAAATAATTTGCTTGTGAGGCTACAGTGACATTGACCGTTGACCACCAAAATCTAATCAGGTCACATTTAAGTCCAAGTGAATGATCTGTGCCAAATTTGTAGAAATTCATCAAGACGTTCTCGACATATATGACAAGAATGGGAAAAAAATACCTAAAACATATGGACATTGGCTGTCAGGACAGGAAAATAGAAATCTGAAGCTGTGAGATGGTCATTATTTATGAATCATCAAATGGCATTAAAATGACATTAATTATCCCTTCTATGTAGTCTTATGTTTTGCTTTATATGTGGGTTTTAAGATGGGAGATGTTTGTACATAAATTTGCAGAGATAATAGTGTAACTTAAAAGATTACATGAGCTAGTCCATTCATGTGATAGATAACAAACTCTACAGAAACTCAGTCAATTCCCTTGAGTTTCAGTTCGTCTTCAACTCGGCTGAGGTAATCAGGATCTGGGTATCCATTGCTGCAAAGACAATGACAGAAAATAAATGACTTTATATGGACAGTTTCCTATCAATGAAAATCTGTACGCATGATTGGTGGTCATTAGCCCTGTAGCATGCTGCCAGCAAAAACACAAGACTTGTGTACAGATGATTATATTGAGGTCACATGAATAAGTTTCTCTTTTCACAAATACACAGATTATATACATTTTATTATATACATATTTTATATGTGATTTGCGGCTGTGGCTGCAGGGGGGTAGAGAGGTGGACCTCTAACCAGTAGGTCGGTGGTTCTATCTGCATGCCATACTGTCCTTGGGCAAGATACTGAACCCAGAATTACACACTCATAGAAAAAGTGCTGCCCATAGATGCAGTGTAGGAATGTGTGAATGGGTGAATGGCAATAAATTGTACTGTAAAGCTCTTTGAGTGGTCATCAAGACTAGAAAAGCTCTATATAAATACAGACCAATTACCATTTCTGTCACAGCCCTCTTACTTAGGCTCCGGCCATAATGAACTGATTACAGGGAAGGCCGTTTTGTTCTTGTGAATGTGTCTGAGCAGAGAATCTCCTGCTACGTTGTTTATATGTGGAAAACAAACTAGGGAATGTCTTTGCACATTCAAAGTGACAGTCTTGTGAAAACACCTCCTACTTTTCTCCATCGCTGTTGGTCGTTCGTAGTATTATAAGCAACCAAGTGCGGAGTAGACAATCTACTTCCTGTTCACACTGGCCTGGTGTCATGATAAACGTTTTTGTACCAGTCAGATACAGGCTACTTAACTGTTGTTAAATGTTTAAGATAAAAGTACTTGTTTGACCTATTATTCTATCATTTTATTCATCTACATTATGTCATTAGACCATTTATACTGAAGTAGCTGAGTAAGCAGCAAGTGAAGCTACAGTAAAATACATTATAAACTGTTTTATAAACAGAAATGTTAGATATATTGTGGGAGCTTGTTTCTCTTTGATTTGTGGTGAGTTACTGGATCATTAAAGCTTCTGAGAACTTCAGATGGAAAAAAAAAAAAAAAAAAAAAGCTTTAAACGACGAGAATTATTTTTCAGAAACAAAAAATGTTCAAAACCACTCGTAAAGTCTTTAACAACATGTTTAACAGCTTGTTATATTATGTATTGTTTGAAATCTTCATTTTAAAGTAAGCTGTCAAATAAATGCAATGCAGTATAACATACAATATTTCTCTCTGAAATGAACAAGAGTAGAAATTTGAAGTAGTGTTAAGTGCTTTTATGTTGTGAAATAAAAAAGAAATATTGATATTTACAGTATTTGTATTTGTGAGTATTTTATGTGTAGTGTAAACTGTCCAGCCTGCAGAAGAGGAGTTATGTACATCTTGGGGAGCATATTCTTCTCTTAAGTGGAGAACAAAATATGCTTATTTAGTGTATAAGTATGTTTATTACTACACTAACAAACAACTAAGGCCAAAATATTGAAATCTACATTTTCTCTGTCTATTGCTACAATTTGAAGTAAAGAGGTGAGATCTTGAATCTGTCAATGAGCAGCGTGTCTCACACTGCTGAGCTCCGCTGATCACTCAGACAGTGGACACTCCAAAATATGTTAACATGGGTGCCAAAATTATTCATAATGATCACAATATTGACTGAAATAATCATGATCATGTGACTGTATTATTCCTGCCAGTGTTAGTGGAGCGACCCACGGTGAAGATGAGTCTCTAATCAAAGGCACGTATCAACAGCTTCAGGATCCTCCTGCCCTCTGAGGAGTCTGGGAGATAGGCCATGCACGATACACCTTCATATGTCTGACCAGGATTAGGATGCTCCGCATGCAGACAGACAGTAGATGTTTATCCACCTAATTATGTTCTTCCAAGATGTCCATTATTATGTGGCTAAGAGTGACTCTGAGTAACCATTTTAATGGTTAATCGTTTATTTATTAGAAATATTAATTGAAAATAAGAAATTTCCAGCAACATACTGATGCTGATAAATCACTATAATAAGCATAGATAATGTCTGAGTACAAAAAGGAAAGAAAGAGGAGAATTAAATAAGAGTGTAAAAGACAAAACACAGATATTCCATTTTTTCAAAAAATAATAATATCAGACAGACAGCTAATTAGCCTTATAAATTGTATCGGTATATTTCCACCAACAGATGATTGATTTCTTTTCCAGTGGGATGATTTAAGAGAACTCATAATTCATGAGAAGAACAGGGTGAGAATAAAGAATGTTTATGTAGAGTACTGCTGGTTAATGCTACACCACCGACAACTGGGAATGATCTTCACCACAAAACCTCAACACACGGGGGGCCAACTTGGTGAGGACACTTTTTATGGATGTAGATCACACACCTGTGACACAGATTTGGATTGCTCGATTATGGCAAAAAACATGATCATGATTATTTCAGTCAATATTGTGATCATTATGAATAATTTTGGCACCCATGTTAACATATTTTGGAGTGTCCACTGCCTGAGTGATCAGCGCAGCTCAGCAGTGTGAGACACGCTGCTCATTGACAGATTCAAGATCTCACCTCTTTACTTCAAATTGTAGCAATAGACAGAGAAAATGTAGATTTCAATATTTTGGCCTTAGTTGTTTGTTAGTGTAGTAATAAACATACTTATACACTAAATAAGCATATTTTGTTCTCCACTTAAGAGAAGAATATGCTCCCCAAGATGTACATAACTCCTCTTCTGCAGGCTGGACAGTTTACACTGCACATAAAATACTCACAAATACAAATACTGTAAATATCAATATTTCTTTTTTATTTCACAACATAAAAGCACTTAACACTACTTCAAATTTCTACTCTTGTTCATTTCAGAGAGAAATATTGTATGTTATACTGCATTGCATTTATTTGACAGCTTACTTTAAAATGAAGATTTCAAACAATACATAATATAACAAGCTGTTAAACACATTGTTACAGACTTTACGAGTGGTTTTGAACATTTTTTGTTTCTGAAAAATAATTCTCGTCGTTTAAAGCTTTTTTTTTTTTTTTTTTTCCATCTGAAGTTCTCAGAAGCTTAAATGATCCAGTAACTCACCACAAATCAAAGAGAAACAAGCTCCCACAATATATCTAACATTTCTGTTTATAAAACAGTTTATAAAGTATTTTACTGTAGCTTCACTTGCTGCTTACTCAGCTACTTCAGTATAAATGGTCTAATGACATAATGTAGATGAATAAAATGACAGAATAATAGGTCAAACAAGTACTTTTATCTTAAACATTTAACAACAGTTAAGTAGCCTGTATCTGACTGGTACATAAACGTTTATCATGACACCAGGTCAGTGTGAACAGGAAGTAGATTGTCTACTCCGCACTTGGTTGCTTATAATACTACGAACGACCAACAGCGATGGTGAAAAGTAGGAGGTGTTTTCACAAGACTGTCACTTTGAATGTGCAAAGACATTCCCCAGTTTGTTTTCCACATATAAACAACGTAGCAGGAGATTCTCTTCTCAGACACATTCACAAGAACAAAACAGCCTTCCCTGTAATCAGTTCATTATGGCCGGAGCCTAAGTAAGAGGGCTGTGACAGAAATGGTAATTGGTCTGTATTTATATAGAGCTTTTCTAGTCTTGATGACCACTCAAAGAGCTTTACAGTACAATTTATTGCCATTCACCCATTCACACATTCCTACACTGCATCTATGGGCAGCACTTTTTCTATGAGTGTGTAATTCTGGGTTCAGTATCTTGCCCAAGGACAGTATGGCATGCAGATAGAACCACCGACCTACTGGTTAGAGGTCCACCTCTCTACCCCCCTGCAGCCACAGCCGCAAATCACATATAAAATATGTATATAATAAAATGTATATAATCTGTGTATTTGTGAAAAGAGAAACTTATTCATGTGACCTCAATATAATCATCTGTACACAAGTCTTGTGTTTTTGCTGGCAGCATGCTACAGGGCTAATGACCACCAATCATGCGTACAGATTTTCATTGATAGGAAACTGTCCATATAAAGTCATTTATTTTCTGTCATTGTCTTTGCAGCAATGGATACCCAGATCCTGATTACCTCAGCCGAGTTGAAGACGAACTGAAACTCAAGGGAATTGACTGAGTTTCTGTAGAGTTTGTTATCTATCACATGAATGGACTAGCTCATGTAATCTTTTAAGTTACACTATTATCTCTGCAAATTTATGTACAAACATCTCCCATCTTAAAACCCACATATAAAGCAAAACATAAGACTACATAGAAGGGATAATTAATGTCATTTTAATGCCATTTGATGATTCATAAATAATGACCATCTCACAGCTTCAGATTTCTATTTTCCTGTCCTGACAGCCAATGTCCATATGTTTTAGGTATTTTTTTCCCATTCTTGTCATATATGTCGAGAACGTCTTGATGAATTTCTACAAATTTGGCACAGATCATTCACTTGGACTTAAATGTGACCTGATTAGATTTTGGTGGTCAACGGTCAATGTCACTGTAGCCTCACAAGCAAATTATTTTGTGAACATGACACAGTATCTCCGGAACACCTTGAGGGAATCATTTCACATTTAGTTGGACTCAAGAGTTAATTTAGTTGATCCACTTTGATTCAAAGATGAATATGTTAGATTTCAGTGGCCAAAGGTCACAGTGACTGGAAAGAAAACATTTACATTTCTTTTATCATTCCTTTATCATTCCTTAATGATTAATGATTAATGCTCCGCCTGCAGACAGATTTTGTATTACTGTTTTTTTAAATGATTTGTATGTAATCTACTATACTGTTTAATACTATAAAATATTGTTGAAAATTAATGGCTAAAACTAATGGTCTGTTTAAGGTAAAACTTTATATATGTGTAAGCGGTGTAATGTGGTGCTATGACAAGGCTACCATTGTTTTCTTGTTATATAGTGTTTATTTTACATGGTAACTTGTGCATCTAATGTTTTTCAGCTCATAGTGTTACTTCGCAGTATGTGAAGTACTGGTTAAATGATTTGTTCCTAAGGTCAATTGGTCAATTCAAAAGGAAATGACCATTAGGCCTGTCAGCTGTATCCCACTGAAGCATATATACCTTGACTAAAACCCTCTATTAGCAGAACTTTTTTTTTCTATTCAAGGACACTTCAGCATGCAGATGAGGCAAACTGGGGATTGAACTGCTACCCTTCTGGTAACCGCTCTACCCCTCCACCATAGCTTCCCATGATCAGGACAACTTACCGCCATTTACTTTAAATGTGACATTAAACATGTGACAGATCCCACGTTATTTTACATTTCTAATGGACATTTATATTCTGCATGTGCATGTGTTTGCTAACTTTCTGAATTTTTAATTGCTAAATGCACTTACATGAACAAATCAAGGCACATTTACATTTTTACTGAAAGTATGTTATTAAGTCAACAGTGAAATTTACCAAAGCAGCTGCTGGGACCTTCCAGAATGCAGGAGGGGGAGGAGTGGGAGGGGAGGGAGGAGTGGGAGGGGAGGGGTTCTGGTTCAGTTGTAGGAGAGCCAATTCTAAAGGTTGAAATGTGTCTGTATATCTTAGCTTTAGCACTGTTGTTTTCAATGCTAAAACGGGCTAACGTTAAGTCAGTACGATTTAGCGTGATGATATTATGGCTCAAAAGAGTTCATGTAATTAAAGGAGACGGACGTCTGTGAAGAGAGAGAGAAACTGAGATGGTTGCTGGTGGATGGACCCTGCTGTTTTATTCTTCCCTGGATTTTCGCCACTGTGTGTGCTGCCTGTGTTCGGATTGTGACTGCCATCACCCCTTTCTGTGACTGTCGTTGCCCCATTGCTCCTCGTTTTGGACCTGTGAGTATCGAACTGATATGACAATGCACGTGCTTTTATTTTATGCTCTTGATTGAGTGAAGTGGCCACTCAGTTTTCAGGCCTCACCGCACCCGAGCATCACTACAGGCCTGCAACTAAGTTTCAAGTTGATCATTTCTGAAGTGGGCCCACATGTGATGTTTGTGAGTTAATTTACAGTTGATAGGAATTGTGTTTGTTTTTATTCAGAGACCTGTGAAAGGTAAAGATTTTATTTAACCAGTGAATTAAAGGGTAAATTGAGAAGTCAAAGGAACAGTTTAAACAATTTAAAGAGACCCTGTATTTTATTTTGTGCATTTATTTTGTTTGTAAATATTTTACTTCCTGAGAGGAATTCACAGCCTTTTCATTTATTTCCTATTGTAAATAAACACCTGTGAAGGTTTTGACTTTTAAAATACAGTTGTGGTGGTCTTTAATATTAATTAGAGGAATTTAAACAAAAGATAAGATTCGTTTCAAATATTCTTCTGAGATCATATTCATTTTTTTTTTTTTTTTTTGTGTTTACGAACTCAGGCCCAGGAGATCTGGGTTACATAAATATAAGACTTCATTTGTCCAATTGTTTAATAAGGTTTCATTGAAAACCCGAGATAACAATTAGCACACATCCAGTGCTCACAGACAAAAATCTGTCCTTATAAAAATCAATTAATTAGCTTAAACTGTACCTGAGTCTTCACCTGGAACCAAAGTTGTGTTCAAGGATCAATTTTAAAGTAAAAGTAAAATTAAAATAAGTTAATCATTGATTAGGCACTCCCATGCCCTTGGTTTATTATTATTTAGGGTCAAAGAATAACTCAGACTAAAGGTCCCATTCATTTAGATAACATATATAATCATATTCAAACCACTACTTCAGGTGATTTTCAGTTGCATAACCTGTGAGTCACCGCTTTTCCCACACTAGTTGGCTGCCTAATCACTCCTGGCCCTTTGCTACATACATCAGAAGGGGGTTATCTGTAATCAGCATGATCTTTCACAAGATCCATGAGTTTAATTAGCACAAAAAAAAATGTTGTTAATAATAATAATAGAAAACAGTTCAACATATCTGAAAATAAAATATACAATTATTTGAAACAATATGAAATTAAGAGCAAAGTATAGTGATAAAAGGCTGTGTAATGTTTTAGAGTTTAATATTTAGAAAGTAACAAAATGTCCTTTCAGTTTGTCTGATACAAATACATTGTGTATACATCAATCTCTTGTTCTGATTCTGTTTGATGAGTGCATTTGATGGCTCATCAGATTTTTTTGGTAAATTGAGTGGATTTATTTTGAGAATACTCGAAGTGCACAGTATGACACTGCACCCCACATTATCACGGACAGCTTTGGAAAAGTACTAGTTTGCAGCAACGTCACTCACATGAGAAGATACTGTAGCTCTGTGCATCAAACAGTGTCAGGTCTAGGATATGATAAGCTTTGATACCATAAAGACTGGAACTGCAAGCCTAGCTACATAGTGTAAATATTTTTTTTTTTTTAAACTCTAACACTGTCTGATTTACACATTACATACTGTGAGCTGGCTGGTAAACGAGCAGCCTGGAGGATTTAGTTTGTGGTAGTAGTTAGAGCTCTAGACTCTATTAAACGAACAGGACTTTTGAGCACACAGGAAGTGTTTGAGAATTTAGTTCAGTTTGTGATAGATAGATAGATAGATAGATAGATAGATAGATAGATAGGGAACCTCCAGCCTTAAAATAAAAAGTCATAACATTTTTGATCTGTGATAACACACCCTGACAAGCTTGACCAAATCTGAGACAGTCAAAGCCATAGAAAGTCAACTTGGATCCTTGTTCCTGTTTTACCCATTTAGTTTTTTATTTTTCTGCATCATTTGGGCCTCTGTCTGTGAGAGAGAGGAGCCATACAATCACGCCTGTTGTTATTCTTTGGATGTTTACATACTGAGTTCTTGTGCAGCAAAGCGCGCTCTCTGATCTCACCCCGTATCTGGTTTTTATTCCCCCTCACTTTATCTATTTTTTTTTTTTTTTTATGACCCCCCACTTCCTAAACCCCCCTCCTCCCCCTCTTATCACCCCCCTCTTCTCCCCCCCCCCCCCCCCTTCTCGTGACCTCACTAGGTAAAAGTTCAAAGTCGTAAAACTGTCACTTTTTGACGAAAGGTGTTAAGTATATCTCTCTCTCCTCCATGCGGATGAGAACAGCCATGGTCCCATTGTGGATTGTGAATCTGTATTGGTGTGACTGTGCATTTTTAGTACTAAATGTGACAAAACCAAGGACATGAGTTTTAGGCATCAGCCCTCATACTCTCAGAGTACTATCATCAAGGTACAGGTGGTAGACTTTGTAAAGAACTACGGAACAAGTACCTTGGGATGATTATTAACTATGATCTCTCTGATGACTATGTCCCTGATGATGACTGTTTGCATTACGGATAGCAAGTGGCTGATCCCTTATTCAGTAGAACATGTAGTAACATGTCCATTTCCATGCTGTTTATTTAAAAATAATTTACTTGTCATCTTGTACAATGCTCAATGATATAGATATCCATTCCAGATTTCTGCAACATACTTTGTAATTTTATCCATAATTAATTATGTAAATAAATCCAGTTTATGATTTGTGATATATGACAATTTGATTGTGACTGATCATATTTCAAGGTCAGCTTTAATTTGCCTCAATTTGAGATACCTTAAATTAAGTTTAAAGTGAGAATGTCATTGTGGAAATCCTGAACTTGAATAGTGACTAATGAAGCATTGTGTTAGTTCATGCAGGACACTGAGTCATGTGCTCAGCTACTGATAGGTTTATGGGTGCTCGTCAGTCACTCACCAATCACAGCCCATTCTCTCACCAAAGCGGTCAGTTTAAATACGACCTCATCCTCACTGATCCCTGCTCAGCTATAACACTTTTAGCACTGTAATGGAAATTTTACATTTGTGTATGTATAATTGCATGAGCAGACATGTACTGTATGCAGAGGACTGACCAAATGGTTGACCAAATTGTTAATCTAAAAGGGCAACTTTAAGGTTTACGATGGTGGTTTAAGAGACTTGAGTTTTATGGCCTCGAGAAACCACAACTTTATGGTATCTCGTTGTATCTCTGATTGGGATCAAACAACTGGGATCTCGCAGGGGGGGGGGGGGTCATCCACAGAACATGTAAACAAAAGGACAGGATGTCTCCTCCACTGAGTGAAACTACAGAAGGGTAATATATACCTTTGCATGCTTAGTGGGAGGGGACTGTGAGTTATAAGAACACAGATTCTCCTATGTTCTTTGCTCATTTGTGCATATCAATCAGGTGATGTGTACTAATGAGTCCATCTGCAAATGCTGAATTAAACTTACATAAAGAAGTGTTTGACATTTTGCTTGTTTCACAGAAATTGCCACCACAGCACAGAGTACAAACACGGTTGTGGTAAATCATCTTAACCAAAGTACCTTGCCTGCTACGCCCACTGGGGGGTTCTGCATATGTTCCCTGTTTCATCTTAGCACGCTGCTCGGCTAACCAGGGAACATCCAAAGAATGGAGCCTTCAGCGCCAATCATAACTGTGTCCCCATTTGCAACAAATGGGTAAATCATAACAAAGGGTTCCTGACTGAACTCGGAATTAAATGGTTAATATCTGAAACTATAATAGTTCAACTGAATTGTAGAAATCTAATGTTATTTTAATGCTACCATTACCTGTCTTGACATGTACTGTAGATGCTTGAGAGAGTGTCTGAGCCAGGGACAGTAGACATCACTGAGGTTCCATCAATAAGGTGAGTATTGAAACACATGATATTTTACAATATACTGTGATGTAGATTCTCAGAAAGTTACAGAAATTTGTGGGGAAAAATTGTTTGCAGATGCTATGAATGTCATGTTAATTTCTGACACTCAGTTCACATTTATAGAGTTGGCTTGTTTTGTCAAGAAATCATCCATGTAAAATAAAAGAACATGGAACAAATTATTTATCATGTATTGCTCTATTTCTTTCTTTACCATTGTCACATTCAGTATGGCCAGAGGCATTATGTTTTCAGGTTGTCCATCCATCTGTCTTGCCCATTCATGTGAATGCGATATCTCATGAACAACTACGTTATGTTAGTCAAAGGTCAAAAGGTCAAGCTCACATGACTTTGCATTGTTTTGAATACAATTTATCAGGATTGTCCAAAGGAAATATCATTACATGTGGCACAAACATTCATTTGGACTCAATGATGACTTGAATAGAATTCAGTCACTAGGACCTCACAAAGTTCACTTCTTGCCTTGTAAATGTGATATATCCGAAATGCCTTCAGGGAATTTTTTCACATTCACATGAATTTGGGTTTCATTTTGGTAGCCAAATGTCACAGTGTTCTCACAAAGTATGTAAATATTTTTCCTTAAATTGATATCTAAAGATCAGCTCATGGGAATGTCGTCAAACTTGGTAAAAATATTAACTTCAGTTCAAAGATGAAGGATTGTATTCCCTTTGAAGTTAAAGGTCAGAGTAACGTCACTGTGAATGTGATATGTTAGGACTGTCAGTAGGGAATTTCATTATATCTGGTAACTTGGACTGCTTGAGGGAATTTCTTGAGATTATATCAAAGAATAAAGTGATTGAACAGAGTAAGGTATTGAGATGAATCGCATATGATTCAGACTTCACACCAAACACAGCAGATAGTAGATTCAGTAGATGGGACGCGGGACCAAAAATATTTTGGGAACTTTTTAAAAAGAAGACCATCAAAAGTTTTCAGGATCTAAAAAATCAGTATGGATTAAACAATCAAGATTTATACAGATATCTACAGATGCAGCATTATATGGAGTAAACTATAAAAAGTTTAATTCAGATGAGCCTGAGTCAGGAATCATTAAGTTATTCATCTCAGCATATGATTCAGACCAGGGAAAGAAACTAATCACAAAACTATATAAAGAAGTGGAAAGATTAAAGGGTAACAATATGACATATATAAAAGAAAAGGGGGGAAAAGAGGCTGGGTGGCAGTTATCAGAGGAGGAATGGGACAAGGTAAATGAAGGACAGTGGAAAACAACATGCTCCCTCTCATGGAGAGAATATGGTTGGAGGAACATTGTAAGATACTTTATTACACCAACACAACAGAAATCTCAAGACACACGACGTTGGAGACTGTGTGGGGAAAATAAGGCCAACCATTTTCATATCTTTTGGGGATGCCCTTGTATTATACCTTTTTGGCAAGAGTTAAAGAAGAGTATGGAAACAATTCTGAAAGTGCAAATCCCACTTTCATTTGAAGTTTTATATTTGGGAAAAGAGAACCAGGAGATTAAATACATATTTCGAATAATGGTGGTGGTGGCTAAAAAGGCCATCACCAGAAAATGGCTAAAAAAAGATCCACCAAAAATAGAGGATTGGGTAGATGTAATGCTCGATATATATAGAATGGAGAAGCTGACTTTCTCAGCTAGACTAAAATCAGAAACTTTTAAAAACTACTGGGAAAACTGGATTGATTTTGTGTCTCCATTGAGAGCAGACTTTGTGCAATAAGGACAGTGTGTATTGCAGAGTGTTGACCCCCTTGGTTCAGGCTACAAACTTGTTTATTGTTCATTTATTTATTTGATATGTTTACCCCAATCATGAGACAAGGAACAATGCAGGAGAGGTGTGAAAATAAGGACAAGAGTGAAAAAGCGGTTCATTTTACTTCACATTTACTCTACTGTAACTTTACTTGAGAATTCATGTCCAATTATGTCTCTGCTCTGCGGTGGAAGTATAGGAATGTTTTATACTGTTGTAAAATTATACACATTATGTAAAATATTGATGGAATATTGATATGTGGAATCAATAAAAAAGATAATTTAAAAAAAATAAAGAGCTCTGGGTGTTGAAGGTCAAAAGATCAAATTTGGGGCCTTTTGGGTTCAAATGTCTGGTTAGGGTAACTACACATTCTCTTACTGCTGCTGGTGTTAGAATAACTTTTTGAACATAAAAACACAAGAATAAACAAAAATACTGTTCTCTAAGTGCTGCAACTGAAAGTAAACATTACAACCATAACATGAATATGCTCTAGTATTAGAATATGAGAAATTTAATGTTACTCTGCTACTTCAGCTAACTTGCGGGAGGATGAGGTTGTATTTAAAGAGACCACTTTGGTGAGAGAATGGGCTGTGATTGGTGGGTGACTGACGAGCACCCATAAACCTATCGGTAGCTGAGCACATGACTCTGTGTCCTTGCATGAACTAACACAATGCTTCATTAGTCACAATTCAAGTTCAGGATTTCTACGATGACATTCTCACTTTAAACCTCATTTAAAGTATCTTGAATTAAGGCAAATTAAAGCTGACCTTGAATTATGATCAGTCAGAATCAAATTGTCATATATCACAAATCATAAACTGGATTTATTTTCATAATTAATTATGGATACAATTACAAAGTATGTTGCAGAAATCTGAAATGGATATCTATATAATTGAGTATTGTACAAGTTACATTGTACAAGTACATGTTCTACTGAATAAGGGATCAGCCACTTGCTATCTGTAAACCCCCAACCCCCAAGTGAATCTCCTTATATCATGCTAGGTGTTGTTTGGGCAAAGAAAAAATTAAAAGAAAAAAAGTCAAATTTTTGCTTTTTAGCAGGTGCTCTTAATAAAAAGGTTCCCTTTTTAGCACCATGCATCTTATCCACTGAAATATCCACACTTACATCACTGATATAAACATATACCTATTGAGATTGAATTAAAGTAAATGGAGAATTACAGGATTACCTCCACATTTGCTATGGTTTGAGATACTGCTGCTAGTGCGACATCTAGTGGCAGTGAATATCGCTAATGAATATCATATGTACATAAACACTCTCAGAGGTGGGTAGTAGAACCTGTGGTGAACTTCAGCTGACATAAAAACTCAAAAGCTTTAGTTTGTCCAGTTTGGACGCGCTCCTGATGTAAATATAAAGTATTTAAATCTAGCAGGGCCCATTCTGTTCAATCTGTACAATTTTGACGATTGCCCACTGGTGGATTATTTTATATTCAATTCTTGTCAATAGATCACTTTCTCCTAAGTCTTATACACTGGACCTTTTAAGAAAATACTTCATTCAATACATTGTACTCATTTTCTTGTGGACAGTTTTTCATGCTCAAAAATCTTTGCTTTAACCCTCCTTTTAAGTGAATTGTTTTTTACTTTATTTGAAGTAAGAGTAGTTCAGTTAAAGAAGTCAAAGTACATTTCAGAACCTGTACTTTTATACTTTTACTTGGTTAAAGAAGCCGAAACAGTGGTTAAACTTCAGCTCAAGTTATTTTTAATACAAGTATCTGTACCTCTACTTGAGTAAAGAATGTGTGTGCTTTTATCACCTCTGCACACACATACACACACACAGTGGATTTTTTTTAACAACAGGGAGACCACAACTTCGCAATAACACAACGATACCCACAAGCAACAGTTAAATTCGAAAAAACAAGCTGCAAAGCAACCAAACTCATGCCATGCAGTAGCAAACTGCCAATACAACTGCCTGGACACTCCAAACAATTTGTAGAGCAACACATAATGTCCTGAGCACGTATTTACATAGGCATCAGGACAAACACCAAATGTAAGCTCTCAACTTGAACCCGGTTATGATGCTGTGGCAAGACTTTAGAGTACAGCATGAATGTACAGTTCATGCTCAAAAACCTATGTGCTGGATTTTAAAAAGTCCTTCAATGGCAATGGTTCAAAAATTCCTCCGCAGGGATGTAAAAGACTTAAAGTTATTGCAAATAGAACAATATTTAGGTTTTGGGGTGGATTACCTTTCAATGGGGGATTTAGATTAACTCTTTCCTTTCAATAAATCCAATGATGTACTCACATTGTCTTTACCTTATATTAAAATGTGTTTGATGATCTGCAACATTGCTCAAAAAACATTCCTCTGTTATGTCATGCTGTCAAAAAATAACTTGATGATGTGAAGAGCTATTTGTTTCTCTTATCTGTGAAGATAGTTCTTGATAAATCTTTATAAGGCTATATGTTTGGAGTCATTGCTATGTGCATGATTGTATTATGCATGTTATTAATTATAATATTTTTGCACGGCACTAAATACAAACGATTTCTGCATCATCATGCCACTCTCAATTAACATACAGAAACAGAAGCAAATGAGACAGAACTGTGGTTGTTCTCTAAGATGTTATACAGTTACATTTTGTTCTGTTGTTGCCTTTTAACTGAAGTGCTAGTATGTAAGACATGTGTCAGATCAGCCTATGTTGTTGTGGCTGGTCATTATCCTGTCTGGTCCATCGGCCATCACGGACCAACATCCTGTCTGGTCAACAGACTGAGGCCCCTGCTGAAGAAATACAGAGTCACTGTGTACTTGTCTGGCCATGACCACAATCTGCAGGTATGTAAGTGAGTGCACGCTCAATCATAAAAAATATCATGTGTAAATGATACACATCAAGGAAGTGTATCTCAGTGTGTTGTTATTTGTCTGTCTGTCTCTTTGACGGTTATTTATTCTTTTTCATATCCTACTTATCACACTGTGTTTGAGAAGAGTATGTGCAAGATTGCCCCTCTCTGTACAGGAGGTGGCATTCACTAGTGGGTGCTACAAAGACTGTACTTGTTGATAGTTCAAAGCTAGTTTGCATCATTTTCTGGCACCAAGACTGGCATGTGCCCACATTACACAATCACAGGTTTTATACATTTCCAAAAATTAGAAACCATCCAGATAGTTATTGGGTTAAATGATACTTTGTTTCAATGGATATTACTGGTCAATATAATTAGTCATAAAGATGAAATCTTATTTATTTTATATGAGCCAATGTTGACATATTGTTCCAGGAAGATGAGCATTTGTTTTTCCTGCAGTAGTATAACTTACAGTCCAACAATTGGCTTCAACTTATCTCAATGAAGTAAATGATTGCACAATGTGATGGCTACTGAGTAAAGACAGCATTAAGAATGGTACACTGTAAGCCTTATCTTCACTATGCAAGTCTGTATGGCACAAAATGACCGTAAAAAAACTAAAGTCACTGCACAACAGAAGCAGAAAGGGAGGGGGGATTGAAAAGATGGAAACAATTACATAGAATGATACACTGTGATGGAATATCTGGTAACTTCATCTACCACTTGTATGATATGGTTTTATATTTAATTTTATAATTACCTCAACATTATGAAGTGATCTGTGTGTCTGTAAAACACGTTGGAGCAAGAGGAATCTACTGTGCAACGTGAGTGTTGCAGTCTAAGCATACAGATGTGTTGATTGTCAATATGTGTGTGTCAGTGTAAGAGGGAATCAATGTGCTGCGTAAAGCCCTACAATGAAATAAGATTGGAAACAAGTGGTTGATATGAGAACAGTTCAATCAGGAGAGACTTTAACTTGACAGTTGAATATTTTTTTTTATTTCTATGCAATGAAGTCTTTTGGCATTTTGACCCCTATGTGATGTCATTGGCATCAGAGGGGTTGATGGAGAAATAATTATGAATGACTCTGCTGGACTGGACCATGGCTTCGGATTAAACCGGAGGAGATTGGGTTGAAGGGGAGTTACAGCGGATCACTAATGACAGCTGACTGCCGGAGAGAGGAGAAAGGATTTCAAATTTGATCACAACCGCACGACTGGCTGGATGAGATTGTGGCAATATCTGAATGGCCATTCAAAATGCCCACAATCAGCTGATTAATAAGAAGAAATATATATAGAGAGATAGATTTGTGAGTAATTGAATATTTCAAATTTCAAATTTATATAGCAAGGTATCACAACAAGCAGTTGTCTAAGGGTGCTGCACAAAAGTCCAAGTCCAAGAAGAAACACAAAATCCAACTTGTTCCACACCGAGCAAGCATGAGCAACAGCCGGGAGGAAAAACTCCCAGGTGTAAGAAACCTCCGGCAGAACTGGGCTCTGTGTGGACGGCCTCTGCCAGGAACGGTTTATGAGAAAGTCTTCCTGAATTCCAAAGATGAAAGAGTACCTGTGGCAGCCTTCAGTTGTCATAAAAACTCAAGAGGCGTTTAGTTTGTCCAGTTTTTACTACTGTAAAAACATGGTGGCCTCTGTAGAGAGGACCTGCTCCCCATGTAAATATAAAGTATTTAAATATAAATGGCTCATTCTAAGAAAACAACAATCGTACAATTTAGATAAAACACACTAGTGAAAACATCACTAGGATTACTTTGTATTCAGTTTCTGCTCCCTTTCACCTAAATCTTACACACTGAACCTTTAATGAATTTTGTCGCTGTATCTTGGTCTAATTGAGCGCAACATTGATGCCTTTAATGCTGTCTGTCTCTGTATTTTTAACAGTTCATCAGAGAGGATGATGGGAGCTCATATGTAGTCAGTGGGAGTGGGGTGGTCAGCGATCCTGACACCACTCACAAGGACAGTGTTCCTCAGTCCTGGCAGCTGTACTCCAGTCCTGTCAATCACACAATAGGAGGCGTGGCTTACTTCCAGGTCACTGAGCATAAGATGACAGTCACCTTCATGCAGACTAACGGGAAATGTGTTTACCGCACAGAGCTGCCAACACGTATAGTCAGAAGTAATGGAATGCTCTAAAACTGAAGATATGATTACTGATATCTTTGGGCGATGGCATGTTACTATTAAGTGAAATGTGTATATATTAAGTGTATATTCAAAGTATTTTGTACTGTATGTAATGTTTTACACATGTAACAAAATATAAACTGTTTTATGTCTTTTGTTGTGCATTGTATTTCATGATGGAGGCCTCAATGTGCAGGATGAATTATAGCTCTACTTGCATACAAGTAAGTAGTAGAGAAATAGTAGAGCCAAGTAGAGCATTGTTAGGTTTGCAACCAAAACATCTGCTCTGCCATTTTCACTAAAAATTGGACCAAATTAATATTTGATTGTCATATTACTGCTTTTATTTGTTCAAGTTTTTATTTACTTTGCTTGCTTTTCAGTCAAAGCACTTCCGCTTTTTAAAGTGCTATATGAATAAAGTGTATTACTAGTAGTAGTAGTAGTAGTATCAATATTATTATTATTATTATTATTATAGTATTCAAGTGAGTTTACTTTGAGTGAGTGACTACAACAAGTTTCTGGAATCAGTGTGGGCGCCCATCTGCCTTGACTTGAGGAGAATAATGGAGGAGAGGAGAGATGAGTGGATAAGAGGGGAGAGAAGAGAGAGAGAGAGACAGAGAGAGACTGTTGTTGTCATAAAAATATAAATATAATGAATAGTGATACATTGAGATGCAATTATATTATTAATAATAACAGTTTATCATCATCATCATAATCATAATATGGTGGTAGTATTAGTAGTGAAATTTGGAGAGAGAGGGAGAGAGATAGAGAGATGGAAGCACAAACAATGGACTTTAGTTAGATAGATAGATAGAGTACTTTATTCATCCCCGGAGGGAAATTAAGGTGTCATAGCAGCTTGTGTATCGGAACACAACAAAACACAATGCAATAGAACAAAACAAAACAAAACATTTAGGTAAAAAGAACAAAAACAGAAACACAAGATGAATAGGCAGACAAGTAGTGCAGTGGCAATATGATGATAATAGTAATAATGATATGATGGTAATGTTATTGTTAGACAGTATATAAGAATATTAGTACAGTATATATTTATATATATATATATATAGTATACAATATAACATAATATATATTTATATAGACAGTAATTATACCAATATAATAGCAGTATATAGTAATAATGGCAGCAATAGTATATATAATAATAATAATAATAGTAGTAGTAGTAGTGATAATAATAATATAATAATAGCATGTACACATGTATAAATATGTGTATATAGACTTGTAAATCCGAAGAATATACAGTGAATATGCAGAGTATGATATAATATGATATGATATATAATATATAGTAGGGTAAAAATATAAGTACTTGACTATACAATATACTGGCAGTGTAAGAATACGTGGACTGGATGTGCAAAAGACAATATTATTCTATAAAAAGGTCTGTAATATTAAAGTGGTTTAAATTAACACACGTAGTGTAGTGCAGGGTACATGGTGCAAAGGTGACAGGTATGTTAGCGCAGTTCTGTGATGGTGGCTCTGACAGAGGGAGATGAGTTGTAGAGTCTTATTGCGGTGGGGAGGAACGATTTCATGTTACATGGTTACATGAAGTAATATGATAAAAATATGGGGCCACAGGCACAGTTCAGTGCATGTTGGGAGTTGTAGAAGAAAATTGTTGTTGTTTTCTCTATTTCTTTTGATATTTTTATGCACCTTTCAAGTTCCTGCTTTTCTTCATGACATCGATCTTTGTGTTTACTGTATCTACTTTCCCAGGAGGATGGCTTTTGAGACAGCTTTCCTGATTACATGTTGTTATGGCCTGGCTGGCTGAGACCATAACAATAATAATAATACATGTATTTATACATAAAATGCAGCTAAAATGTATTATCATAGCAACAGGTCTTGAGTTGTTTCTTAAAACTATCAACAGAAGAAGCATGTCTGATGTGTGGTGGGAGTTTGTTCCAAACCTTTGGATAGCATAGCATAGGAAAGCATAGCAAGAGAAAGCTGCTTCCCCAAACCTTTTATTGTTTGTTTTGGGGACATTGAGCAAGCCCGCTGTAGACGACCTGAGGGAATGATTCGTAACATATTCCGATCAACAGTCAGAGATGTATGACGGTGCTGTACCATTAAGAGAATTAAAAACAAGTAAAATAATTTTAAAATCAATCCTCAGTGATGCTAGAAGCCAGTGTAAAGACACTAAAATAAGAGTAATATGGAATCTTTTCCTATTTCTCATTAAAACCATGGCTGCTGAATTTTGCAAAAGCTGTAGGCGATCGATGGATTTTTTCGGTAATCCTGAATATAGTGCATTACAGTAGTCCAGGCGAGAAAGTATAAAAGCATGAATCAACTTTTTGGCAGTTTCCAAAGTGAGTCCAATCTTTGTGACATTGTTTATGTGTGGATTAACAAAAAGTAATTTTCAAAGAACTAAAACAAAAAAGAAATTCAACTGATAATGCTGACAGGAACTGAATTCCAGACCAAAACAAGATCAAATTAATGCTACAGAAATCAAAACTCATCTGAATGGCAGGATGAGCATGGCTATTATTATATGAGGCAGTGGCCAGCTACCTCTACTTCACTGATGGCCCCCAGCTCCAGCCAAAGCAGGATCTTGCAATACAAGACACACAAGCAAGTATACCTAGGCAAGATGCTGAACCCCAAATTGCCCTTCATTGAAAAAAAAACTGTATGAATATGTGTGTGAATGGGTGAATTGCAAACTGTATTGTAAAGTGCTTTGAGTGATCATCAAGACTAGAAAGGTGCTATATAAATACAAACCATTCACAAGCTCTCACATCACAGTGTGAATTCAATTTACTTGAACCCCCAATGCATACAGATATGCCACATCAGCAGGGGTGCTGAAGGTGTTTATCACATGACTTAGTGAATAATTGGAGCATAATTGTATAATAAATTAGCCTGTCCAGGACTTCCTGGAGTTGTATTCACATTTATTTTCACAGAGACCCCTCCATCGGCAAAGAGATGAGTAGATAATGAGTGAATTTCCTTTTTGCGTTGAACTATCCATTTAAGTGATGATTCAAAACCTAAACTCTGAATGTTGACCATTAGAAAGAATTGTACCGCCTTGTGTGATGTCTCTCCCCACTCTGCAGTGAGTAAAACACATCTGAACAAGCCACAACATTTTTATTCTTTCACAGAATTCCCCAAGCGGTCGACAGGTAACAAATGCATGGACTACTTTTTCAGCATTCTTTGAGACGAGATCTTTCTCATTTTCATATTTTGTAGGTGGAAGAAGGCTGTCCCAGAGGCTTGTTTTCATGTAACTCCAAGGTTCCCCACAGTAAAGCTGGGGGCCAGGCTTAAGCCATGCAAGATAACTGGGTTCAGACCTCTTTATATACAGTCTATGGTTCAGACAATGTTTCTCTGAGACATTTAAGTACTTCTCTTTTGTTTGCCGTAAACCATATTATATTGTATGGCATCAAGATGTAATTATCTGTAGAAATGTCAGTCTGTGAATGTAACAAATGGTTTCATTTGAGGTTTAATTGATGGGTGCAGAATGGCCCTGAAACACGATATTTCCTTTGATTACTATCCTACCTCATTACCTCTACCTTCACTGTGGCTCTTCATATTGTAGGCATGGACAAGGCTATTCTTAATTCTTGGTTATTTACCCAAATTTGTAAAAGACTATGGTTTATCTTTTCTACTTTGTATTTGTATTTTGGTTTTCTTACATGATGCCCATGGGTGATCATGACCATCTCATTGCTGAATATTAGTCGAGAAACCTTATTGTTGTTTCTATCTTGGCATAGAAATTGTGTTATCTCCCTGCTAAAATTTGTAGAATCAACAAAATGCATTCTGTCCACTTTACTCTTTGGATTGACTAAATGAAAATAATGAAGTTAATCTGGGTAACTTTACAGCTTTAACTGTAACTGGTGAGATTACTCGTCTCTCAAGGCCAGAAGACAAAAAACAAACTAAATTTATGAGGGAGGCTACTAAAGTAGATTACATAACATATAAGTATCTGCTAGAGTGGATTTTTTTCAAACCCATACAGAATTATAGAATCTAGAATTATTAAAGTAAGAGTGTAAAAATATGAATGCCTTTTGTCAAGATTTAATAGACATAAAATGGATCAGGTTTCACTTTTTAGATTTTTTTGTCACCCTTTGATGAAGATGCACAGAACTCCTTTTACAGTGAAGTTCTTAAAACTATAGATGGATGTAAGCCCCCTGGACATCACTTAGGGTTAATTAACAAGTACTATTGTTTATTCAGTGTGTTGGGGTTCTGGGTTCTGCACATTCAGTCCAAGCATTTTTGCAATCCTGACATCTCCAATTCCATCTCTAATAAGGCACAGACACAAATTGTAATATTTGCTATTTTCCATTTAACAGAACTGAAATAATAAATGGTTCTGTTTATAACAATATTTATCAAATGTTAAATATTTTCACCAAATACAAAATTATCTGCAAAAAACAGACGTATAACAAAAGCATCATATACAAATGTGTTAATTTCAATTAAACACAATAAGTTACGCATCAGATACAAAATAATATACACAAAGTCTTGATTTCCCATAAAGTGTTGCTTTCACCAGACTAAAAAAATAAATGTGAAGTTAGAAAGGTCTCTATAAAATGAAATAAATAAAATGAAATGGTAGTCTTTATCTACAATTATCAAATACCACTAAGCAAATACAAAAGAAAATGAATGAAATATAACCGCTTCAGTAAGATGACTATCAGTGTTTCCATCTTTTCTTTTTTGCAGCATGAAATGATAGTAGTAGATGAAGTAAGAATAAAATATGTTCAACATATTCAGTTTCACAGAAACTAAAGGAAGGGTGGATTCCAGTGTTTGACAGTGGAACTTTGAACTACTACTTTCGTTGCAGGCCTCAGTCCAGTTCAGCTGTACCGCTTGTTCCCACAATAATATGTGTGCATGTGTGTGCATGTGCTGAAACACACACACACTAAACATCCCGGAGTGGCACTCCTTCTTTGTCCTTTCTCAGAGCTTTCTTCCTCCACTTGCAACAGACCACTGCAATGGCAATGATTATGCCAATCAGTAGCAGGATGAGGAAGATGGCAGCAGCAGACTATGGGTAAACTCTGTAGCCCATACTGCTCGCTTTACCTATCATATCTAAAAATGGCTGTCAATGCTCACAATTTTTTGGCCTCTAACATAATTAAAATGGTAACTTCCATGAGAGATACAGTGGTGTACATGCACAGGTGACAGTCTCCCTCCCTTCTCCACAGCTGAGATAGGCAAACCTGACTGATATGTTTATATCAGTGATGTAAGTGTGGATATTTCAGTGGATAAGATGCATGGTGCTAAAAAGGGAACATTTTTATTAAGAGCACCTGCTAAAATGCAAAAATTTGAGTTTTTTTCTTTTAATTTTTCTTTGCCCAAACAACACCTAGCATAATATAAGGAGATTCACTTGGGGGTTGGGGGTTTACAGATAGCAAGTGGCTGATCCCTTATTCAGTAGAACATGTACTTGTACAATGTAACTTGTACAATGCTCAATTATATAGATATCCATTTCAGATTTCTGCAACATACATTTTGTCCATAATTAATTATGAAAATAAATCCAGTTTATGATTTGTGATATGACAATTTGATTCTGACTGATCATAATTCAAGGTCAGCTTTAATTTGCCTCAATTCAAGATACTTTAAATTAAGTTTAAAGTGAGAATGTCATCGTAGAAATCCTGAACTTGAATTGTGACTAATGAAGCATTGTGTTAGTTCATGCAGGACACAGAGTCATGTGCTCAGCTACCGATAGGTTTATGGGTGATCGTCAGTCACCCACCAATCACAGCCCATTCTCTCACCAAATGGTCTCTTTAAATACGACCTCATCCTCCCGCAAGTTAGCTGAAGTAGCAGAGTAACATTAAATTTCTCATATTCTAATACTAGATCATATTCATGTTATGGTTGTAATGTTTACTGTCAGTTGCAGCACTTAGAGAACAGTATTTTTGTTTATTTTTGTGTTTTTATGTTCAAAAAGTTATTCTAACACCAGCAGCAGTAAGAGCATGTGTAGTTACCCTAACCAGACATTTGAACCCAAAAGGCCCCAAATTTGATCTTTTGACCTGCAACACCCAGAGCTTTTTTTTTTTTTAATTATCTTTTTTATTGATTCCACATATCAATATTCCATCAATATTTTACATAATGTGTATAATTTTACAACAGTATAAAACATTCCTATACTTCCACCGCAGAGCAGAGACATAATTGGACATGAATTCTCAAGTAAAGTTACAGTAGAGTAAATGTGAAGTAAAATGAACCGCTTTTTCACTCTTGTCCTTATTTTCACACCTCTCCTGCATTGTTCCTTGTCTCCTGATTGGGGTAAACATATCAAATAAATAAATGAACAATAAACAAGTTTGTAGCCTGAACCAAGGGGGTCAACACTCTGCAATACACACTGTCCTTATTGCACAAAGTCTGCTCTCAATGGAGACACAAAATCAATCCAGTTTTCCCAGTAGTTTTTAAAAGTTTCTGATTTTAGTCTAGCTGAGAAAGTCAGCTTCTCCATTCTTACCATTCTTACTTACTTTGTCTCTCACATCTCCTTTTACCGCCTGCCTCTAAAGGTTGCCTATATAAACTAGTTTATGACAGTGGAGCCAAGCTTTTTGGATCTTTTTATGTTTGTTTTTTTTCTTTCTATTAATCGTTCTATTACAATATAAATTCTTGTAGAAGGGTCTCTTAAAATTGAGTTTTGATACTTTATTATCATTATTTAAAAGTGCAGTGTGTAAGATTTAGGTTAAAGGGAACTACTGGCAGAAATTTAAGGAAGTACAATCCTCATGATGTTTTCACTAGTTTTCTTTACCCCAGAAAAGGCCCTTTATATTTAAATACTTTATATTTACATGTAGGGGGGTCCTCTCTAAGGAGTCCACCATGTTTTTTACATTAGTCCAGACTGGACAAACTAAACACCTTTTGAGTTTTTATGACAACAAAGGCTACAACGGATTCTTTTTCATGTTTGGAAGGAGAGGGTGAGGTGAGCTGCAACATGAAATTTAAACACTAGATATCACAAAATTCTACACACTGTACCTTTGAGTTGATATGCTAAATATGTTATATTTATATACTTAAGAGATCTGTTTTTATGGGCGCTCTGTGTCTGGACAAAATCTAATGAGGCTGTGTAGTCTGCTGGATGCTGTTTACTTGATGGCTTTTCAAAGGCAACAGGACATATACTGTATAATGCAAAGCAATTAATTGAGGTATGGGGAGGGCAAATGAAAAATAAAATCTACATCAGAGGAATTATCTGGAGCTATTGTTATGGACTTTTAATGGGTATTCATGTGGAACCCCTGTTCTGACACTGTACAAACTGCAGCTGGGCTGTTATATTTCTCTCTATATATATAAGACATAAGCCCCAGAAGCCTCAGGTTCAATCTGCATCATTTCTCTCTACATAATTTGATTAATCAAACATTTGTTAGAAATATACTGCACTAAAGTAGAATATGATTGGATATGAGGATCTACCAAAGATCTTGTGTTCTACTTCTTTTTGGTTATTTAACACATCTATTCTTTTACTATCACAGAAAACCATATAGTCGTAAAAGTCAGCCAAAATTGGGGAAAATGCAGTGATGGGTTTGTCATCACCCAATTAATATAATGTGATAATTTATTTAAGAAAATGCCTTGTTTATATTTCTTTTAGCAAATGTAAAATTACTACAGGGTGTATCAATGTATCTATATGTATCAGCTTTTCAAATGTGGACAGAGGCTGTAGCTATTCACAAAGATGTGAGTGCAGTAGTTCGTGTGAGTGGCTCGTGTGAGTAGCCAGAGTTCGTTTCCAGCTGAATGCTCCGATGGTATTTAAAGTTTGTTGTGGCTCAGAGAACAACGGGCCTCACACACATGTACACACACATAACTCTCTTACCATTTCTGTGAGAGGTTCAGGTTTGAACACTGCTGTTATATCGTGCTTCCTTGTTGCATATTTTTGTGCTCTCAAGAGTTTGTTTAAACAAATCGTAAATTAATCAATGTCAACAGAAAATTTATCAGAAAATTAATCTGCACAGGAAACCTTTAAGAAGATTCAAATGAATGGAATTGTCATGTGCTCATGTTTCCCGGTTCCCGGTTCCCGGTTCCCGGTTGTTGAGTGAAGTCAAAACCCAAATCGTTCATGAAGGAGCATAACTAACTTCTAGCTCTATAACTACTAATTATTTTTGTTGACCATTATTGGAAGCACTGTAAAATTGTAACATGCTTTTTAAATCCTTTTCTTTTCAACTACTTGCAGTTATACATCTGCATTTAAGGTTTAAAAACATTCCTTTTTGATAAAGCCTATAGTAAGGGCTGGATCAGGTGAGTCCTGAACCATCCCTTAGTTATGCTCCTATAGGGTAGACTGCTGGGGGAACTCCCATCATGCACTGAGCACTTCTCCCCTTCTCTCTGTCTCTCTGCCCCCCCACATTCATTTATTTATTTTAATACATATCAATTACTATGTTTCATTTTTCTTACATAGTCCCTCTCTCTCTTTCTCTTATTGCAGATATCTCTGACTCCAGAACTGCAGGAGAAAAACTATTATTATTATTTTATTAACAATAATACTTCGGTAATTAATTATTCTATGAATTGTTGCTGCTATCATTATTAATCAATAACTTCTTTACACTGTTATTGTTTTCATTATAAGTAGTCAGATCTGATACCTGATGTTGCCTGAATGTTCCTGGGCTCTCTCGCCTCTCTCTCCCCCTCCTCACTATCTCTCTCTCTTCTCTCCCCTCTTTTCCACCCATCTACCCTCTCCTCCCCATTTTTCTCTGCTCACCCCAACTTGTCGAGGCAGATGACCGCCCACATTGAGCCTGGTTCTTCTAGAGGTTTCTCCCTGTTAATGAGGGAGTTTTTCCTCTCCACAGTCTCCAAAGTGCTGCTTATTGAGGGAACTGTTGGGTTTCTCTATATTTAATACAATTTTAAGGTCCTGACCTTTTATATAAAGTGCCTTGAAATAATGTATGATTTGGTGCTATTCAAATAAAATTGAATTGAATTGAATTGAATACACTCAACTAGCAAGTGGCGGCAAATGGGTCGTCCCACTATAGAGCTGCACCCAGATAATTGCCAAAAGTAGGATTTTCTAACTTCAGAACCAGGACAATGGAAATGAGCAATAAACTTAAATCTAAGGTTGAAGATAAAATATATATCAATAAATCAATCAAATTGTATTTGTATAGCCCATATTCACGAATCACAAATTCAACTTGTCTCATAGGGCTTTAACAAGGTGTGACATCCTCTGTCCTTAACCCTCAACAAGAGTAAGGGAAAACTACCAAAAAAACCTTTTTAACAGAGGAAATAGAACTCAGAAAGAGCCACATGTGATGAATCCCTCTCCCAAGATGGACAGAAGTGCAATAGATGCCACGTGTAATGGAGAACATCAGAAAAATAAGAGTATTTACAGCATTGGTTAGAATAAACAGTTTGTAGCATGATGGAAGGTAAATGAATTGAGGAATTATTGTCAGTAATGGTAGCGTATCTGAGTAGACATATTGTATATCAAGCAGTCTTTTTGTAATCATAGTCCACGATCAGCTGCCACCACGATTAGGATACACCATTATAATCCATCATCATGATCCACCACCATCAGCAGCCACCTTAATCATGGTCCACCACTACGATCAGATGCCAGCACGATGCAGGATCCACCATTATGATCACGATCTCTGATTCGCGATCCACCATCATAATCCACGACGAGGCCGCAGTCGCAGCCCTGGATCAGCGAACGATAAGGCACAGGGACTCCGGGAAAGAAGTCAAGTCAGTAACATGAGACATTAAGTTATTTGATGTGATGAGGAGGGAGAAGAGGAAATAGAAGCTTCATGTGTCATGTGTCCCTCGACATTGTAAACCTCGAGGGACACATGACAAAAATTAGCAGCACAACTGAGAGCAGATTTAAGACAAGCCTGGACCAGCTCTAACTATAGCTATATCATGATGTATAAAGAAATAATAGATACATAATAATAATAATAATAACAATAAATAATAGACAGATAGACTGGGACATCCCTGGACTGTTGAAAGAAGGCAGGATGGCTCTATGGATTTTTACAGTTAACTCCAGATTCAGAACATCTGCAGCCTCAGCAGCTCTCAATCCAGTCTACAACTGTACAGTGTTGGACAGTCTTTGTCCACTGCAGCCTCACGTCTGTTCTTGGCTCACAGAGTGGAACCTGATGTATAGACCATCCACCTCAAGGCTGGATGTGTTGTTCATCCTGAAATGCTTCTCTGCTCACCACAGTTGTAAAGAGTAGTTATCTGAGTTACTGCAGCCTTTTTGTCTTCTCCAACCAGTAAGACCATTCTCCTCTGACCTCTCTCTTTAACACTCTGTCTACAGAACAGAAGATCAGCAGTTACAGAAGAAGTCAAACCATGCTGAATACCATACCACAAGTCACTGTAATCACATATTTCATCATTCTGATGTAAAGGTCAAGCTGTATCTGCTTTCCCCAGGCTTTTGGTCTTTGTCCTTACCTGGGCTAAAAAATAGCCCCTAATTTCTTCACTGTACGAGACATGCAGAGATTAATTAATGTGAATTTTTCTTATCTCTGTGTAAGAAAAGATGTATTTCTACAACATCAGTGTGTTCTTTCAGTCATAACATTAACTTGTTTTAAACCTTAAGGAAAATCAAGTCTTGCTGTCACAAAATCATCTGTATGACCTACAGACAGATTATTTTATACTCACATGAAGAATTTGACTACATTCCCTTACAGTGTGCTCAGACAAGGATAGAGATTACTGAATTACAATTTCCCCTCACCATTACTGTCTCTGCCTGCACTTTCACATGTTGCTGGAAAACTGAACAGTGCAGATGATGGATGGATATTGACAATGTATACACCGGCTGTGAAGAACATCACAGCTATAGTTGTATGTTTTAGACAGTGAATGTTATTCTGTGAAGTTGTAGATGTCATTGTGAACTAAGGTTTATTTAGGATGTACAGGATGGTGTATACAAAGTGAAGTGAAGCCAGTGTAGGAGTTTAATGGCAGCTTTGGTGCTGAGTCAATGATGATACTGACCTCCTGTGGATTTTCTCCAGAATTACTATTGTACTTCAGTCAAGGGAACAAGTCCTTCCCTTGAAAATAGAACAACAAAAAGTGCTGCTATTAGATGCACTGTATGTATGAATGTGTGTGTGAATGTGTGAATGGCAACCTGTAGTGTAAAGCGCTTTGGGTGACCAAGTTACCATGACGTAAAAAAATATTTTGTCTTTGGGTTCAGGAGGCAGACACAGTCTCTACATTTATAGAAAGACTGCTTGCTCAGGTGAGCCCTGAACCATCCCCTAGTGATGCTGATATAGGCCTGAAGACTGCTTGGGGAACTCCATCATCATTTATATTCATATTTTCATTATGAGAAGTACAGTGTTTGTATTTTTTATTTCTATGTTTTGAATGAAATACAAAGGATTGCAATCCAATTCAGTATTATTTGTATAGCGCAAAACCATTATTTACATTATTTCAAGGTCAGGACCATACAAAATTATGGAGAAACCCAACAGTTCCCACAATGAGCAAGCACGTTGACAAATGTGGAGTGAAAAACTCCCCTTTAACAGAATGTAACCAATAGCAGAACCAGACTCAATGTGGGCGGCCATCTGCCTCATCCTTTTGGGTTGAGCAGAGAAAAAAATGGGGAAGAGTAAAGAAGTAGGTGGAAAAGAGGTGGGAGAAAAGAGAAAGGGAAGGAAGGGGAAAGAAAGGGGAAGAGAGAGGTGAGCAATACCAGGAATAGCTGTGCAACCATTATATTTAAGCTCTGTCATGGTTGTTATAATGGAAAATAATAAGAGTGATATTTATAGATGTAATTGTGTTATTAATAATAGCAGCACCAGTTTCACCAGTTGGAATTACACCACTCCTGTTAGACACATATTTAGTCACTCCTTATGTCTGGTTCAATCAGAGCAGAGAGACAAACACAGCCAGAGCCTACAGATTGTGTGAGCCAAAATCTGAGGAAATACGTCTCCCAAGGACTTTCCTGTTGTTAACTAACACAAACAACCGACTGACAGGAAACATGGAGTCTCTTTCAAATAATATCAACATCTAACCCAAACCTAATCAGCCCTCAGCCTCTCTCCCTTGATGAAGTCCCCAAAGCAAACAGACAGCTACCCATCAAAATTGTATTGTCTTCATATTTTCATTATTATTACCCTGTGTAGAGTTGTTGTTGTTGTTTGTTGTTCAATGTACTGTTCTGCAACTGCTGTACCTTGGCCCAAGACTAATTTCCCTATGGGACAATATAGTATATTTGATTTGAAAATTGACTCTCATTAGACTACGAAATAATTTAGTACGCTCTACAACATCTATGCACACACAAACACACTACACACGACATGTAACCTCTTGGCCTTATTACATAAACTCCATATAAATGGTCTGTATTTATAGAGCTTATAGTCTTGATCACAAATACTTAAAGCAGTTAAGTGTACTGTTTTACATTTACCCATTCATACAATGTATCTATGTGAAGTTTTCTCTTCTTTCTCAATGAGAAGAGGGTTCAGTATTTTGCCCAAGGGAAGACTGGGATCAAACTGCCGACCTTCTGGTTAGAGGACGACTGCTCTAGCCCCTGAGCACAGCCACCCCTTAACTGGACAAAACTGCCTTCCTTGATTTACTACTCCACTAATTGAGAAAATTGTAATTAATAAGTGGTTGTATTTATATAACGCTTTCTAGTCTTGAAAACCACTCAAAGCGCTTTACACTACAGTTTTTGCCATTCACCCATTCACACACACATTCATACAGTGCATCTATTAGCAGTACTTTTTGTTATTCTATGGGGCAATTTGGGGTTCAGCATCTTGCTCAAGGACACTTTGGCATGCAGATTGGGAAGATTGGGGATTGAATTGCTGACCCCCTGGTTGGAGAATGACCACTCTACCCCTCAGCCACAGCCGCCCTAGTATTAGAGACTTTGTGAAATGGCTACAACCTTTCACAGGCTGGGTGAACTAAATACTTGTTAATGATGGGGATTTTTGGTGCGTAGGGAGATTAATACATAAACTATATGACTCAGCCAGGAGCAATCAGGAGACCAACTGCAATTTCAAAATGTCCCAGTTTGTATAATCAGAGAAGAATTTTCCTGACAACTTTTTACTTTTACTTCCTATATTTAAACACAAATATCTGCACTTTATAGTCCTTAAATTCTCAAAACTGGCTTGTTACTTGTTTCAACCTCCACGGATGATGACACGACGTAAAAGACATAACAAGACAGAGAGGACCTCAGACGACCTCACTAAACCATCCAATCTATGGTAGTGACAGGGGGTGTGTACAAAGGGCAGGGACTAAATCAACACAAATACATTCCCCATCCATTTAATCCCTGTACAAAATGATCCAGGTGCTCATGCAGGACCATGGTTCACTTCAGTCTTTATTACTCTGTCTGAAATTTGGCAGCAAAGCTAGATTGTGTCCAGTTCTGTGCAGGTTGTTACCAAAAGAGGAAAACTATCCCATTTTATGTGCCTAGCATTTTTTTTTTGGTTTTGCAGGGTTATCAAAATAAAGCATTGTGTATCGTTGAAGTAAAAAATTCATTTTTACTTTTTACTTATGTACTTGAGTACATTTCAGAGCCTGTACTTCCTTACTTTTACTAGAGTAAAGTAGTTGTATCAGTACTTTTACTTTTACCAGAGTCTTTTTTTACTCAAATATCTGTACTTCTACTTAAGTAAAGAATTTGAGTAATTTTGCCACCTCTGCCTAAAACCCCAAAAGATCCTGTTAGTTACTTTACTCCTAGGCTAAAGGCTAAAATTGTCTTTTTTCTCCAATTTAGATTAAAGCTGGAAAAAAAAGTTGGAGACTAAATCTTCATCTTTATAGCCACCCAATAAATATGACATTTCTGGTCTTTCAGGTTTATATATAAAATGTCACATTCTTAGCTGAGCTTGGCCAAAACATTTTCCTCATGAGAGCCACCCTATGGAAATGACCCCCCAGATGAACTTGAGGAGATGAATTTTATGTTTATTCAGTGGAGACCTGTAGCTTGAAATCCTCTTCTCTTTTGTTTATTTCCTGTTAGGGCAGGGTGGGCTGCAAAAAACGAGGTTAAACAAATCCAGCAGGATTTGGACAACTCAACATAATGTCACATCCAGGATCAGACAAAACAGAGATGATTCTGAGATAGCCTTACAAAACACGTCGACATGAGACTAGAGACTGAGATTGGAACGTTGTAAAGCTTGTGTTCTGGATATTTTCAGTGAGGCACATAGATGTTTGAGATAGAGACATGAGAATGTCCATGATCTAAATGTCTAAACCTTATTTGGATCTGTTTCCACCCAAAACAGTCACAAAAGTATTAAATTGACCACTGAACACCCCAGATAAGGTTTGTTCTGCTCTCAGCCTCTCCTCCGTGTGAACTGTCATCTCACAACTCATTTAGTAATCAGACAGCTGGAACAACAGACCCTGCTATGCTAACTATACAAGATTGCAGGAAATACTTTGTCAAACTCTCTGAGGGAAAGGTTTGGGGTGCTGTGAAGCTCATGGTATCCTGCTGGTATGCTGCTGACACTTACAAATATACACGCAAATATTTGACATAGTTCAATGATTCCAGTCAGGAGCAGCCTGTGGACAAAAGGTCCTGAATGCTAATAAACATGAAGAAGCACTGAGCACTCTGTCTCTCTGCCCCCATTTATTAATTAATTATGTTAATATACTATGATATAACAATAACAGGTGACAAGGCCTTACATCTATAAGTATCCGCACATACATATACAGATCAGAAAATACTGTGACTTGCATGCTGTGTCCAAAAACTTCTGAATTTAAGAAGATATCTCTCTATATATACAATAGTGATTTTTATTAATGATTTTTCTGTATATTGTGCTTTATATATACTGTATTTTTTCATTTACCAATACCAGTACACATTTTAGAGACATTACAGTAGTAACAGCTCTACACTGTGTTTGCTTGATAGTAGAGACATCAAGAGGAGTCTGTGCTTCAGAGAGACTCGCTGGGAAACAGTGAACCTCTCAGTTGGATTGATCTCTGCTGTCATCTACAGCCCTGGAGAAGCCAGAGATAACCAACACAGAACCTTATTTAAACTTGGACAGCATTTTTTTGTGTCCCAGATGAGTAGGCTGAGGTAGACATGGAGAGGGAGTTCTTAGTCTGAATGATTGATTTCATTTCAACATTACATTTCTATTGCTGTCTTAATTTCTACTTTGTTTTCATTTTTTGTTGTTTTTATTTTTTCAAATTTGAAATGTTCTATCTGTTACAGCGAAGACACAAATAGGACAGGATAGTAACACTTGTGCTAACTGAGCTGAGACTTGACTGGCTAGTTGCAGTCAACAATTATGTAATACTGAACACCCTATGTTACATTTCCTCAGTGATGGACTCTAATATCGGTGTATGTCTCAAACTGAGATCAGGTTGTTTTCTGGGAAAAACACTAATGGCATCTCTAGTATGTGCGTCTGTGACACTGTACCAAGTGTTTGGAGACTGAATATAATCGTATACAATGAAATAATGACTACTTCAACAAAAATTATTACCACATACTACCACACAAACACCGTTGCTTAAAATGTGAGCTCACAGTTCTCTTGTGTGTCAGAATATTGTTAAAATAATACTTTGTGTGGGGGTCGTGTCTTTTTCAAATGTGCCGGTCTCCATCTCTGAGCGATATTGATTGGAGCACTGGACCTAAAGGGACCAGACTAACGTCACACTGCCAGAATCACAGCCAGATATCTCAAGTTGTCACAATAACACAGACACAAATAACATGCCACTTCCACCATGAACTGTGGTGGCAGTCACACATGAGTGAGTGATGAGATGTCATGCGCCCATGGGATTTTTTTTAATGAGCTCCATGTAGGCCCAGAGTGAACCACAAGCAGGGTCATGTGAACAATCATCCACAGGATTTTGCATCTATATACAACAAGTAGGTTAATGACTGGACCAGTGAGGCTCTTATGGGTACCACACATTTAAGTGAAACATGGACTTATCCTCTGGGTCCATTAAGAATTTCATGTGTTTCATGTGTTTTACGCAGAATTTACAAGAAGTCATACGGCTTCTTGTGAAAAAAAAAGAAGTGATAGGGCTTCTTGTAAATTTTGCAAGGGCTCCATGTCAATGTCTAGGCATTCAAAGAAACCACAACATCCCTTAGTTCCACTTCCCATAAAGATAGATAGATTACTTTATTCATCCCCGGAGGGAAATTAAGTCGTGATAGCAGCTTGTGTATCAGAACACAACAAAACACAATACAATAGAACAAAACAAAACATTGAGGTAAAAAGAACAAAAACAGAAACACAAGATGAATAGGCAGACAAGTAGTGCAGTGGCAATATGATGGTAATAGTAATGATGATATGATGGTAATGTTATTGTTAGATAGTATATAAGAATAGTAGTACAGTATATATATATATATATATATAGTATACAATATAACATAATATATATTTATATAGATAGTAATTATACCAATATAATAGCAGTATATAGTAATAATGGCAGCAACAGTATATATAATAATAATAATAGTAATAGCAGTAGTAATAATATAATAATAATAACATGTACACATGTATAAATATGTGTATATAGACTTATATATACGAAGAATATACAGAGAATATACACAGTATGATATAATATGATATGATATATAGTATATAGTAGGGTATAAATATAAGTACTTGACTATACAATATACTATCAGTGTAAGAATATGTAGACTGGGTGTGCGAAAGACAATATTGTTGTATAAAATGGTCTGTAATATCAAAATGGTTTAAATTAACACATATCACAGAAGTAAATGTTCCAGTATATGGGGCGTAGTGTAGTACAGGGTACATGGTGCAAGGGTGATAGGTATATTAGTGCAGTTCTGTGATGGTGGCTCTGACAGAGGTAGATGAGTTATAGAGTCTTATTGCGGTTGGAATGAACGATTTCCTGTATCGCTCCTTAGAGCAGCGGGGTTGGATGAGCCTGTGGCTAAAGCTGCTCTTTAGCTTGTCCAGTGTTTTGTGGAGGGGGTGAGAGGGATTGTCCATGATTGCCAGCAGTTTTGCCAGCATCCTGTTCTCCACCACCTCCTCCATGGTGACAAGCTTAGAGCCAACCACAGACTCTGCTTTCCTTATGATTTTGTTCAGTCTGTTGGCATCCTTTGTCCTGATGCCCGCACCCCAGGACACCACAGCAAAGAAGATGGTGCTCGCCACAACAGACTGATAGAACATCTGCAGCATCTTGTTGCAGACATTGAAGGACCCGAGCCTCCTCAGGAAGTAAAGCCGGCTCAGGCCCGTCTTGTAGACGGAATGAAGCAAGAGCTGGATTAGTGGAATTACTTTCACAGATACATTGGAATTTACATTACTGGTGGTTTGTGCACATGGCACAGATGAAAAAAACACTTAAACGTGGTCAATGAAGATGCAAGTCATGTTTATTTATAGCTTGCTGGCTTCAGAAACTATCCAGTCTCAGCTCCGAAGATGACGAGAAACAGATGAAGTTGATTAAATATTTTGGAACGCTAAACAGTCATGACCATGAAAGACCCATTGGAAAATAAAAGACTTGTGTGGGATATAACAAATCAGCCTTTTCAGATCAGTGGCAGGTTATTTTTGGAGAGACGATGCTTCTGTTAAGTGTTGATTTCCACACACCAACTTCTTACTCACATCCGTTGTGCCATTAGCCCACAGTGGGTCCAAGCAGAAGTGATCTAAGATTCAAGGGTTTATTGTCATATGCACAACAATTACATTCAGCAGTTGCTGGCAATGAAATGCTCCCCTCTAGCCATGCTCAGAAATTACACAAGAAAAAAATACAACTAAAAATAGAATATAAAATATAAAAAATCGTCGGCCAGATGGCAGCAGGCAGGACAGTTAATGGTTTGGGTGCTGGGGTCTTTAACGATCTGGTTGCTCTTCTTCCTACACCGCTAAGTGTAGCGGTCCTCCATGGATGGCAGCTCTGTCCTGGCAATACACTGAGCAGACTTCACCACTCTCTGTAGAGCCTTGCAGTTCAGGGCGATGCAGCTGCCATACCAGGCGGTGATGCAGCCAGTCAGAATACTCTCAATGGTGCACCTGTAAAAGTTGCAGAGCATCCTTGGGCCCATGTTGAGCCTCCGCAGCCTGCAGAGGAAGAAGAGCCGCTGTCATTATTCAGCTGTTAGAGTGATGCCTTCCTGGCTGGCTGGGTTCTCATGTGTTTACTGCTCCAGCTTCCTGTCTGCACCTGAACACAGCCAGGAAGAACGTTGACAAACTTTGACAGATTCAGAAAAGACATATTGTAGAAAAGAACAGAGAACATCAATGGAGACAATGTTGCTGATTTTGACCGAATGACAACTTGTTTTCACTGGGTTGTTTCTTCAAACACCTGAACTGACTCAGGTTTCTGTTTGCCTGTACTGATGATTCACTACAGTGTGAATATTTGCTCCTCTTTCAGGAGCAGAGGCAGAGAATTATGTCTGAGTTGAGGGTTGGCCATATCCTGGTCCGTAACCATCATACATGAGCAAATACCTTGATACCTCACAGTATCATAAGGTACTGTGCACTCAAACTGGTCTCAATCTTTTGTACCTTTTTATACCACATCAAGAATTAAATTTTTTTAAACAATGAAATTTAATTCTAAGCAAGTTGTATTAGCTCTCCCATGCATATTTTATAATTTGAGTCAACTTACTAGCTTCATGTGGAGCTAGTTATTGAAGTTCAAAAGCAAAAATGACAGCTAACTGGTTAATACTAGTAAAATGATATTTTTTCGTTATCGATAAGTTTAGCTAATGCTAAGAATGCATTTTTTTTTACAATATCCAATGTGCATGTGATTGTATTTGGTAGAAATATCCACCAAACATGCAGCTATTGTTTGCAAAATATCCACTTTAGACACTGAACAGCTCTCCTTCAGCCTTTTCTACTTCCACCCTGTTATTTTCTACTATTTATCATACTTTCTGTGTGCTGTAGGTAGAATGCCAACAATTAAGTAGCACTAATGGGTTTTACACACACACACAGCCTATCCTGTAATATAAAAATGTACTTGTACTATCCTGTTCCGGCCAATGCAGTATGAACGACAACAGATCACTGGAAGAGTCATTTCTAGAGTGAGACTACATTGTTCATGTACTGAATGTTCTGTGCTGAGGCCAAACAATTGCACATGATTTGTCCTTATGGTCAGAAATATACCTAAAAAAACAGGTTTGACACATGGTTTACTGCAACATACTGAAGACTGAGGTCGAGAGTGTAGGCAGTGAATTTCCACTTTAATAGACTGGGTTGGGACATGACGCCCTAGCTTGCCCAGGAATGTAGAGGAGGGATGTTTGGTGTGTTGGTGTTCACCTGTTGGAACATGACTGTGTGTGCACATTATTTCCAAAACCAGGTATGAAAGCATGAATTGGTATCAGATAAAGATTCAGGTTGCATGACTGCAACACAGGGGCACCAGCACACTCTGGTTCTTGTTGAGGCATATGGGATGGGCGTCAGGTATGTGTGGGAATTCAGAAGGAGCTTTTCAAAGGAAGTGAGAACACACTGTACCTTTATGATGGGATAAAGGGCTTGCCAGTCTGAGCTGAGATGACCTCAGCTGATAAACCTGATTAATCCTGTTTCAGAAAAAAACTGTAAGAGGATAAAGCAAAACAACTGACTCTAAATAAGAGGGTATATTAACATCAAAAGAAGCACTGAGCATTCCTCAGCCAATGACGCAGCAAAAAGAAAAGAAAAAGAAAGACCATAAATAATGGTAATGCCTGTTTGTTGTAACAAGTTTCATTCAGCTTTATTTTCACATTTCCTCATCATTTCTAACATTGTTGTCAACAATTTAAGATTATGGAACTATTGTGACATCTTAAGTGGGGCAGGTAAACATGAACAGTAAAATTAGTTTTATTTTATAATTTTATCATTTATTCCTTAACTCTAAAAATTCTAACCAGATCCTAACCATGGTGCTGGTCCAGAATGCCTCCTTGATTGAGGCCAGCACACTCGTCAAGGTAGGGAGTAACAATGTCATTAACATGTGCCGGAACATGCATCACATACTGATTGGGAACTGGCAGCAACCCACAGAACATGAATCACTGATCATCAATGACGCTATCATCAGTTCTCCCAAATCTGTGTCACAGGTATTGTCTGGTGAAGCATCAAACACTAATCCTAACTGTTCATTTTAATTGTTACAGATTAGATTTGAACTTTGACCTGGTTAAATGATTCATAGCTTCTTGGCATGCAGGTAAAGGGTATGCACATGTTCCTTCTTAGTTTATTGAGAGAGTAAACTGTACTGTGTGACTGACTGTGCAGACACACATTCAGACAGAGATGACACCTGTGTTTGCAGTGGGTGCGCCATATTTGTCCTAGCGCCTGTTGGAGTTTGTTATCTTTATTGAACATTGAGGTTGGGAACGCTGTGAGTTGCTGTGAAAGCAAACCACTTCATCACCTACTCCCTCTATGACTCATTGGACCCACTGCAGTTGCCTACAGGCCAAATAGGTCAACTGCAGATGCCATCTCCCTCACCCTTCCTACTGCCCTCACCCACCTGGACCAGAGGTACACATGTGAGAATGCTGTTTATTGACTATAGTTCAGAGTTCAATACCATCGTGCCCCTGAAGCTCGTCACCAAGCATGGAGACCTTGGGCTCAACACCAGTGTGGATAGGCAGCACCACATTCTCCGAATGACTCTCAGCACCAGCGCCCCCCAGGGCTGCCTGCTCAGTCCTCTCCTGTACTCCCTGTTCACTCATGACTGCGTGGCCACCCACAGCTTCAAAACCATCATTAAATTTGCTGATGACACACAGGAAGAGACAGGGAGTTAAACACGCCCCCCTCTCCATCAACAGGATTATGTTGGAGAGAGTCAGCAGTTTCAGGTTCCTCTGGGTTCACATCACCTGACCTGGACGGCCAGGCTCAACATGGGCCCAAGGATTCTCTGCAACTTTTACAGGTGCACCATTGAGAGTATTCTGACTGGCTGCATCACCGCCTGGTATGGCAGCTGCATCGCCCTGAACTGCAAGGCTCTACAGAGAGTGGTGAAGTCTGCTCAGTGTATTACCAGGACAGAGCTGCCATCCATGGAGGACAGCTACACCCAGAGAGCAACCAGATCGTTAAAGACCCCAGCACCCAAACCATTAACTGTCCTGCCTGCTGCCGACGATTTTTTATATTTTATATTCTATTTTTATTTGTATTTTTTTCTTGTGTAATTTCTGAGCAAGGCTAGAGGGGAGCATTTCATTGCCAGCAACTGCTGAATGTAATTGTTGTGCATATGACAATAAACCCTTGAATCTTGAATCACTTCTGCTTGGACCCACTGTGGGCTAATGGCACAACGGATGTGAGTAAGAAGTTGGTGTGTGGAAATCAACACTTAACAGAAGCATCGTCTCTCCAAAAATAACCTGCCACTGATCTGAAAAGGCTGATTTGTTATATCCCACACAAGTCTTTTATTTTCCAATGGGTCTTTCATGGTCATGACTGTTTAGTGTTCCAAAATATTTAATCAACTTCATCTGTTTCTCGTCATCTTCGGAGCTGAGACTGGATAGTTTCTGAAGCCAGCAAGCTATAAATAAACATGACTTGCATCTTCATTGACCACGTTTAAGTGTTTTTTTCATCTGTGCCATGTGCACAAACCACCAGTACTGTAAATTCCAATGTATCTGTGAAAGTAATTCCACTAATCCAGCTCTTGCTTCATATTGGAAGTGGAACTAAGGGATGTTGTGGTTTCTTTGAATGCCTAGACATTGACATGGAGCCCTTGCAAAATTTACAAGAAGCCCTATCACTTCTTTTTTTTTCACAAGAAGCCGTATGACTTCTTGTAAATTCTGCGTAAAACACATGAAACACATGAAATTCTTAATGGACCCAGAGGATAAGTCCATGTTTCACTTAAATGTGTGGTACCCATAAGAGCCTCACTGGTCCAGTCATTAACCTACTTGTTGTATATAGATGCAAAATCCTGTGGATGATTGTTCACATGACCCTGCTTGTGGTTCACTCTGGGCCTACATGGAGCTCATTAAAAAAAATCCCATGGGCGCATGACATCTCATCACTCACTCATGTGTGACTGCCACCACAGTTCATGGTGGAAGTGGCATGTTATTTGTGTCTGTGTTATTGTGACAACTTGAGATATCTGGCTGTGATTCTGGCAGTGTGACGTTAGTCTGGTCCCTTTAGGTCCAGTGCTCCAATCAATATCGCTCAGAGATGGAGACCGGCACATTTGAAAAAGACACGACCCCCACACAAAGTATTATTTTAACAATATTCTGACACACAAGAGAACTGTGAGCTCACATTTTAAGCAACGGTGTTTGTGTGGTAGTATGTGGTAATAATTTTTGTTGAAGTAGTCATTATTTCATTGTATACGATTATATTCAGTCTCCAAACACTTGGTACAGTGTCACAGACGCACATACTAGAGATGCCATTAGTGTTTTTCCCAGAAAACAACCTGATCTCAGTTTGAGACATACACCGATATTAGAGTCCATCACTGAGGAAATGTAACATAGGGTGTTCAGTATTACATAATTGTTGACTGCAACTAGCCAGTCAAGTCTCAGCTCAGTTAGCACAAGTGTTACTATCCTGTCCTATTTGTGTCTTCGCTGTAACAGATAGAACATTTCAAATTTGAAAAAATAAAAACAACAAAAAATGAAAACAAAGTAGAAATTAAGACAGCAATAGAAATGTAATGTTGAAATGAAATCAATCATTCAGACTAAGAACTCCCTCTCCATGTCTACCTCAGCCTACTCATCTGGGACACAAAAAAATGCTGTCCAAGTTTAAATAAGGTTCTGTGTTGGTTATCTCTGGCTTCTCCAGGGCTGTAGATGACAGCAGAGATCAATCCAACTGAGAGGTTCACTGTTTCCCAGCGAGTCTCTCTGAAGCACAGACTCCTCTTGATGTCTCTACTATCAAGCAAACACAGTGTAGAGCTGTTACTACTGTAATGTCTCTAAAATGTGTAGGTAAATGGTAAATGGTAAAAGGTAAATGAAAAAATACAGTATATATAAAGCACAATATACAGAAAAATCATTAATAAAAATCACTATTGTATATATAGAGAGATATCTTCTTAAATTCAGAAGTTTTTGGACACAGCATGCAAGTCACAGTATTTTCTGATCTGTATATGTATGTGCGGATACTTATAGATGTAAGGCCTTGTCACCTGTTATTGTTATATCATAGTATATTAACATAATTAATTAATAAATGGGGGCAGAGAGACAGAGTGCTCAGTGCTTCTTCATGTTTATTAGCATTCAGGACCTTTTGTCCACAGGCTGCTCCTGACTGGAATCATTGAACTATGTCAAATATTTGCGTGTATATTTGTAAGTGTCAGCAGCATACCAGCAGGATACCATGAGCTTCACAGCACCCCAAACCTTTCCCTCAGAGAGTTTGACAAAGTATTTCCTGCAATCTTGTATAGTTAGCATAGCAGGGTCTGTTGTTCCAGCTGTCTGATTACTAAATGAGTTGTGAGATGACAGTTCACACGGAGGAGAGGCTGAGAGCAGAACAAACCTTATCTGGGGTGTTCAGTGGTCAATTTAATACTTTTGTGACTGTTTTGGGTGGAAACAGATCCAAATAAGGTTTAGACATTTAGATCATGGACATTCTCATGTCTCTATTTCAAACATCTATGTGCCTCACTGAAAATATCCAGATGGGGCTCTGAACACAAGCTTTACAACGTTCCAATCTCAGTCTCTAGTCTCATGTCGACGTGTTTTGTAAGGCTATCTCAGAATCATCTCTGTTTTGTCTGATCCTGGATGTGACATTATGTTGAGTTGTCCAAATCCTGCTGGATTTGTTTAACCTCGTTTTTTGCAGCCCACCCTGCCCTAACAGGAAATAAACAAAAGAGAAGAGGATTTCAAGCTACAGGTCTCCACTGAATAAACATAAAATTCATCTCCTCAAGTTCATCTGGGGGGTAATTTCCATAGGGTGGCTCTCATGAGGAAAATGTTTTGGCCAAGCTCAGCTAAGAATGTGACATTTTATATATAAACCTGAAAGACCAGAAATGTCATATTTATTGGGTGGCTATAAAGATGAAGATTTAGTCTCCAACTTTTTTTTCCAGCTTTAATCTAAATTGGAGAAAAAAGACAATTTTAGCCTTTTAACTAGGAGTAAAGTAACTAACAGGATCTTTTTGGGGTTTTAGGCAGAGGTGGCAAAATTACTCAAATTCTTTACTTAAGTAGAAGTACAGATACTTGAGTAAAAAAAGACTCTGGTAAAAGTAAAAGTACTGATACAACTACTTTACTCTAGTAAAAGTAAGAAAGTACAGGCTCTGAAATGTACTCAAGTACATAAGTAAAAAAGTAAAAATGAATTTTTTACTTCAACAATACACAATGCTTTATTTTGATAACTCTGCAAAACTAAAAAAAATGCTAGGCACATATAATGGGATAGTTTTCCTCTTTTGGTAACAACCTGCACAGAACTGGACACAATCTAGCTTTGCTGCCAAATTTCAGACAGAGTAATAAAGACTGAAGTGAACCATGGTCCTGCATGAGCACCTGGATCATTTTGTACAGGGATTAAATGGATGGGGAATGTATTTGTGTTGATTTAGTCCCTGCCCTTTGTACACACCCCCTGTCACTACCATAGATTGGATGGTTTAGTGAGGTCGTCTGAGGTCCTCTCTGTCTTGTTATGTCTTTTACGTCATGTCATCATCCGTGGAGGTTGAAACAAGTAACGAGCCAGTTTTGAGAATTTAAGGACTATAAAGTGCAGATATTTGTGTTTAAATATAGGAAGTAAAAGTAAAAAGTTGTCAGGAAAATTCTTCTCTGATTATACAAACTGGGACATTTTGAAATTGCAGTTGGTCTCCTGATTGCTCCTGGCTGAGTCATATAGTTTATGTATTAATCTCCCTACGCACCAAAAATCCCCATCATTAACAAGTATTTAGTTCACCCAGCCTGTGAAAGGTTGTAGCCATTTCACAAAGTCTCTAATACTAGGGCGGCTGTGGCTGAGGGGTAGAGTGGTCATTCTCCAACCAGGGGGTCAGCAATTCAATCCCCAATCTTCCCAATCTGCATGCCAAAGTGTCCTTGAGCAAGATGCTGAACCCCAAATTTCCCCATAGAACAACAAAAAGTACTGCTAATAGATGCACTGTATGAATGTGTGTGTGAATGGGTGAATGGCAAAAACTGTAGTGTAAAGCGCTTTGAGTGGTTTTCAAGACTAGAAAGCGTTATATAAGTACAACCACTTATTAATTACAATTTTCTCAATTAGTGGAGTAGTAAATCAAGGAAGGCAGTTTTGTCCAGTTAAGGGGTGGCTGTGCTCAGGGGCTAGAGCAGTCGTCCTCTAACCAGAAGGTCGGCAGTTTGATCCCAGTCTTCCCTTGGGCAAAATACTGAACCCTCTTCTCATTGAGAAAGAAGAGAAAACTGCACATAGATACACTGTATGAATGGGTAAATGCAAAACAGTACGCTTAACTGCTTTAAGTATTTGTGATCAAGACTATAAGCTCTATAAATACAGACCATTTATATGGAGTTTATGTAATAAGGCCAAGAGGTTACATGTCATGTGTAGTGTGTTTGTGTGTGCATAGATGTTGTAGAGCGTACTATTTCGTAGTCTAATGAGAGTCAATTTTCAAATCAAATATACTATATTGTCCTATAGGGAAATTTGTCTTGGGCCAAGGTACAGCAGTTGCAGAACAGTACATTGAACAACAAACAACAACAACAACTCTACACAGGGTAATAATAATGAAAATATGAAGACAATACAATTTTGATGGGTAGCTGTCTGTTTGCTTTGGGGACTTCGTCAAGGGAGAGAGGGTGAGGGCTGATTAGGTTTGGGTTAGATGTTGATATTATTTGAAAGAGACTCCATGTTTCCTGTCAGTCGGTTGTTTGTGTTAGTTAACAACAGGAAAGTCCTTGGGAGACGTATTTCCTCAGATTTTGGCTCACACAATCTGTAGGCTCTGGCTGTGTTTGTCTCTCTGCTCTGATTGAACCAGACATAAGGAGTGACTAAATATGTGTCTAACAGGAGTGGTGTAATTCCAACTGGTGAAACTGGTGCTGCTATTATTAATAACACAATTACATCTATAAATATCACTCTTATTATTTTCCATTATAACAACCATGACAGAGCTTAAATATAATGGTTGCACAGCTATTCCTGGTATTGCTCACCTCTCTCTTCCCCTTTCTTTCCCCTTCCTTCCCTTTCTCTTTTCTCCCACCTCTTTTCCACCTACTTCTTTACTCTTCCCCATTTTTTTCTCTGCTCAACCCAAAAGGATGAGGCAGATGGCCGCCCACATTGAGTCTGGTTCTGCTATTGGTTACATTCTGTTAAAGGGGAGTTTTTCACTCCACATTTGTCAACGTGCTTGCTCATTGTGGGGACTGTTGGGTTTCTCCATAATTTTGTATGGTCCTGACCTTGAAATAATGTAAATAATGGTTTTGCGCTATACAAATAATACTGAATTGGATTGCAATCCTTTGTATTTCATTCAAAACGTAGAAATAAAAAATACAAACACTGTACTTCTCATAATGAAAATATGAATATAAATGATGATGGAGTTCCCCAAGCAGTCTTCAGGCCTATATCAGCATCACTAGGGGATGGTTCAGGGCCCACCTGAGCAAGCAGTCTTTCCATAAATGTAGAGACTGTGTCTGCCTCCTGAACCCAAAGACAAAATATTTTTTTACGTCATGGTAACTTGGTCACCCAAAGCGCTTTACACTACAGGTTGCCATTCACACATTCACACACACATTCATACATACAGTGCATCTAATAGCAGCACTTTTTGTTGTTCTATTTTCAAGGGAAGGACTTGTTCCCTTGACTGAAGTACAATAGTAATTCTGGAGAAAATCCACAGGAGGTCAGTATCATCATTGACTCAGCACCAAAGCTGCCATTAAACTCCTACACTGGCTTCACTTCACTTTATATACACCATCCTGTACATCCTAAATATACCTTAGTTCACAATGACATCTACAACTTCACAGAATAACATTCACTGTCTACAACATACAACTATAGCTGTGATGTTCTTCACAGCCGGTGTTCTTTGTCAATATCCATCCATCATCTGCACTGTTCAGTTTTCCAGCAACATGTGAAAGTGCAGGCAGAGACAGTAATGGTGAGGGGAAATTGTAATTCAGTTATCTCTATCCTTGTCTGAGCACACTGTAAGGGAATGTAGTCAAATTCTTCATGTGAGTATAAAATAATCTGTCTGTAGGTCATACAGATGATTTTGTGACAGCAAGACTTGATTTTCCTTAAGGTTTAAAACAAGTTAATGTTATGACTGAAAGAACACACTGATGTTGTAGAAATACATCTTTTCTTACACAGAGATAAGAAAAATTCACATTAATTAATCTCTGCATGTCTCGTACAGTGAAGAAATTAGGGGCTATTTTTTAGCCCAGGTAAGGACAAAGACCAAAAGCCTGGGGAAAGCAGATACAGCTTGACCTTTACATCAGAATGATGAAATATGTGATTACAGTGACTTGTGGTATGGTATTCAGCATGGTTTGACTTCTTCTGTAACTGCTGATCTTCTGTTCTGTAGACAGAGTGTTAAAGAGAGAGGTCAGAGGAGAATGGTCTTACTGGTTGGAGAAGACAAAAAGGCTGCAGTAACTCAGATAACTACTCTTTACAACTGTGGTGAGCAGAGAAGCATTTCAGGATGAACAACACATCCAGCCTTGAGGTGGATGGTCTATACATCAGGTTCCACTCTGTGAGCCAAGAACAGACGTAAGGCTGCAGTGGACAAAGACTGTCCAACACTGTACAGTTGTAGACTGGATTGAGAGCTGCTGAGGCTGTAGATGTTCTGAATCTGGAGTTAACTGTAAAAATCCATAGAGCCATCCTGCCTTCTTTCAACAGTCCAGGGATGTCCCAGTCTATCTGTCTATTATTTATTGTTATTGTTATTATTATTATGTATCTATTATTTCTTTATACATCATGATATAGCTATAGTTAGAGCTGGTCCAGGCTTGTCTTAAATCTGCTCTTAGTTGTGCTGCTAATTTTTGTCATGTGTCCCTCGAGGTTTACAATGTCGAGGGACACATGACACATGGAGCTTCTATTTCCTCTTCTCCCTCCTCATCACATCAAATAACTTAATGTCTCATGTTACTGACTTGACTTCTTTCCCTGAGTCCCTGTGCCTTATCGTTCGCAGATCCAGGGCTGCGACTGCGGCCTCGTCGTGGATTATGATGGTGGATCGCGAATCAGAGATCGTGATCATAATGGTGGATCCTGCATCGTGCTGGCATCTGATCGTAGTGGTGGACCATGATTAAGGTGGCTGCTGATGGTGGTGGATCATGATGATGGATTATAATGGTGTATCCTAATCGTGGTGGCAGCTGATCGTGGACTATGATTACAAAAAGACTGCTTGATATACAATATGTCTACTCAGATACGCTACCATTACTGACAATAATTCCTCAATTCATTTACCTTCCATCATGCTACAAACTGTTTATTCTAACCAATGCTGTAAATACTCTTATTTTTCTGATGTTCTCCATTACACGTGGCATCTATTGCACTTCTGTCCATCTTGGGAGATCACATGTGGCTCTTTCTGAGTTCTATTTCCTCTGTTAAAAAGGTTTTTTTGGTAGTTTCCCCTTACTCTTGTTGAGGGTTAAGGACAGAGGATGTCACACCTTGTTAAAGCCCTATGAGACAAGTTGAATTTGTGATTCGTGAATATAGGCTATACAAATACAATTTGATTGATTTATTGATATATATGTTATCTTCAACCTTAGATTTAAGTTTATTGCTCATTTCCATTGTCCTGGTTCTGAAGTTAGAAAATCCTACTTTTGGCAATTATCTGGGTGCAGCTCTATAGTGGGACGACCCATTTGCAGCCACTTGCTAGTTGAGTGTATTCAATTCAATTCAATTCAATTTTATTTGTATAGCACCAAATCATACATTATTTCAAGGCACTTTATATAAAAGGTCAGGACCTTAAAATTGTGTTAAATATAGAGAAACCCAACAGTTCCCTCAATAAGCAGCACTTTGGAGACTGTGGAGAGGAAAAACTCCCTCATTAACAGGGAGAAACCTCTAGAAGAACCAGGCTCAATGTGGGCGGTCATCTGCCTCGACAAGTTAGGGTGAGCAGAGAAAAATGGGGAGGAGAGGGTAGATGGGTGGAAAAGTGAGGAGGGGGAGAGAGAGGCGAGAGAGACCAGGAACATTCGAGCAACATCAGGTATCAGATCTGACTACTTATAATGAAAACAATAACAGTGTAAAGAAGTTATTGATTAATAATGATAGCAGCAACAATTCATATAATAATTAATTACCGAAGTATTATTGTTAATAAAATAATAATAATAGTTTTTCTCCTGCAGTTCTGGAGTCAGAGATATCTGCAATAAGAGAAAGAGAGAGAGGGACTATGGAAGAAAAATGAAACATAGTAATTGATATGTATTAAAATAAATAAATGAATGTGGGGGGGCAGAGAGACAGAGAGAAGGGGAGAAGTGCTCAGTGCATGATGGGAGTTCCCCCAGCAGTCTACCCTATAGGAGCATAACTAAGGGATGGTTCAGGACTCACCTGATCCAGCCCTTACTATAGGCTTTATCAAAAAGGAATGTTTTTAAACCTTAAATGCAGATGTATATCTGCAAGTAGCTGAAAAGAAAAGGATTTAAAAAGCATGTTACAATTTTACAGTGCCTCCAATAATGGTCAACAAAAATAATTAGTAGTTATAGAGCTAGAAGTTAGTTATGCTCCTTCATGAACGATTTGGGTTTTGACTTCACTCAACAACCGGGAACCGGGAACCGGGAAACATGAGCACATGACAATTCCATTCATTTGAATCTTCTTAAAGGTTTCCTGTGCAGATTAATTTTCTGATAAATTTTCTGTTGACATTGATTAATTTACGATTTGTTTAAACAAACTCTTGAGAGCACAAAAATATGCAACAAGGAAGCACGATATAACAGCAGTGTTCAAACCTGAACCTCTCACAGAAATGGTAAGAGAGTTATGTGTGTGTACATGTGTGTGAGGCCCGTTGTTCTCTGAGCAACAAACTTTAAATACCATCGGAGCATTCAGCTGGAAATGAACTCTGGCTACTCACACGAGCCACTCACACGAACTACTGCACTCACATCTTTGTGAATAGCTACAGCTTCTGTCCACATTTGAAAAGCTGATACATATAGATACATAGATACACCCTGTAGTAATTTTACATTTGCTAAAAGAAATATAAACAAGGCATTTTCTTAAATAAATTATCACATTATATTAATTGGGTGATGACAAACCCATCACTGCATTTTCCCCAATTTTGGCTTACTTTTATGACTATATGGTTTTCTGTGATAGTAAAATAATAGATGTGTTAAATAACCAAAAAGAAGTAGAACACAAGATCTTTGGTAGATCTTCATATCCAATCATATTCTACTTTAGTGCAGTATATTTCTAACAAATGTTTGATTAATCAAATTATGTAGAGAGAAATGATGCAGATTGAACCTGAGGCTTCTGGGGCTTATGTCTTATATATAGAGAGAGAAATATAACAGCCCAGATGCAGTTTGTACAGTGTCAGAACAGGGGTTCCACATGAATCCCCATTAAAAGTCCATAACAATAGCTCTAGATAATTCCTCTGATGTAGATTTTATTTTTCATTTGCCCTCCCCATACCTCAATTAATTGCTTTGCATTATACAGTATATGTCCTGTTGCCTTTGAAAAGCCATCAAGTAAACAGCATCCAGCAGACTACACAGCCTCATTAGATTTTGTCCAGACACAGAGCGCCCATAAAAACAGATCTCTTCAGTATATAAATATAACATATTTAGCATATCAACTTAAAGGTACAGTTTGTAGAATTTTGTGATATCTAGTGTTTAAATTTCATGTTGCAGCTCACCTCACCCTCTCCTTCCAAACATGAAAAAGAATCCGTTGTAGCCTTTGTTGTCATAAAAACTCAAAAGGTGTTTAGTTTGTCCAGTCTGGACTAATGTAAAAAACATGGTGGCCTCCTTAGAGAGGACCCCCCTACATGTAAATATAAAGTATTTAAATATAAAGGGCCTTTTCTGGGGTAAAGAAAACTAGTGAAAACATCATGAGGATTGTACTTCCTTAAATTTCTGCCAGTAGTTCCCTTTAACCTAAATCTTACACACTGCACTTTTAAATAATGATAATAAAGTATCAAAACTCAATTTTAAGAGACCCTTCTACAAGAATGAATATTGTAATAGAACGATTAATAGAAAGATAAAAAAACAAACATTAAAAGATCCAAAAAGCGTGGCTCCACTGTCATAAACTAGTTTATATAGGCAACCTTTAGAGGCAGGCGGTAAAAGGAGATGAGTGTGGGAGACAAAGTAAGTAAGAATGGTAAGAATGGAGAAGCTGACTTTCTCAGCTAGACTAAAATCAGAAACTTTTAAAAACTACTGGGAAAACTGGATTGATTTTGTGTCTCCATTGAGAGCAGACTTTGTGCAATAAGGACAGTGTGTATTGCAGAGTGTTGACCCCCTTGGTTCAGGCTACAAACTTGTTTATTGTTCATTTATTTATTTGATATGTTTACCCCAATCAGGAGACAAGGAACAATGCAGGAGAGGTGTGAAAATAAGGACAAGAGTGAAAAAGCAGTTCATTTTACTTCACATTTACTCTACTGTAACTTTACTTGAGAATTAATGTCCAATTATGTCTCTGCTCTGCGGTGGAAATATAGGAATGTTTTATACAGTTGTAAAATTATACACATTATGTAAAATATTGATGGAATATTGATATGTGGAATCAATAAAAAAGATAATTGAAAAAAAAAAAAAAAGCTCTGGGTGTTGCAGGTCAAAAGATCAAATTTGGGGCCTTTTGGGTTCAAATGTCTGGTTAGGGTTACTACACATGCTCTTACTGCTGCTGGTGATAGAATAACTTTTTGAACATAAAAACACAAGAATAAACAAAAATACTGTTCTCTAAGTGCTGCAACTGACAGTAAACATTACAACATGAATATGCTCTAGTATTAGAATATGAGAAATTTAATGTTACTCTGCTACTTCAGCCAACTTGCGGGAGGATGAGGTCGTATTAAAGAGACCACTTTGGTGAGAGAATGGGCTGTGATTGGTGGGTGACTGACGAGCACCCATAAACCTATCGGTAGCCGAGCACATGACTCTGTGTCCTGCATGAACTAACACAATGCTTCATTAGTCACAATTCAAGTTCAGGATTTCTACGATGACATTCTCACTTTAAACTTAATTTTAAGTATCTTGAATTGAGGCAAATTAAAGCTGACCTTGAATTATGATCAGTCAGAATCAAATTGTCATATATCACAAATCATAAACTGGATTTATTTTCATAATTAATTATGGATAAAATTACAAAGTATGTTGCAGAAATCTGAAATGGATATCTATATAATTGAGTATTGTACAAGTTACATTGTACAAGTACATGTTCTACTGAATAAGGGATCAGCCACTTGCTATCTGTAAACCCCCAACCCCCAAGTGAATCTCCTTATATTATGCTAGGTGTTGTTTGGGCAAAGAAAAAATTAAAAGAAAAAAACTCTAATTTTTGCATTTTAGCAGGTGCTCTTAATAAAAATGTTCCCTTTTTAGCACCATGCATCTTATCCACTGAAATATCCACACTTACATCACTGATATAAACATATCAGTCAGGTTTGCCTATCTCAGCTGTGGAGAAGGGAGGGAGACTGTCACCTGTGCATGTACACCACTGTATCTCTCATGGAAGTTACCATTTTAATTATGTTAGAGGCAAAAAAATTGTGAGCATTGACAGCCATTTTTAGATATGATAGGTAAAGTGAGCAGTATCGGCTACAGAGTTTACCCATAGTCTGCTGCTGCCATCTTCCTCATCCTGCTACTGATTGGCATAATCATTGCCATTGCAGTGGTCTGTTGCAAGTGGAGGAAGAAAGCTCTGAGAAAGGACAAAGAAGGAGTGCCACTCCGGGATGTTTAGTGTGTGTGTGTTTCAGCACATGCACACACATGCACACATATTATTGTGGGAACAAGCGGTACAGCTGAACTGGACTGAGGCCTGCAACGAAAGTAATAGTTCAAAGTTCCACTGTCAAACACTGGAATCCACCCTTCCTTTAGTTTCTGTGAAACTGAATATGTTGAACATATTTTATTCTTACTTCATCTACTACTATCATTTCATGCTGCAAAAAATAAAAGATAGAAACACTGATAGTCATCTTACTGAAGCTGTTATATTTCATTCATTTTCTTTTGTATTTGCTTAGTGGTATTTGATAATTGTAGATAAAGACTACCATTTCATTTTATTTATTTCATTTTATAGAGACCTTTCTAACTTCACATTTATTTTTTTAGTCTGGTGAAAGCAACACTTTATGGAAAATCAAGACTTTGTGTATATTATTTTGTATCTGATGCTTAACTTATTGTGTATAATTGAAATTAACACATTTGTATATGATGCTTTTGTTATACGTCTGTTTTTTGCAGATAATTTTGTATTTGGTGAAAATATTTAACATTTGATAAATATTGTTATAAACAGAACCATTTATTATCTCAGTTCTGTTAAATGGAAAATAGCAAATATTACAATTTGTGTCTGTGCCTTATTAGAGATGGAATTGGAGATGTCAGGATTGCAAAAATGCTTGGACTGAATGTGCAGAACACAGAACCCCAACACACTGAATAAACAATAGTACTTGTTAATTAACCCTAAGTGATGTCCAGGGGGCTTACATCCATCTATAGTTTTATGAACTTCACTGTAAAAGGAGTTCTGTGCATCTTCATCAAAGGGTGACAAAAAAATCTAAAAAGTGAAACCTGATCCATTTTATGTCTATTAAATCTTGACAAAAGGCATTCATATTTTTACACTCTTACCTTAATAATTCTAGATTCTATAATTCTGTATGGGTTTGAAAAAAATCCACTCTAGCAGATACTTATATGTTATGTAATCTACTTTAGTAGCCTCCCTCATAAATTTAGTTTTTTTTTTGTCTTCTGGCATTGAGAGACGAGTAATCTCACCAGTTACAGTTAAAGCTGTAAAGTTACCCAGATTAACTTCATTATTTTCATTTAGTCAATCCAAAGAGTAAAGTGGACAGAATGCATTTTGTTGATTCTACAAATTTTAGCAGGGAGATAACACAATTTCTATGCCAAGATAGAAACAACAATAAGGTTTCACAACTAATATTCAGCAATGAGATGGTCATGATCACCCATGGGCATCATGTAAGAAAACCAAAATACAAATACAAAGTAGAAAAGATAAACCATAGTCTTTTACAAATTTGGGTAAATAACCAAGAATTAAGAATAGCCTTGTCCATGCCTATAATATGAAGAGCCACAGTGAAGGTAGAGGTAATGAGGTAGGATAGTAATCAAAGGAAATATCCTGTTTCAGGGCCATTCTGCACCCATCAATTAAACCTCAAATGAAACCATTTGTTACATTCACAGACTGACATTTCTACAGATAATTACATCTTGATGCCATACAATATAATATGGTTTACGGCAAACAAAAGAGAAGTACTTAAATGTCTCAGAGAAACATTGTCTGAACCATAGACTGTATATAAAGAGGTCTGAACCCAGTTATCTTGCATGGCTTAAGCCTGGCCCCCAGCTTTACTTTGGGGAACCTTGGAGTTACATGAAAACAAGCCTCTGGGACAGCCTTCTTCCACCTACAAAATATGAAAATGAGAAGGATCTCGTCTCAAAGAATGCTGAAAAAGTAGTCCATGCATTTGTTACCTGTCGACCGCTTGGGGAATTCTGTGAAAGAATAAAAATGTTGTGGCTTGTTCAGATGTGTTTGACTCACTGCAGAATGGGGAGAGACATCACACAAGGCGGTACAATTCTTTCTAATGGTCAACATTCAGAGTTTAGGTTTTGAATCATCACTTAAATGGATAGTTCAACGCAAAAAGAAAATTCACTCATTATCTACTCATCTCTTTGCCGATGGAGGGGTCTCTGTGAAAACAAATGTGAATACAACTCCAGGAAGTCCTGGACAGGCTAATTTATTATACAATTATGCTCCAATCATTCACTAAGTCATGTGATAAACACCTTCAGCACCCCTGCTGATGTGGCATATCTGTATGCATTGGGGGTTCAAGTAAATTGAATTCACACTGTGATGTGAGAGCTTGTGAATGGTTTGTATTTATATAGCACCTTTCTAGTCTTGATGATCACTCAAAGCACTTTACAATACAGTTTGCAATTCACCCATTCACACACATATTCATACAGTTTTTTTTTCAATGAAGGGCAATTTGGGGTTCAGCATCTTGCCTAGGTATACTTGCTTGTGTGTCTTGTGTTGCAAGATCCTGCTTTGGCTGGAGCTGGGGGCCATCAGTGAAGTAGAGGTAGCTGGCCACTGCCTCATATAATAATAGCCATGCTCATCCTGCCATTCAGATGAGTTTTGATTTCTGTAGCATTAATTTGATCTTGTTTTGGTCTGGAATTCAGTTCCTGTCAGCCTTATCAGTTGAATTTCTTTTTTGTTTTAGTTCTTTGAAAATTACTTTTTGTTAGAAAAATCTGAGCCATCATGTGTCTTCCCTTATTTAGTGCCAGATGACTCTGATGCGCCAAACCAAGTTATAAATTGCCTGTGAAAGTAAAACTGAAAATTTTGTAATGTTCAAGGACAAAAGATTATCAGCAAAGTTGGAGCAGCAAAACAAATCAAAAATAAAGAACCTGGGTGTTATTCAGGACTAGATTTTAATCCACACATAAACAATGTCACAAAGATTGCCTTTTATCATTTAAGAAACATTGCAAGAGTAAGACTGTTCCTCACTTTGGAAACTGCCAAAAGTTGATTCATGCTTTTATACTTTCTCGCCTGGACTACTGTAATGCACTATATTCAGGATTACCGAAAAAATCCATCGATCGCCTACAGCTTTTGCAAAATCCAGCAGCCATGGTTTTAATGAGAAATAGGAAAAGATTCCATATTACTTTTATTTTAGTGTCTTTACACTGGCTTCTAGCATCACTGAGGATTGATTTTAAAATTATTTTACTTGTTTTTAATTCTCTTAATGGTACAGCACCGTCATACATCTCTGACTGTTTATCGGAATATGTTACGAATCATTCCCTCTGGTCGTCTACAGCGGGCTTGCTCAATGTCCCCAAAACAAACAATAAAAGGTTTGGGGAAGCAGCTTTCTCTTGCTATGCTTTCCTATGCTATGCTATCCAAAGGTTTGGAACAAACTCCCACCACACATCAGACATGCTTCTTCTGTTGATAGTTTTAAGAAACAACTCAAGACCTGTTGCTATGATAATACATTTTAGCTGCATTTTATGTATAAATACATTTATTATTATTATTGTTATGGTCTCAGCCAGCCAGGCCATAACAACATGTAATCAGGAAAGCTGTCTCAAAAGCCATCCTCCTGGGAAAGTAGATACAGTAAACACAAAGATCGATGTCATGAAGAAAAGCAGGAACTTGAAAGGTGCATAAAAATATCAAAAGAAATAGAGAAAACAACAACAATTTTCTTCTACAACTCCCAACATGCACTGAACTGTGCCTGTGGCCCCATATTTTTTATCATATTACTTCATGTAACTAAAGTCCATTGTTTGTGCTTCCATCTCTCTATCTCTCTCCCTCTCTCTCCAAATTTCACTACTAATACTACCACCATATTATGATTATGATGATGATGATAAACTGTTATAATTAATAATATAATTGCATCTCAATGTATCACTATTCATTATATTTATATTTTTATGACAACAACAGTCTCTCTCTGTCTCTCTCTCTCTCTTCTCTCCCCTCTTATCCACTCATCTCTCCTCTCCTCCATTATTCTCCTCTAGTCAAGGCAGATGGGCGCCCACACTGATTCCAGAAACTTGTTGTAGTCACTCACTTATAGTAAACTCACTTGAATACTATAATAATAATAATAATATTGATACTATTACTACTACTACTACTATTAATACACTTTATTCATATAGCACTTTAAAAAACGGAAGTGCTTTGACTGAAAAGCAAGCAAAGTAAATACAAACTTGAACAAATAAAAGCAGTAATATGACAATCAAATATTAATTTGGTCCAATTTTTAGTGAAAATGGCAGAGCAGATGTTTTGGTTGCAAACCTAACAATGCTCTACTTGGCTCTACTATTGCTCTACTACTTACTTGTATGCAAGTAGAGCTATAATTCATCCTGCACATTGAGGCCTCCATCATGAAATACAATGCACAACAAAAGACATAAAACAGTTTATATTTTGTTACATTACATACAGTACAAAATACTATGAATATACACATTTCACTTAATAGTAACATGCCATCGCCCAAAGATATCAGTAATCATATCTTCAGTTTTAGAGCATTCCATTACTTCTGACTATACGTGTTGGCAGCTCTGTGCGGTAAACACATTTCCCGTTAGTCTGCATGAAGGTGACTGACATCTTATGCTCAGTGACCTGGAAGTAAGCCACGCCTCCTATTGTGTGATTGACAGGACTGGAGTAGAGCTGCCAGGACTGAGGAACACTGTCCTTGTGAGTGGTGTCAGGATCGCTGACCACCCCACTCCCACTGACTACATATGAGCTCCCATCATCCTCTCTGATGAACTGTTAAAAATACAGAGACAGACAGCATTAAAGGCATCAATGTTGTGCTCAATTAGACCAAGATACAGCGACAAAATTCATTAAAGGTTCAGTGTGTAAGATTTAGGTGAAAGGGAGCAGAAACTGAATACAAAGTAATCCTAGTGATGTTTTCACTAGTGTGTTTTATCTAAATTGTACGATTGTTGTTTTCTTAGAATGAGCCATCTATATTTAAATACTTTATATTTACATGTGGAGCAGGTCCTCTCTACAGAGGCCGCCATGTTTTTACAGTAGTAAAAACTGGACAAACTAAACGCCTCTTGAGTTTTTATGACAAGTGAAGGCTGCCACAGGTTCTCTTTCATGTTTGGAAGAGGAGGGTAAGATGAGGGGTATTCAGCTGCAACATGAAGCTGCTCAGTATAAGTAGGAAGTATAATTCAGGAAGACTTTCTCATAAACCGTTCCTGGCAGAGGCCGTCCACACAGAGCCCAGTTCTGCCGGAGGTTTCTTACACCTGGGAGTTTTTCCTCCCCGCTGTTGCTCATGCTTGCTCGGTGTGGAACAAGTTGGATTTTGTGTTTCTTCTTGGACTTGGACTTTTGTGCAGCACCCTTAGACAACTGCTTGTTGTGATACCGTGCTATATAAATTTGAAATTTGAAATATTCAATTACTCACAAATCTATCTCTCTATATATATTTCTTCTTATTAATCAGCTGATTGTGGGCATTTTGAATGGCCATTCAGATATTGCCACAATCTCATCCAGCCAGTCGTGCGGTTGTGATCAAATTTGAAATCCTTTCTCCTCTCTCCGGCAGTCAGCTGTCATTAGTGATCCGCTGTAACTCCCCTTCAACCCAATCTCCTCTGGTTTAATCCGAAGCCATGGTCCAGTCCAGCAGAGTCATTCATAATTATTTCTCCATCAACCCCTCTGATGCCGATGACATCACATAGGGGTCAAAATGCCAAAAGACTTAATTGCATAGAAATAAAAAAAATATTCAACTGTCAAGTTAAAGTCTCTCCTGATTGAACTGTTCTCATATCAACCACTTGTTTCCAATCTTATTTCATTGTAGGGCTTTATGCAGCACATTGATTCCCTCTTACACTGACACACACATATTGACAATAACACATCTGAATGCTTAGACTGCAACACTCACGTTGCACAGTAAATTCCTCTTGCTCCAACGTGTTTTACAGACACACAGATCACTTCATAATGTTGAGGTAATTATAAAATTAAATATAAAACCATATCATACAAGTGGTAGATGAAGTTACCAGATATTCCATCACATTGTATCATTCTATGTTATTGTTTCCATCTTTTCAATCCCCCCTCTCTTTCTGCTTCTGTTGTGCAGTGACTTTAGTTTTTTTACGGTCATTTTGTGCCATACAGACTTGCATAGTGAAGATAAGGCTTACAGTGTACCATTCTTAATGTTGTCTTTACTCAGTAGCCATCACATTGTGCAATCATTTACTTCATTGAGATAAGTTGAAGCCAATTGTTGGACTGTAAGTTATACAACTGCAGGAAAAACAAATGCTCATCTTCCTGGAACAATATGTCAACATTGGCTCATATAAAATAAATAAGATTTCATCTTTATGACTAATTATATTGACCAGTAATATCCGTTGAAACAAAGTATCATTTAACCCAATAACTATCTGGATGGTTTCTAATTTTTGGAAATGTATAAAACCTGTGATTGTGTAATGTGGGCACATGCCAGTCTTGGTGCCAGAAAATGATGCAAACTAGCTTTGAACTATCAACAAGTACAGTCTTTGTAGCACCCACTAGTGAATGCCACCTCCTGTACAGAGAGGGGCAATCTTGCACATGCTCTTCTCAAACACAGTGTGATAAGTGGGATATGAAAAAGAATAAATAACTGTCAAAGAGACAGACAGACAAATAACAACACACTGAGATACACTTCCTTGATGTGTATCATTTACACATGATATTTTTTATGATTGAGCGTGCACTCACTTACATACCTGCAGATTGTGGTCATGGCCAGACAAGTACACAGTGACTCTGTATTTCTTCAGCAGGGGCCTCAGTCTGTTGACCAGACAGGATGTTGGTCCGTGATGGCCGATTGACCAGACAGTATAATGACCAGCCACCACAACATAGGCTGATATGACACATGTCATACATACTGGCACTTCAGTTAAAAGGCAACAACAGAACAAAATGTAACTGTATCACATCTTAGAGAACAACCACAGTTCTGTCTCATTTGCTTCTGTTTCTGTATGTTAATTGAGAGTGGCATGATGATGCAGAAATCGTTTGTATTTAGTGCCGTGCAAAAATATTATAATTAATAACATGCATAATACAATCATGCACATAGCAATGACTCCAAACATATAGCCTTATAAAGATTTATCAAGAACTATCTTCACAGATAAGAGAAACAAATAGCTCTTCACATCATCAAGTTATTTTTTGACAGCATGACGTAACAGAGGAATGTTTTTTGAGCAATGTTGCAGATCATCAAACACATTTTAATATAAGGTAAAGACAATGTGAGTACATCATTGGATTTATTGAAAGGAAAGAGTTAATCTAAATCCCCCATTGAAAGGTAATCCACCCCAAAACCTAAATACTGTTCTATTTGCAATAACTTTAAGTCTTTTACATCCCTGTGGAGGAATTTTTGAACCATTGCCATTGCAGGACTTTTTAAAATCCAGCACATAGGTTTTTGAGCATGAACTGTACATTCATGCTGTACTCTAAAGTCTTGCCACAGCATCATAATCGGGTTCAAGTTGAGAGCTAACATTTGGTGTTTGTCCTGATGCCTACGTGCTCAGGACATTATGTGTTGCTCTACAAATTGTTTGGAGTGTCCAGGCAGTTGTATTGGCAGTTTGCTACTGCATGGCGTGAGTTTGGTTGCTTTGCAGCTTGTTTTTTCGAATTTAACTGTTGCTTGTGGGTATCGTTGTGTTATTGTGAAGTTGTGGTCTCCCTGTTGTTAAAAAAAATCCACTGTGTGTGTGTATGTGTGTGCAGAGGTGATAAAAGCACACACATTCTTTACTCAAGTAGAGGTACAGATACTTGTATTAAAAATAAAGAAGTTTAACCACTGTTTCGGCTTCTTTAACCAAGTAAAAGTATAAAAGTACAGGTTCTGAAATGTACTTTGACTTCTTTAACTGAACTACTCTTACTTCAAATAAAGTAAAGAACAATTCACTTAAACGGAGGGTTAAAGCAAAGATTTCTGAGCATGAAAAACTGTCCACAAGAAAATGAGTACAATGTATTGAATGAAGTATTTTCTTAAAAGGTCCAGTGTATAAGACTTAGGAGAAAGTGATCTATTGGCAAGAATTGAATATAAAATAATCCACCAGTGGGCAATCGTCAAAATTGTACAGATTGAACAGAATGGGCCCTGCTAGATTTAAATACTTTATATTTACATCAGGAGCGCATCCAAACTGGGCAAACTAAAGCTTTTGAGTTTTTATGTCAGCTGAAGTTCACAGCAGGTTCTGCTACCCACCTCTGAGAGTGTTTATGTACATATGATATTCATTAGCGATATTCACTGCCACTAGATGTCGCACTAGCAGCAGTATCTCAAACCATAGCAAATGTGGAGGTAATCCTGTAATTCTCCATTTACTTTATTTAAATCTCAATAGGTATATGTTTATATCAGTGATGTAAGTGTGGATATTTCAGTGGATAAGATGCATGGTGCTAAAAAGGGAACATTTTTATTAAGAGCACCTGCTGAAATGCAGAAATTAGACTTTTTTTCTTTTAATTTTTTCTTTGCCCAAACAACACCTAGCATAATATTAGGAGATTCACTTGGGGGTTGGGGGTTTACAGATAGCAAGTGGCTGATCCCTTATTCAGTAGAACATGTACTTGTACAATGTAACTTGAACAATGCTCAATGATATAGATATCCATTTCAGATTTCTGCAACATACTTTGTAATTTTATCCATAATTAATTATGAAAATAAATCCAGTTTATGATTTGTGATATATGACAATTTGATTCTGACTGATCATAATTCAAGGTCAGCTTTAATTTGCCTCAATTCAAGATACTTTAAATGAGGTTTAAAGTGAGAATGTCATTGTAGAAATCCTGAACTTGAATTGTGACTAATGAAGCATTGTGTTAGTTCATGCAGGACACAGAGTCATGTGCTCAGCTACCGATAGGTTTATGGGTGCTCGTCAGTCACCCACCAATCACAGCCCATTCTCTCACCAAAGTGGTCTCTTTAAATACGACCTCAACATTAAATTTCTCATATTCTAATACTAGAGCATATTCATGTTATGGTTGTAATGTTTACGGTCAGTTGCAGCACTTAGAGAACAGTATTTTTGTTTATTCTTGTGTTTTTATGTTCAAAAAGTTATTCTAACACCAGCAGCAGTAAGAGCATGTGTAGTTACCCTAACCAGACATTTGAACCCAAAAGGCTCCAAATTTGATCTTTTGACCTGCAACACCCAGAGCTTTTTTTTTTTTTCAATTATCTTTTTTATTGATTCCACATATCAATATTCCATCAATATTTTACATAATGTGTATAATTTTACAACAGTATAAAACATTCCTATACTTCCACCGCAGAGCAGAGACATAATTGGACATGAATTCTCAAGTAAAGTTACAGTAGAGTAAATGTGAAGTAAAATGAACCGCTTTTTCACTCTTGTCCTTATTTTCACAACTCTCCTGCATTGTTCCTTGTCTCCTGATTGGGGTAAACATATCAAATAAATAAATGAATAATAAACAAGTTTGTAGCCTGAACCAAGGGGGTCAACACTCTGCAATACACACTGTCCTTATTGCACAAAGTCTGCTCTCAATGGAGACACAAAATCAATCCAGTTTTCCCAGTAGTTTTTAAAAGTTTCTGATTTTAGTCTAGCTGAGAAAGTCAGCTTCTCCATTCTATATATATCGAGCATTACATCTACCCAATCCTCTATTTTTGGTGGATCTTTTTTTAGCCATTTTCTGGTGATGGCCTTTTTAGCCACCACCACCATCATTATTCCAAATATGTATTTAATCTCCTGGTTCTCTTTTCCCAAATATAAAACTTCAAATGAAAGTGGAATTTGCACTTTCAGAATTGTTTCCATACTCTTCTTTAACTCTTGCCAAAAAGGTATAATACAAGGGCATCCCCAAAAGATATGAAAATGGTTGGCCTTATTTTCCCCACACAGTCTCCAACGTCGTGTGTCTTGAGATTTCTGTTGTGTTGGTGTAATAAAGTATCTTACAATGTTCTTCCAACCATATTCTCTCCATGAGAGGGAGCATGTTGTTTTCCACTGTCCTTCATTTACCTTGTCCCATTCCTCCTCTGATAACGTGCGAACGAGCTGAACACGTTCTTCAATAGGTTCAACAACAACCCCCCCCACCCCCAGCGGACCCTCCACTGCCTCTACGACTGCCTCTACTGCTTCTCAGAGCAACAACCCCCCACCTCCCCCCATCATCCTCTGCCCCACACCACACCCGTCACCATCTCCCCCCACCCCTCCGCTGGCTTTCACCACAGACTTTTTCACACCTCCCACCCCCAGGACATCCTCACATCACCCACAGTCCCCCACCACCACCACCTCCTGCAACACACACCTCTTTGCACCACCCTCAAACCCACCACTGACATCCCCTACCCTCCAGTCTGGACTACACATCACAGCCAGCCAGGTGAGGAGAGAGCTGGAGAGGCTCAAACAGAGGAAAGCTGCTGGACCGGACCGCATCAGCCCTCGTGTGCTGAAGGCATGTTCCAGCCAGCTCTGTGGAGTTCTCCAGCACCTCTTCAACCTGAGCCTACACCTTCAGAGAGTGCCAGTGCTCTGGAAAACATCCTGCCTGGTCCCAGTGCCCAAAAAAGGACGTCCTGCTGCACTGGAGGACTACAGGCCGGTGGCACTGACCTCTCACATCATGAAGGTCATGGAGAGACTGGTATTGGCACACCTCAGACCACTGGTGTGCCCATCACAAGACCCCCTGCAGTTTGCATATCAGCCCCATGTTGGGGTTGATGATGCAATCATCTACCTGCTGCAGAAGGCCTACTCCTCCCTGGACAGACCAAACACCTCAGTCCGGATCATGTTTTTTGATTTCTCCAGCGCCTTCAACACCATCCAGCCCAGACTGCTGAAGGCCAAACTGGAGGGCACGCGGGTGAGTGCTCCCCTCATCACTTGGGTCGATGACTATCTGACGGGCAGACCACAGTTTGTGAGATTACAGAATTGTGTGTCTGATCGTCTGATCAGTAACATCGGGGCCCCCCAGGGAACTGTACTGTCCCCCTTCCTCTTCACCACATACACTGCTGATTTTAAGCACTGCACTGAGTCGTGTCATCTGCAGAAGTTCTCTGATGACACGGCCATTGTGGGGTGTATTGAGGGCGGGGGGAGGCTGAGTACAGGGACCTGGTCGACCGCTTTGTGAAGTGGTGTGGGGAGAACCGCCTGCAGCTCAACGTGGAGAAGACGAAGGAGATGGTGGTGGATTTCAGGAGGAACAAGCCCCTGCCCTCTCCTGTCTGCATCAGTGGGACGGATGTGGAGGTGGTACCTGCATACAAGTACCTCGGTATCACATTGGACAATAAACTGGACTGGTCCACCCACACAGAGGGCCTGAGCCGGCTTTACTTCCTGAGGAGGCTCGGGTCCTTCAATGTCTGGAACAAAATGCCCGCAGATGTTCTATCAGTCTGTTGTGGCGAGCACCATCTTCTTTGCTGTGGTGTCCTGGGGTGCGGGCATCAAGACAAAGGACGCCAACAGACTGAACAAAATCATAAGGAAAGCAGAGTCTGTGGTTGGCTCTAAGCTTGTCACCATGGAGGAGGTGGTGGAGAACAGGATGCTGGCAAAACTGCTGGCAATCATGGACAATCCCTCTCACCCCCTCCACAAAACACTGGACAAGCTAAAGAGCAGCTTCAGCCACAGGCTCATCCAACCCCGCTGCTCTAAGGAGCGATACAGGAAATCGTTCATTCCAACCGCAATAAGACTCTATAACTCATCTACCTCTGTCAGAGCCACCATCACAGAACTGAACTAACATACCTGTCACCCTTGCACCATGTACCCTGTACAACACTACGCCCCATATACTGGAACATTTACTTCTGTGATATGTGTTAATTAAACCATTTTGATATTACAGACCATTTTATACAATAATATTGTCTTTTGCACACCCAGTCTACATATTCTTACACTGATAGTATATTGTATAGTCAAGTACTTATATTTATACCCTACTATATACTATATATCATATCATATTATATCATACTCTGTATATTCTCTGTATATTCTTCGTATATATAAGTCTATATACACATATTTATACATGTGTACATGTTATTATTATTATATTATTACTACTACTATTACTATTATTATTATATATACTGTTGCTGCCATTATTACTATATACTGCTATTATATTGGTATAAGTACTATCTATATAAATATATATTATGTTATATTGTATACTATATATATATATATATATATATATATATATATATATATATATATATATATATATATACTGTACTACTATTCTTATATACTGTCTAACAATAACATTACCATCATATCATCATTACTATTACCATCATATTGCCACTGCACTACTTGTCTGCCTATTCATCTTGTGTTTCTGTTTTTGTTCATTTTTACCTCAATGTTTTGTTTTGTTCTATTGTATTGTGTTTTGTTGTGTTCTGATATACGAGCTGCTATGACAACTTAATTTCCCTCCGGGGATGATTAAGTAATCTATCTATCTATCTATCTAACTGCCACCCAGCCTCTTTTCCCCCCTTTTCTTTTATAAATGTCATATTGTTACCCTTTAATCTTTCCACTTCTTTATATAGTTTTGTGATTAGTTTGAATCATATGCTGAGATAAAGAACTTAATGATTCCTGACTCAGGCTCATCTGAATTAAACTTTTTTATAGTTTTCTCCATATAATGCCGCATCTGTAGATATCTGTATAAATCTTGATTGTTTAATCCATACTGATTTTTTAGATCCTGAAAACTTTTGATGGTCTTCTTTTTAAAAAGTTCCCAAAATATTTTTGGTCCCACGTCCCATCTACTGAATCTACTATCTGCTGTGTTTGGTGTGAAGTCTGAATCATATGCGATTCATCTCAATACCTTACTCTCTTCAATCACTTTATTCTTTGATATAATCTCAAGAAATTCCCTGTCTGCCCCTGCTGCCTTCTAGCCGTATAACGTTATTATAAACAAGCAAGATCTTACCTTTGCACTTTTCCTGCCACACAGGGAAAGACAACGCCTCCACGACACACACAAATGAAACTTATCTCTCTCTCACGTGTCTGTGTGTGTGTGTGTGTGTGCGTCGGGTCAGATCAAGGTGGTCAGCGGGACCTTTCACGTGACTCCTGCATTTAGAGACGCGGTCTTTCCCTGCGTGGAGTTGGAGAGAGCGAGCGACCTTCGGTGACCACGTACAATGATATTCCGGCTGAAATCTTGATACGGACATACAGGGGATGCAGAGGAAGGCAAAAATCTACGGAGGAAAAGGGAGGCTGTGAAACAACAAAGACTTATCAAGAAGAGCTATAAGCCGAGTCTTCCCTCCATTGTCATGGGAAACGTGAGATCGCTGGGGAATAAGATGGACGAGCTGACTGCACTGGTCCAAAGTCAGAGGGAGTATCTTGAGTGTAGTTTAATATGCTTTACGGAGACATGGCTGCACCAGGATGTTCCCGACGAAAACACCACCATCAAGGGCTTCCATACTGTGCGCGTGGACAGAGACAGCGTTCAGAGCGGTAAGCGCAAAGGAGGGGGTCTTTGCAGGCGACTGAAAGACCGCGTCTCTAAATGCAGGTGTCACATGAAAGGTCCCGCTGATCACCTTGATCTGACCCGACACACACAGACACGTGAGAGAGAGAGAGAGAGATAAGTTTCATTTCTGATGAAAGTGTGTGTCGTGGAGGCGTGGTCTTCCCCTGTGTAGGAGAGGTGTATAGGCTGGTAAGATGTTTTTTGTTTTTTAATTTTTAATAACGTTATATGGATTACATCATAGCGTAACGAGTTGATATGATGCGGAGCTCCCTGTGTTGTTTTCCAATTGCTGGTGGAAGTGAAGGGGGTTAACCCCGCAGTAAGCAACATCACCTTCGGCCCTGGATGGAACACACTTCTGGCTACGACCGGTGAGCTGAAGCAGGAACGATTAACAAGAGGAAAGTGACTGAAGGAAAGTGTGAAAGACATTCACAGATTCAGACTTTTCGGATCAATAGCAGACTCGCAAGGGGATTCGTATCAAGTTACATTGTGAAACCTTTCAGGTAATGCAATAACTTTATTACAGTTTCCCTTTTTCCAAATGAACAACTGAGACGATCCCTCATGTGATTAGTTTATCATTAATACCACGGTCATTTTATACTCCACTTCAACTCTTCTTTACCCATCTTTCACACTTTACTGCAGTAATTTCCTCCTGTTCTCAACCAGAAATATGTCACGCTATAATGTGATCCGTATAATGTTATTAAAAATGTATAAAACACCCCACACTTGAGAACAAACACAGTTAAGATCTGTTGTTATATAGATAGTATGCTTGAATGTTGTTATATAGTATTGTTTGCAGATGCTATGAATGTGTTGTTAATTTTATGACACTCAGCCCACAGTGTGGACGATCATCTGCCTGGATCATCTGGTATCAGCTCTTACTAGTTAAAATGTAAACAATAACAGTGTAAAGAAGTTATTGATTATCAATGATAGCAGCAACAATTAATATAATAAGCATTGTTGTTAATAATGATAATAATAATAGTTGTTCTCCTTCAGTTCTTGAGTCAGAGGTATCTGCAATGAGAGAGAGAAAGAGAGAGAGGGACTATGGGAGAAAAGAGACACGTCAATAACATAGTTTTTGACATTTATTAAAAAAAATAAATGAGTGTGGGGTGGGGGGGGGCAGAGAGACAGAGAGAAGTGGAGAAGTGCTCTGTGGATGATGGGAGTTTCCCCTGCAGTCTAGACCTATAGCAGCTTAAGGGATGGTTCAGGACTCACCTGATCCAGCAAGGCTTTATCAAAAAGGAATGTTTTAAGTTTAACCGTAAATGCACAGAAGTTGTCTGCCTGGTAGCTGAATGCTCTACCTCCTGTTCTACTCTTACAGACTCTTGGAACCACAAGAGAGCCTGTGTTTTGGGAATGAAAACACCTACTGTAGATCCTTGAGAGAGAGTCTGAGCCAGGGACAGTAAATATGGTTGAGGTTCCATCAATAAGGTGAGTAATAAAAAATGTGATACCTTACAATATACTGTGATGTTAACTTTGTTCTGAGAATGTTTTTGAAATCTGTGGGGATTTATGTAGATAACATTTATTTGACAACTTGTACCATTTCTATTTGGGGGGGCAACTTCACGGCTATGCTCAGTATCAAATTCTAAATCCACATTAAAAAACTGAGGAGAAAAAAATATGAAAAGATGAGGAGGGAGGTTGATTTTCATGTGATTTTTATTGTGTTGTAGACTGGTTTGTTTTAAATGTCCCCCAGGCAAAATGGAACGTGCGTAACTTGTAGTGACTACAGTATCAGTATAGTGCCTGGAAAAGATAATTTTGGATACATGCCTCGAGCTGCAACTGGCAACTGACACAGAAAGTAATGCATGTAAGACACATTGTCATCATCCACAGGGTCTCCTCCTGTGTCCTTTCACCTCCCCTTTATAATGTGTATACTGATGACTGCCGCAGCTGGCATGACAACAGATTACTTTTCAAATTTGCTGATGACTCTGTGACAGTCAGTTTCCTCCATGCAACTCTCAGCCCCCTCCCACTAAGCATTCAAAGGTATTTATTACCCTCCTGTAGTTTCACTCAGTGGAGGAGACATCCTGGCCATTTGTTTACATGTTCTGTGGATGACCCCCCCTGTGAGATCCCAGTTGTTTGATCCCAATCAGAGATACCATGAGAAGCCATAAAGATTTGGTTTCTCGAGGCCATACAACTCAAGTCTCTTAAGCCACCATCGTAAACCTTAAGGTTGCCCTTTCAGGTAAACAATTTGGTGAACCATTTGGTCAGTCATCCACATACATGTCTGCTAATGCAATTAAACATTCACAAATGTAAAAATTTCCATTACAATACCTTACAATATACTGTGATGTTAACTGTGTTCTGAGAAGGTTTTTGAAATATATGGGGATTTATGTAGATAACATTTATTTGACAACTTGTACCATTTCTATTTGGGGGGGAAATTTCACAGCTATGCTCAGTATCAAATTCTAAATCCACATTAAAAAATTGAGGAGTAAAAAAATATGAAAAGATGGGGAGGGAGGTTGATTTTCATGTGATTTTTATTGTGTTGTAGACTGGTTTGTTTAAAATGTCCCCCAGGCAAAATGGAACATGCGTAACTTGTAGTGACTACAGTATCAGTATAGTGCCTGGAAAAGATAATTTTGGATACATGCCTCGAGCTGCAACTGACACAGAAAGTAATGCATGTAAGACACATTGTCATCATCCACAGGGTCTCCTCCTGTGTCCTTTCACCTCCCCTCTATAATGTGTATACTGATGACTGCCGCAGCTGGCATGACAACAGATTACTTTTCAAATTTGCTGATGACTCTGTGACAGTCAGTTTCCTCCATGCAGATGAGAACAACCATGGTCCCATTGTGGATTGTGAATCTGTATTGGTGTGACTGTGCATTTTTACTACTAAATGTGACAAAAACCAAGGACATGAGTTTTAGGCATCAGTCCTCAAACTCTTAGAATACTATCATCAAGGGACATGTGGTAGACATTTTAGAGAACTACAAGTACCTTGGGATGATTATTAACTATGATATCTCTGATGTTCCTGATGATGACTGTTTGTATTACAGATAGCAAGTGGCTGATCCCTTATTCAGTAGAACATGTACTTGTACAATGTAACTTGTACAATGCTCAATGATATAGATATCCATTCCAGATTTCTGCAACATACCTTGTAATTTTATCCATAATTAATTATGAAAATAAATCCAGTTTATGATTTTTGATATATGACAATTTGATTCTGACTGATCATAATTCAAGGTCAGCTTTAATTTGTGATACTTTAAATTAAGTTTAAAGTGAGAATGTCATCGTAGAAATCCTGAACTTGAATTGTGACTAATGAAGCATTGTGTTAGTTCATGCAGGAGAGAGTCATGTACTCAGCTACCGATAGGTTTATGGGTGCTCGTCAGTCACCCACCAATTACAGCCCATTCTCTCTCTTTAAATATGACCTCATCCTCACTGATCCCTGCTCAGCTCTAACACTTTTAGCACTGTAATGGAAATGTTACATTTTTGTATGTATAATTGCATGAGCAAAGATGTATGTGGAGGACTGAACAAATGGTTGACCAAATTTTTAATCGAAAAGGGCAATAAATCACAAAATATTTATGCAGTGATAAATGCAATTAGGAGTGTTGAGCTCCTTCCTGATTAAACTTTATCATTGTCAGACATACACCAAAAGTAGGGACATCTTTTGGATGTGATTGATGAAGGATCAAAGATCAAATGGCAAGGTCACTAGCACCTCACAAAGCACACTTCTTGCCTTGTATATGCAATATATATCCAAAATGCCTTCAGGGAATTCTTTCATATTTGGCACAAACATTCACATGAATTTGGATTTCATTTTGGTAGCCAAATGTCACAGTGTTCTCACAAAGTATGTAAATATTTTTCCTTAAATTGATATCTAAAGATCAGCTCATGGGAATGTCGTCAAACTTGGTAAAAACATTAACTTAAACTCAAAGATGAAGGATTTTATTCCCTTCGAAGTTAAAGGTCAGAGTTACCTCACGTCACTGTGAATGTGATATATTAGGACTGTCAGTAGGGAATTTCATTATATCTGGTAACTTGGACTCACTGCTTGAGGGAATTCCTTCTCAATGGAGTCACTTGGACTCAAACAAATTAAAGTGGTCAAGGGTCAAGGTTCACAGTGACCTTATATGAATTTAGTCTTAATAATGTTTAAAATTGCTGGAAACTTGTAATATAGATAGAGGGTTAGGGTTACCTTTTAAGGACTTTTTTGGGTTAATATTTTTGCCATAATGAAAATTGAGCTGCCTTTCACTTTCTCAAAAAAAATTTCGTAAAAAAAATTGAAATATTATAAACAAATAGTGGGCATCATCCTGAACGAGGATGAGGTGAAGATTCTAAGTCAGCTCTTAAGGATTTTTTTTTAGGTAAAATAAAGACCTATCCTAACACATAATAGGAGAAGGTTATGGATGCCATAATTAAAATTTAACAGACTTTCCATAAAGTTGTGGTTTCTCAAGGCCATAAAACTCAAGTCTCTTAAGCCACTATCGTAAACCTTAAAGTTGCCCTTTTAGATTAACAATTTGGTCAACCATTTGGTCAGTCCTCAACATACAGTACATGTCTGCTCATGCAATTATACATACACAAATGTAACATTTCCATTACAGTGCTAAAAGTGTTATAGCTGAGCAGGGATCAGTGAGGATGAGGTTGTATTTAAAGGGACCGTTTTGGTGAGAGAATGGGCATGTATAATTGCATGAGCAAAGATATATGTGGAGGACTGACCAAATGGTTGACCAAATTGTTCATCTAAAAGGGCAACTTTAAGGTTTACGATGGTGGCTTACTGACTGACTCCCAGCAGACCTCAGTTTACACACTGTCTCCTTCCATTAGACAGACAATCCCCATTCCCGCAGCTTGTCAATATTATTCAAAGGTTTATTGTAAAGTTGTTTAATGTTGTAAATAGATATTTAAGGACCCGTGACTTGCCAATTCATTTACATGAAATACTAAGATGACCACATCCTCTCTTAGAGGATGCAGGCTTATGCTCCTGGTAAATATGCCAGAAGTAACAAGTTTGCAAAACAGGAAGTGCTGGATGACGCCCAGCCTCACAGGCCTTTGTCTTTGACATTTCCTCAATAGAATAACAGAAGAAATTTGAATATCCTTTTATCTTTCAACAACATAAAAAGAGAGGATGGCACAGTGTTAAATAAACATCTGCCCCCAGCTGGTAAATTTAAAGAGAACAATTAATCCTGATGACTTTGTGAGAATTATGGTGTTAGGTATCGATCTTCACATTTTATCGGAGGTGATCATTTTTGTCAGTGAATAATTACTTAAGAAAGAGTAATTGTTTTCTTATTGTCTTGAACTCTCCCTCAGCTCTCTCTCTTTCCAATTCATGTCCATCACTGTGGTGTAAAGGCAATTTCATTATTAACTGAACATAATAACAAATCCATGTTGCTGTTTAAACTCTGCAATAAATCTGCAGAAAGAGCATGGCCAGTGTAGTTCACCTAGTTCATTGCCATTGCAGGACTTTTTAAAATCCAGCACATAGGTTTTTGAGCATGAACTGTACATTCATGCTGTACTCTAAAGTCTTGCCACAGCATCATAACCGGGTTCAAGTTGAGAGCTAACATTTGGTGTTTGTCCTGATGCCTATGTAAATACGTGCTCAGGACATTATGTGTTGCTCTACAAATTGTTTGGAGTGTCCAGTCAGTTGTATTGGCAGTTTGCTACTGCATGGCGTGAGTTTTATTTGCTTTGCAGCTTGTTTTTTCGAATTTAACTGTTGCTTGTGGGTATCGTTGTGTTATTGCGAAGTTGTGCTCTCCCTGTTGTTAAAAAAAATCCACTGTGTGTGTGTATGTGTGTGCAGAGGTGATAAAAGCACACACATACTTTACTCAAGTAGAGGTACAGGTACTTGTATTAAAAATAACTTGAGCTGAAGTTTAACCATTGTTTCGGCTTCTTTAACCAAGTAAAAGTATAAAAGTACAGGTTCTGAAATGTACTTTGACTTCTTTAACTGAACTACTCTTACTTCAAATAAAGTAAAAAACAATTCACTTAAACGGAGGGTTAAAGCAAAGATTTTTGAGCATGAAAAACTGTCCACAAGAAAATGAGTACAATGTATTGAATGAAGTATTTTCTTAAAAGGTCCAGTGTATAAGACTTAGGAGAAAGTGATCTATTGGCAAGAATTTAATATAAAATAATCCACCAGTGGGCAATCGTCAAAATTGTACAGATTGAACAGAATGGGCCCTGCTAGATTTAAATACTTTATATTTACATCAGGAGCGCGTCCAAACTGGACAAACTAAAGCTTTTGAGTTTTTATGTCAGCTGAAGTTCACCACAGGTTCTACTTCCCACCTCTGAGAGTGTTTATGTACATATGATATTCATTAGCGATATTCACTGCCACTAGATGTCGCACTAGCAGCAGTATCTCAAACCATAGCAAATGTGGAGGTAATCCTGTAATTCTCCATTTACTTTAATTAAATCTCAATAGGTATATGTTTATATCAGTGATGTAAGTGTGGATATTTCAGTGGATAAGATGCATGGTGCTAAAAAGGGAACCTTTTTATTAAGAGCACCTGCTAAAATGCAAAAATTAGACTTTTTTTCTTTTAATTTTTGTCTTTGCCCAAACAACACCTAGCATTATATAAGGAGATTCACTTGGGGGTTGGGGGTTTACAGATAGCAAGTGGCTGATCCCTTATTCAGTAGAACATGTAACTTGTACAATGCTCAATTATATAGATATCCATTTCAGATTTCTGCAACATACTTTGTAATTTTATCCATAATTAATTATGAAAATAAATCCAGTTTATGATTTGTGATATATGACAATTTGATTCTGTGTGCTCAGCTACCGATAGGTTTATGGGTGCTCGTCAGTCACCCACCAATCACAGCCCATTCTCTCACCAAAGTGGTCTCTTTAAATACGACCTCAACATTAAATTTCTCATATTCTAATACTAGAGCATATTCATGTTATGGTTGTAATGTTTACTGTCAGTTGCAGCACTTAAGCCTAGTTTATGCTTCTGCGTCACGTCGACGCCGTACCTACGCCGTAGGTCGTTGAGCATTCGAAGTTCTGCGTCGAGGGAACGCGTTGCTCTGCAATTCACCGCCATGCCGCTAGGGGGTGTAGCGGTGTGTTTGTGTGGTTATAGCCGAATCCTCGCCTTTTCTTCCGTAAAGTAAACAATGGCGACCGAGGTGGAGCAGCTGTATTTGTTGTTGAAGCTCATCAAAAACGAAGAACAAATGCTTATATTGCAAATGTTGAAGCGCAAGCTACAAAGAAAACGTTTGCGGAGTTGGTTTTTACGACGAGGAAGAAAGACCGGAAAGCAACCGCCGGAACTTACGTTCTGAGCGGACCAATCACAGCGCTTACGGTCCCCGTCGACGTCCGCGTAGTTAGGATTTTTGGGAGGCGCACGTCAGGCTACGGCGTAGGGGTCTGCATCTAGCTACGGCGTCGACATGACGCAGAAGCATAAACTAGGCTTTAGAGAACAGTATTTTTGTTTTTTATGTTCAAAAAGTTATTCTAACACCAGCAGCAGTAAGAGCATGTGTAGTTACCCTAACCAGACATTTGAACCCAAAAGGCTCCAAATTTGATCTTTTGACCTGCAACACCCAGAGCTTTTTTTT